>NC_141146.1:67362048-67682361 GCF_053477565.2 Lygodium microphyllum
AGTTGTGGCTGAGTTGGCAAAGCTGAGAAGGAATCAGTGGCCATCTTCTAGCTGGATAAAACACGGACGATAGCCATGGATCAAAGGGACATCGTAGATCTCAAACAAGAAATAAAGGCTAAGGATGACAGGGAGGAGCACTGGAGACAACAGCTCGAGAACGAAACATAGGAGCTAGTGAAGATGCAAAGAGTGCACAAGCTCCTGATAGTGCAATACCAGGAGCTCATTATGAAATCTGCTCAGGTTGATGCGCTTGTGGCTGATATGAATGCCAGAGATGAGGAGAGAAAACAAGACATAGAGGAGCAGCAAGAAGAAATTGAGCGCGTGACAGATCAACTAAACTCTGAAAAAGAAGAGCAAGAGAGACTGGTCAGGGAGTTGGAGAACCAAGAGCAAAGGCTCATGATACTAACCCTGAAGCAAGGAGAGAGCATGGAGGAAATGAACAAGAGAGCAGAGGAGTGGGCTATGCATAATGAAAAGAGAGTGAAGACACTGGCACGACGCCTTGCTCTGGTAGAGAAGGAGAAAATCATTGCAGAGAGCAAGGCGGAAGCCGCCCAAGTGGCCTTCGGTGCCCAACAAAAAGCCTTCCTCGACACCATCATGGACACCATATGCTCAGAGCAAGGAGAGTCATTGGAGGTGACACAAAGAAAGCTCAGCATCGCATGCAGAGCCTTACATGCTGGATTGTAGATGCCAACCCAACCTACGGAGGTTAGGCTGAGCTTGGACGAGCAACGAAAATACCTATTGCTGGCCGGCCTAACCCCCCAGGAAATCGACGCCCTCGGATTTGAAGAGGAAGCACCACAGGGAGAACGGTAGGGGGAGGAAGCAGAACTTGAGATCGACGTGAACCGATTCAGGGAGGATGTAGTCCCACAACCCCCCTCGCCATAGTCTCAAGAGCCACCACAGGAGGACCCATCTGCGGAAAGGCAAGCCGCATCTACGGAAAGACGCAGAAAGCTAGTAGAGGAAGCCAGGAAATAGTTGAGAGCCAAACCAGCCGTGTTACTGTCTGCACCCCTCCCACCTTGCCCTGATGATATCCCCGCTGGATTCCACACAAAACTGGTGCTGTGGGAGAGACATGAACAAGAAAAGGATCCATTCACCTTTAGTTTTCTTCTACCCAATAGTCTGCAGAGGGTCTCTCCGCTCAAGGTGATGGACGAGGTTATCGCGATTGGTGGCCGGTTGGGGCAAAGATGGCTAGAAGAGCGAGAAAAAACCCCGACCTCTTGGGGAACAGAACTGATTGATTACTGGCAGAACAAAGTTTTTGAAGTTCCACACACTGTACAGGGCTACAAAAGCCAACCCCTGTGGAGGAGGCGAGTATGCGACATCAGTATGCTCACTTGGATGGCGCTTTGTAACACCTTGCCATTCGAGTAAAACAACCCTACCTACATGGCATACCCTCGAAGGGTAGGTGTGGATTTTGATGCCACCCTCCACGGGCGGTACGACTTCCCTGTTATTTATAACTCTAATATAGTATCCTTCGAGCATGCCCTTCTCTTTGACTCCAAAAGCCTAGATGATTCTATGACACGCTTTCTTGCAGATTTCTCCTCATGCCTTGACCCCGCCTTTGTAACAACCTGTAATTACCTTAGGTCTTAAGCTACTCCTTAAGCAGGACTCGACTCCACAAGAGCGCGGCCTACCTCCCCTCTTCTTTGACCCTAACTCTATTGACAGTTGCCAAATGGCTCGTCCTATGATGAGGGCTAGTCTCCTCCCCTCTTTTTGCCTAGCCCTCCTAGAAGATATGAATGACAGCCAATTCACTAGGTGCAATCACCCTTTCCTCTCCACCACTTCTCTCCACGTCCGCATGAATCTCAAAGGATACATGCAAAGCTACTAATTTTTGAGCAAATCCATCTGACCCCCTTTCCCTCCTCATTCAGATGAAGAAAATTAGGCCTGGCTGTCATTCCACAACTACAAAAAAAAGAAAGAAAGAAAGAAAGAAAGAAAGAAAGAAAAGGAAAGTCAAAGCAAAGAAAAGACTAACACGAAAGGAAAAGCACACAAGCACTCACTTGCAGAAGCACTTAAACACCACATAGAGCACTATCACTACACCTAGGGGTTCTCAAGTTAGGTGTGCCCGGTAGCTTCGGTTGGCCGGCTCCGCTCCTAACCCCTTGGCCCTTTTTGCTTCCCCATTTCATGCTTAGAGCACATCAAGGGCAGGACATACCTAAGGAGCTAACACTCGCCTATGGTTAGACCTGTCACCCTAAGCCACTTGCACCACACCTCCCCTAACACAAATGGGGTCCTCAAGTGTGGGACATCACCCACTCTTGCTTGCAGTTAGACCCACCTCCCCATTCCACTAGCACGAGCACACTGCACTAACACAGTAAGGTAGACACTCCCCTTAGGAAGAGCACCACATCTTCTCCTTTCAAGCATCACACAAGCGGCAAACCACCAACTTCAGAGGCCCCTGTCAACCACTCACTATCCATCTGGCTTCCCCGACAAACATCAGCTTCCACACGCACCTGAATCTACATGTGCCCCTTCCCTTTACACCATCATTGCCCAAGTGCCTACCACCCTACAACAACACAGATGTGCCATGGGACTGGTACCCATCTTGGAGGGGGGTGATGTTAACCCCAAGTCGAGATGATGGAAAATGGCGAAAAATAAAGGAAAAAGCAGAAAAAGCATGGAAGAAGAGCAAAGACACGCAGGCAACCTCTAAAAGCTAAGCCGAGACCAAAGGTGCAATTTTAAATGAAAGGCGCCTCAAAAAACTTGGAAAACTCTTGTAAAAGAGTGCCAAGCTCCATGCTGTGCCAATTGTAAAATATTAGACGGGCATAGGCTAGAGGCATAAGGCTAGAAGAGGGAAATGGAAAAAGGACCTTGCCATAATGGCCGGTCATGTAAAAAAGGGGATGGGTACCCATGGGATTTTAGGGCTTGTATATAAAGTTCAAAAAGTGAATGAAAGCTCATTCTTTGGTGTGTGGCTAACAAGAGCTCTCTTCTTCTTCTCTTCTTCTCTTCTTCTTGCTTGTGTGTGCTCTTGAGAGAGGGAGTGTGAGAGTGTGAGGGAGTGAGTGTGTGGGAGTGAGGGATCAAGAGGGTGAAGCTCTTCACCATCTCCTCTTCTCTTCTTCTCTTCTCTTCTCATCTCTTTTCTCGCACGCGTGGCTATGGAGGATGGAGGAGGCTTGAGGATGCTTAAGCTAGCATCAAGAATCGTGGAGCTACCGAGGCGTGTGAGGGAGGAGGCTACTCACATCAGCATCAAGGTAAGCTCACTACACTCGTAGGATCGACGGCGCGTCGGCTAGGTGAGAGATAGCCATTAGAGCTTGCTTGAAACGCTTGAAGCAATAAGCGGTCCGTGGGTCTTGGCGGTTGAGCGTGAGCTTCCACTACACCTATATGAGAGGGTGACACATAGAGTACAAGACCTTGGGGGTATCTCACCTTCAATCGGTATCACTATTGGAGTGAAACTAGGATGCCCACTCTCACTCACTTTGTCAGGCCTCTACATAGATCAAGTTTTAGATTGCATTGATTGAGAGGGAGGAGCTAGAGCCACTTTAGCTAGAGTTTGATACCAATGCTACTCTATGCATATGATATTGTGCTTAAATTCGACTCACTTTAGGGACTTTAAAGACACTTGAATGCATTATCATCTTTTTATAGAGATAGAGACTTTAAAGTAAATCTTGAGAAAACCAAGGTTATGATATTCAACACCTTAGGCGATTGGGTAACAAGATCTGAGAGAATCAATGGTGTACCCCATTTGGTATCTAGGTATCCATATAGCTCGTTCGGACAATGGACCCATCCTCAAAGAGCTAAAGAAAGTGACTCTACTAGTGTGTCATCCTTATGCCACGTTTAAAAAGGGGCTCAATCCAAGTCCTCTCAATTTGTAGTCTCAATATATATGCTCTAATCACGTCATTTAGCTCTTATCAATATGTTTGCTCTAATCACATAATTTAGTTCTGATCAACCGAGTTGAAGTGTAGGGCAATCCAAATTGTAATCGTAGGGGGCTAGTCTATGAATTTGTAAACCATGCAAGCTCATCCATGTATCCATTTGAGCATACCAACAATGTTTATCACCCTTTGTTGCTAATTGTCATGATGAAGTCGATGTTAGCTGCAACCGTCTATCTTGAGGATGCTCCCATAATCTACATATTAAAGTCACTACCTAGAGTAGGGCCTCAACCACCATAAATGCTATCACCATCTCTTCTCTAATGATCTTGTGTGGGGTTGAGCTCTTCACTAGTATCATACATGATATCATCATGATCAATAGTCACTCCATATGCTCCCATCTATCATAAAACTCCCTCTTTGATTCATCATGATCTATCAATGGCTATCTCCTTGAGTGATAAAGGCTTGGACCCCAAATGGCTACACCATAGAGGAGTGTGGGTGTAACTAGTGAATAAAAGAGCCATAATTTAGTGTGTGGTTCATGAAACTGTATATGTGCACATTATCTCTCTAGTGCACCTAATGCTGCCTATGCTCATGCTAGTTGAGCCTTTGATATCTCTCTCCAAGAAAATTGTGGCCCTTTGAAAGTGACTCCTAAGTATGCACACTATCACTATTGGGCAGATATGTACCTCAACACATCATCTAAGGATTGAGACAGGAAAATGGGAAGGTATGGAGATAAAAGATCACATGTGCTAACTTTGTGAGAGAGAACTGCTAAGACAAAGGAGCATTACATCTATCAATGTATGCTCTACAATGACATTCGAGGTATATACCATTGTTTGTTTTGAGAGGTTTTTGGACCCATACAATAGATGATGTAATTTAAGAATCAAATGTGTTTGGGATTCTTTCTCTTAGAGCTTTAGAGGTGTAGAGTAGCTATTCTACAATATAGAAGTGCCCCCCCCCCTCTGCCATAGCCAACTTTACCAAGATAGAGGGTTCCTACACACTTTCTTGCAACCACATAGTCTAGTACAAGATCGGCCAACCATTGCTAATAGACAACTAATAGGAATACCTCACAAAGAAACTTAATCTTTAGGAGCTATCTCTTTGGATAGAGCAATGGTACTTAGTTGAGCAAGATGCCCATGTCCACCTAAGAGGAGACCTAAACACCCTTACCATAGACAAATTAGAGTTATCATTGAGTGCCACAAGAAATAGATGGGAAGACATCTTAACGACATAAATCTATATCTCCATTTGAGAGAGATACTTCATTGAGGAAAAAAACATTTCTACCATTTCTCTTTTATTCTTTTCTTCTCTATTTCAGTATCATTATTTACATTTGTACCAAGACCATATTCTTACATTGAATATTACATAAATTCTAATCTCATAGGCATATATTTTACCTTTTAAGATGAGAGATACATGTCATTATATGTATTGGCATGGTCCCATAGGCCACAGTGTTCTTTTAAAGATGTTAATATACTCCTCCTCCTCCTCCTCCTCACACACACACACACACACACACACACACACACACACACACACTCTCTCTCTCTCTCTCTCTCTCTCTCTCTCTCTCTCTCTCTCTCTCTCTCCTCATGCATGTAGAGTTGGGTAGTAGGCAACAATTGGTGGGCAAAGCAACCAACCATTGCTGATAGAGACAACCAAAAAGGACACATCATAGAGCAAATTCATCTTCAGGAGCTATCTCTTTGAATAGGCCACTCATGCTCCTCCCTTAATCTTGCTTCCTATTGCCCTAATTGGCTTGGTCTACCATAATGCAAGTGCATGACACAAAGATAGAGAGAGAGGGGAGGGATATGAAAGAAAGGGAGGTAATCGACCTCTCTCTCTTCCTTTTTCCTCCTCCTCCTGCTTCATTATCTACATAAAGCCACCTTATACACAAGAAAATAAGAAAAATGATAAAGGACATGGCCCTATTCAAAGCTTCTTGTGCCTTGGATTTGATTTTTCTACTCTACTCTAGGTGCTCTCAAACTACAACCTAGGCACACTATGTGTAGCAATTATGTAGGTGGTACTCCCGCATCCTTATCTTCATTTGTAGAATAACATAGGGTTCCAAAATATGGTGCCATATTAGGGCTTCACCACCAGAGATTCATATAAGTAAGGGTTTTCCTTGGTACTTTGGATGTCAACCACATGCAAGCATGTGGGCATGCCATCAAGCATGCTCTCTCCTCAAAAGTTTAAAGGCCATTTCTGTTTGTGACTTGGAAGGAGGGATATTTATTTTCTTCAAGATAACATCTCATTAGTATCTAAGGCACGTGTCCATGGTGTTCATAGAGTCAAAGAAGACACAATTATTGACATAAAGGAAAGGGCCTTTTGGAGGATAATAGCAATCACAATTTATAACCTTCTTACACCATATATATATATATATACATTAACATTTGCAAAGGCCAAAATGACCTATGAGACAATGTGTTACAATCATGTATCCGGTGATATAATTGTTTGGAAAGAATAGTAAATCAAAATGCAATAAATAGTTTAAAAAGCTAAAAGCTACAAGTAAGGAAAACTCTAGCTGATGAATAGAAAGCTTTAACTGATACAATCTCATGGAGGTATAAAGATGAATGGTGTGAGCTGTGAAGTGGAAGCAAGAGCTATGGTGGAAGGAGCAAGAGCAAGAGAGAGAGAGAGACACACACACAAGATGTGGGAGCTCTAGCAATCACAATATGTGACCAACCTTGCCTTTATTCAAGTGTCACTGAAAGAATAAAGAATGAAGTGATATTGATGGGTACCCGCCACTTGTAGTGTATAGGTGTGTGGGTAACTAATGCACAGTGCGGGTACTACCACTGTAACTAGTATATGGGCAGTTAGGCACATGTACCTTTACCTCCAACAACCTCCTACCTAAAGGTAAATTTTCCCCTAGTGAGGAGAGAACAAGAAAAAAGTGACAAAGTACAAAATGTACATAAGGACAATAGGATAAGGAAATATGTCATCTCAACCAACACCCATCAACTTCGTAAGGAAGGAAAAACACTCCTTTGAGAGACTTTTAGTTAGCAGATATGCAAGATTTTGGTATGTTGAGATATTGACAAGCTCAATGGACTTGTCCTTATTAATGACCTCTCAAATAAAGTGGTAACGCACCTCAATGTGGTTCGTCTTTGCATGGAAGACTAGATTCTTGGCCAATTGAATAGCACTCGTAGAATCCGAATGCAGTATAGGGATCTCATTAGTAATGCCAAGGTTTAGATGGCCTAATCAGAGGGCCTCCTTGCAAGCTGCCTTTATTGGCAGTAAATGCACATGTGCCTAGCCGCTCATGTATTAGTTACATTGATAGTACTTGCATGCCTGCACACATGTACACTATACGTGGTGGGTGCCCATCACTATCACTTCATCCTTTATTCTTTTAGTGACATCTAAATAAAGGGAATGCTGGTCACACACTGTGACTATTGGAGTTTCCACATGTTGTGCCTCTCTCCCTCTTGCTCTTGCTCCTTCCACCATAGCTCTTGCTTTCACTCCATGCTTCCACTTTAGGACTCACTCCCTTCAACTAGTATCAGAGCCATCTTCCTTGAGAGCTCGAACCTGACCGGACATTTCTTTAGCTTGCAGAGAAAAGCTTCAGTTTCACAGTTTCAATGGTAGCCATGGATTCTTCATCTCGAGGTATGCATTGAGCTCTACCTTCTCCTCGACTTCTTCCTGTCACCTGAGGCTTGTTCAAGGCTTCCTTGGGACCTATTGGAGCTTCACATTCTACTCAATAGAGAGGCAACAGAAGTGGCTTGCAATTCAGCATGAATCCTTCTCTTTTGTTGCCCCCTTCCCTAATCAATTTGCTTCATCCTACCTCATCTCTAGCTCCTAGCATTGCTTTCGGCCTTTGGGCAAGGCCTTTGGGCAATCACTTGGCATTATACCTAACACCTTTGGAATGAGTTTGGGCATTAATTGGGGCTCTTGGGTTCAACCATTAGCTCAAGTTTATGACAATTTACTATATTACAGTTCTGGATAGCCCTTCACTCATTGTCTAGAGGTCACTTATGCTTCCTGGGATGTCTATTTGATGCATGATCATCTAGGGATGTTATGCCAATGTATTGCAATGCTATGGGACTAATTTGAGCACTCTTTTGCTAAGTTTTATAGAGGCTTTTTACTCTTGTAATAAGCAAGGCTAAATGCTATTTTATCAGAGAAACTTCATGCCTATTGCTTGTTGATTCTTCGTGAGCAATTTGGATGCTACATTGGGGTATACCATTGAACTTACATGCTTAGTTATGCTTTCAGATTGCTTTTGAGCTAAGATTGGAGCTTTGAATCTTGACATTGTCTATCATTTATTGTTTTGTATGGCTATTTGATGGTCCAGTAAGAGCTTTGCAAGTTACTTGGATGAGCTATGCTATTGGCCTTGTCAGTCAATTTATGCAGATGCCTAGAAAGCCTCATTTGGATACAGTTAGACGTATATTGAGGTATGTGAAGTCCACTTTACATTATGGACTTTTTTATGAGTGTGTGTGTGTGTGTGTAAAGCAAAGATTTTGATACATCCCCATTCTCTTGTGTGTCACATATTTGAATAATGGATATATTTTCATTTAGTAACATATATGAAACATGGAGATTTTCAATTAGTATTTTTAATGTATATAATAGCATTATATATATTTATATTTATATTTATATAAGTCAAAAAATTATATAAAACTCATAAATAGTCTTCTTAACATCTTTACATATTATCATACTTTTGAAATGAGGATAGGTAGTTCCTCATTAATAAAAATCATTATTTTTAGCGAACATGATGAGTTTTTTAATTTTAAAATATAGTTAACCCTCTTTGAAAAATCTCAAAAATTTTCTAAACTTTCCACATTATTAATTTTATCAATTTAGTATCACATTGAACAAATATTTACTATTAATTTTTATTGAAAATTCTAAAGTTAGTTGATGGCTTTTTTAAATATTTTTTATATTTTCATATTTAAAAAATTGAATCAAGAATCGATAAATACCAATAACCAATCAAAGTGGAAAAATCAGGCTTTACTACATTGCGGAAAACTTATAAACTTAGAAAATTTAAATATCATGCCATTCATATCATGCAATCCTTTGACATATTGGCTTACACTCAACCCTTTGTACTATGCATTTAAGCACACAACTTCTATACCTGCATGAATTATGCCTAATAGTTATGTAAATTTAGCTTTGCTATCAAAGGATAAAAGAAGGGTAAATTAATCATGAAATCAATCGTTTCATATCTGATTTGGCCGTCATGGCTTCCATTGAGCTTCCATTACACTTGAATTGATGTTACTTGGGTATGAAACACTCTTGGCTTGCTAATGCAGTCATTCTTAGAAGAGATCGAGGCATACTACTCATCCAGAGAAGAAGCAAATTAAGGAAAGAGAGAGAAGGAATTTCCAAAGAAATGAATGAGATTGAACATATGATAAAAATGCTTCAAATTTTCTTCCCCATTCCAATCGATGATGAGCAAAAGGTTGTGTGATCCAATCCAAGTGCAGTCTTCGTCCTTCTCTAAGTGATGATGGTTATTGTCAGAGTACAACTTCATGACCAAAGCGAACAAAAGATCCTATCTTCTCCTTAAATTTTAACCCATCAAAGATATTTAACCCTATACCTATCCCAATATTTGACATTTATACAAAGTGCAAAATCTCAAGCTCTAAGTATAAATTTTTATTTGAGCATACTTTGTGTTTGACAAATCTATAGTGATCTTCTTCAATTATTTACTACTAGTATCTATGCTATTTTCCTTCGAGAACTACTTTGATATTTTACTACCTAAGAAAAATTGTAAGCTTTTAACTCTAAATCCACCCTTCTTTCATACAAAGACCCCCTTTCCCTAGAATTTTCCTTTTGCCGAACTGTAGAGATGACCTCTTTCAAGACACTCAACCATGATGCATCTGTATGAAATAAATTTGAAAATGTTGTAACAATGTATCAAGAAGATCCAAAGTTATTTGAAATTTTTGCAATTTGTTTACACTATTTTAGAGTTGTCATTTCTCTCCTATTTTATTGCAAAGTGTCCTTATGAGCACAGCTAGAAAGAACACCACACACTATAAGGGAAGGGGGGAATAGCGACACCGAGTTTCGACGCATATTAGCAGCATCGCTATTTGCGACGCAAATAGCTACAGTACTCAAACAAAAAAAAACATGGTCGAAACCGAGTGCCGCATTTCGCGAAAGAGTTTGTGAAAGAGAGAGTGAAAGAAAGAGAGAAAGAAAAGGAAGGAGAGCTTCTCCCTGTTGCCACCACCACCATTCACAAAGAAGAGGAGGAAGTGTACGAGGGGCGAAGAGGAGACGTCGCGAAGAGGAGACGAAGAAACCATCTTCGAGACTTTGCGGTGAGCACATTGCTCCCTCTTGCTTTGTTCTTATTCTTTCTCCTTTTCTTTTGTTTGTTTTTGTTGAGACTGAGGTGCATTGAGGGAGAAAGAGAGGAAATGAGAGACTGAGAAGAAGAAAGGAAAAGGAAGAAAGAACGAGAGAGAGAGAGAGAGAGAGAGAGAGAGAGAGAGAGAGAGAGAGAGAGAGAGAGAGAGAGAGAGAGAGAGAGAGAGAGAGAGAGAGAGAGAGAGAGAGAGAGAGAGAGAGAGAGAGAGGGGGGGGGGGGAGGGAGAGAGGGAGGAGAATGAATGTGTAATGAACAGGGATCACGCAAATATGGCATGGGAACATACCAGTCACACTGACGGTATATAAGGTGTAAGAGGGTATTTTGAGGCATGATAGAAATTATCAAGAAACTCTCTTTTCACCTTCTTAAGCTTCCATGGCTTCCTCTTCTTCTTCCTCTCTCCCTCTTTCTCTCTCTTCTTCTTGCCTTTCTCTCTCCTCTCCCTCTTCTTCTGCAGTCCTTCTCTCTCTCTTTCCCCTTAGTTAGGACAGTTAGGTCTCCTTCATTACAAGTGGTATCAGAGCTTTGTCCTTGATCCTTCTCTTTTCCCATAGATTTAGGGCTCTCACAGTTTCCCACAGTTAGAAAGCTCCAGTTACATCTCTTTCACAGGTACACAGGAGTACTTAGGTAGGCTGTCAGCCCTCTTGAAGATTGTGGCAGCCTTTCTTGGAGCTTTTCCAAGAACCATGGACAAATCTGGAGGCGGGCAGACAAATTTGATAGGTCGTCACTAATTTTCATGCAAGTTTTTTAGGGTTTTGGGCAAAAAGGAGGGTAGCACAGTTAGAGAAGGCCAAAAACTCAGTTACTTTTCAAGAAGACCTTCTCTCTCCTCTTTTCCCCAAGTTGTCATGGAAGCTCCAGCCCAAGAAACTCAGAAATCTTGCTCCCCCTCCTTTTCCTCAGCAAGATTGGCTTGTCCTAAGGTCTCCCCCTCAGTTGGAGGAGCACATTGAGCAGCAACACCCTTGATTTTCCCTGCTTCTGGCCCCCCAGGAGCAGCCCAAAATTTGTGGTGCAAAAAACGGGCTGCTTCCTGGCCTACAGGGCAGCCCTCCCCTCCTTCTTGGCTTCAGCCCTGGCCCTTGGCAACTCTCTTGGATAGCATCAGAGACATCTTCCTCAGCCCTTGGACTCCCCTTTTGCACTCAAGAAACCCTGGTCTAGTGCAGTCCATGGCAGCCATGGAACCTTGGCATCAAGCTCAGAAATCCTGAAGATTTTGGTCTCTTCTTGGTCCCCGGGAGTTCCTCTTCAAGATTGCTCAAGATTTCAGCCATCAAGAAGAACGGAAAGAAGATTACAAGCAAGATTTGAAGGCATGCACTTGTGGACAACCATGGCTATGGAGTAGGACCTCAATTTCAGCAAGAACTCTTCATGGGGAGGTCTTGAACCATCCTGCCCCAAGCTTGACTTCACCCTTTCTTGATGGAGCATACCCATTTTGGAGCCATGGAGCATTCGGGATCAAATGGAGCTCTCATGGAGGACTGAGGTGGCATTAGTGGCTGCCTTCTAATCCAAAAGATTCAAGGTAACTGATTCTTGGCTCTCATTCTCTCCCTTTAAGCCTCTTGTTGAATCCCATCCATTTGTTTGAGAGAATGTATGAGTCCAAGTAGATAATAGGAGGCCCAGACCTTGAATGCATGATGCTGATTAATTGTCTCGGTCATTTCCCTTTGATCTTATAGTGCTGAAATGGATTTTACTCATGCTAAAGCTTCATTGTGATTATATTTTACTTACCCATAACCCGTTTGGCTTCTTATGAATTGGTTGAGCCAAGAAGTGATAAAAAAATCCATTGTATAAGGGTGAGTATGCAGTGAGTCACTGCCGGTAAGCTCCCTATCCCTATTCCCCATTCCAATTCCATGCACTTCATGAAAAGCCCAAAATTTTGATTTCTGAAATGCATCTCATGCTGGTTGTTTAATTAATAAATGCCTGCCATGTATATTCCGGGTAAGGAAAAGCCCGATGCCAGGCGAGGTGGCAAGACAAAAGAGGGGTGACTCCCCCTTGCCATCAAAGACCCTGAAGGGGTGCACAACCCAGCTCGGGGGAAACTTTGCCCACCTCTCGGTGATCCGGAGCCCAAAGAATTATTGCAGGTGCATGTACATTTGATGGAATAGCCCGAACCCTGATCACTTCAGCCTATAAACCCCTACATGCATTGGTAATGTCATGAACCGCTTAGTAATGTATGGTGGATGCAATGCAAGAAGGGCAGGTTATGCAGTGTGGAATTGGTCTCAGCAATGAGCTATGGATGCAAAGAATGTATGGCTTTATGGGGCATTGAGAGCCACCATTGAGGCCCTGGATGTCTGGGATAAGACCCTCACCATTGGGATAACGTATGCTCCTTGAGGGAGCCTTTGCAGGATATTGCAGACAGCCAGTCCTACACAGTTAGCCCGCAAGAATATATTACAGTAAAGCCTTCTTTGTGATTGAGTGCAAGCTCTATAGCTTGATTTGAAGAAGGCATCTTCCCCTTTGATCTGAGCTAAAAATCTCCCCATTCCGCCCTACAATTTGGGAGATACACTTAGTTTTGTGCTCAGAGGTACTGTGGGACAGGCAGCAGTCCTACACATTCAGCCCACAAAATTTGATTATAGAAAAGCCTTTTCATGTGATTGAGCATGAGCTCTATAGCTTGATTCGAAGAGGGCATCTTCCCCTTCGATCTAAGCTAAAAATCTCCCCATTCAGCCCTATGGTTTGGGAGATATACTCAGTTTTGTGCCTAGAGGTACCGTGGGACAGGCAGCAGTCCTACACAGTCAGCCCACAAAAAGTGATTACAGCAAAGCCCTGATCATTTATTGTCACAGATATTTGTATATAGCCTTGTAGAGGGGATCGAGGGTTTTCATTTGAATCAGAAAGTTTGGCAATCAGAGTTCTCTAGGTCAAGTTATCATCATTTCTGTAACAAGGGGTCTGATAGACTGCACTTGGGATGGCAGGCCACAAGGGTAAAGCAAAGGTCTAGGAGGAATTTCAACGTGAAATAAGGGACTCCCGTGCCTCAATGAATGATCCTAGCTCAGCCCAAGAGGATTGTGAAGACTTGTTTGAAGAAGGTGCCCCTGAGATAGATTGCTTGTCTTTGCTCAACCAAACCTTATGCCAACATGAGACCCGTCATGCTCAACGACATTGAGAGATGGAGCAACGCCACAGGGAGATGGAAACCCGCCAAGATCAGCGTCATTCCGAGATGATGGCCAAGATGGACTTACTCATAGAGCGCATGGGCGCCCTCATCCCTGCCATTGCCCCCCCTCGGATCGACCCAAGGAGTATGTCCCTCCCCGTGAGGCTAACCGCCCTTCCCTCTTGGAGACCGGGCGCAGCCCACAAGGACTTGGTGGTACCCATGGCATTCCCCATAGCACTTATGAGACGGGTGAGCCCTTCACTTGACATGATGAGTCCCTCCTTCCCTCCCCCGTTACGAATCCTTCCAGCCCATCATTGGCATCCCAACTCCCCTGTAATGACAGCTACTTGTACACTCAAGGGAATGGCTCCAATGCAAATCTTGGGCAGCATGGAGTGCATGGGCAGCATGAATATGGCAATGGGCAGCATGCATATGGCAATGGGCAGCATGCATATGACAATGGGTAGCATGGATATGGTAATGGGCAGCATGGACATTTTGGACAGCAAGGTCCTAATGGGCAATTTGGTCCTCATGTAATGCACGGGCAGCATGGCCCCCATGGGAATTTTGGACAGCCAGGCATGTATGGGCAGCATGTGGCACATGGCATTCATGGGCAGCGAGGCCCAAATGATCTGCGTGACAAGATTGTGTTTACTAAATTCAATGGGCAATCCTCATCCCCAGCTGAACTAGAGGAATGGACCTCTAAATTGGAAGCCTATTTTCTCATCTACCCCCATATCGATGAAGCAAAGATCATTTTTGCCTCCCTTCACTTAGAAGGTTTTACCCACACATGGTGGAGATTTGTTCAACAGGAAAACCAGCAGTTTCGTGATTGGGAAGAGTTCAAGATGCATATGATCCAAGTTTTTGTCTCCTTGGTGGAAAAAGAACGCTTGGCTAGGCAATGGTATCAGTTTGATCAACGAAATCTCACCGTGAGGGAGTACACCAACCAGTTTATGAACCTATCCATGTATGTTAAGGTAGTTAGTGATGAGACCAAATTGTATAAATACATTTATGGGCTAGATGCGCATCTCTCAAGCTGATGTAATGGCTCAAAAGCCAGCCACCATGTTTGCAGCCATAGAATTGGCCGAATGCTATGGTCGAAAGTACCGCCGCAATGAGAGCACGCAGCCCATTGCAGGATAGCCAAGATACCCTGTTAGACAACCCCCATATGTTAATAATTATCGCAACAACAATGTAGGGAATGGCAGCCCCAAAATTCCTACTTACCCCACTTTTAATGCTGAAAGGAAATATGGCAGTTTTGGGACAGCACCACCCTCCAAAAGTGACCCAAAGTATGCTGAAAATAAGGCCAGGAATGGCTTCGGTCCCAATGGTCAGAAATTCATTCCTCCTAAAGTTGTCAAGGATAGAAAAGCCAAAGGTTTGTGTTTTAAATGCGGGGATAAGTACCGACTGATCATGCATCCAAATGCCCCTTTAAGAACGCCACTGTCAAGTTTAATAGTATGTATGTGCTGGAAGATAGTGAGACAAGCTGGAAGAGGACATGCATGATAGCTCTCAAATAATGACACTTGCTGAAAATGCTGAATATGAGGAGGATATTGATCTCGATCAATTTTATGACTCACCGGACGGGTTCCCTTTTGACCCCGGTGGCTGCCCCGTTGATGACATGCTTGGGAATGACCCTTGGCACCCCTCATTCACCGCTATATCAGCCTGCTCAATCTCCATGGATGCATGGACCGGCTCTAGGAGTCCGAACACCTTACGGGTGCATGGTAACATTGATGGCAAGAGTGTATACATCCTCGTAGATAGTGGCAGCACACACAACTTTGTAAATAAATCAACTCTTAGTCGTTTGACATGTGTTTCCACTGAATTACAGCAACCCCTTCGGGTTCAAGTGGCCAATGGAAATGAGGAAGTGAGCTCCCATGTATGCACACAAGTGTCTCTCATGCTGGCTGAAAATTACACAGCAAAGGTGGACTTGATTACCCTTGATATGGGCCCCGTGGATGTTGTATTGGGATGTGATTGGCTTCAGCAAGTTGGAAACAATCTCTATGGACTTCTCTCAGCTGTACATGGAGTTTTAATGCATGGGCAGCTTGTACACTTGGAGGGAATCAAAGAAAATGAAGATTTTCAGCTTATAACAGCAAGACAACTCAAAAAGGAATTCAAGAAGTGCTCCCAAATCTTTGTCTTGCATTTGCATAAGGATAATGATGACCACAACACACCGTGGGGAAGCAAAATGCAGCACTAAAAGCACTTTTGGCTGAATATGAGGACCTATTTCAGCCTCCCACTACCCTTCCCCCTAAAAGATTGGTGGATCACCCGATTGACTTGGAGCCCCATGCCAAGCCCATCAATAAACCCCCATATAGACTCTCTAAATGTGAGAGAGAGGAAGTAGCAAAGCAAGTCAAGGAGCTCACTGAGATGGGATTCATAGAACCTAGCTCTTCCCCTTATGCCTCCCCGGTACTATTGGTTAAGAAAAAGGACGGATCTTTCCGGTTGTGCATTGACTACCGTGATATCAATAAGATCATCGTAAAAAATAGATACCCCATCCCTCGAATTAATTACTTGCTTGATGAACTCAAGGGTGCACGCTACTTCACTAAGATTGATTTGCGATCCGGTTACCACCAAATCAGAATGAGGGCGGGTGATGAAGTCAAAATAGCCTTTCGGACTGACCGTGGCTTGTATCATTTCCTTGTCATGCCATTTGGGCTCACAAATACTCCCGCCACATTTTAGAGCTTAATGAACAAGATATTGCAACCATGGCTTTTCCAGTTTGTGTTGGTATTCTTTGATGATATACTCATTTACAGCAAGTCAATGCATGAGCACTTGAAGCATGTCAGGCAAATTTTTGATGTACTAAGAGAGCACTGCCTCTTTGCCAAAGAAAGCAAGTGTGTCTTTATGCAAACGGAGGTTGAGTGCTTAGGACACATCGTTAGTGAAAAGGGCATCCAAGCTAATCCTAAAAAAGTGCAATGTGTCCGGGAGTGGCCCACCCCCACTACCACTACCTCCTTGCGTGGTTTTCTTGGTCTCTCGTCCTTTTATAGGAGATCTATTCGCCATTATGCCACAATTGCAGCCACGTTAACAGACCAACTGAAAAAAGAGGCTTTCCTATGGGATGAATTAGCTGCCCGCAGTTTTTAGAGCTGAAAGACTTGCTCACTTCAGCCCCCATCCTCGTATGCCCCAATTTTTCAAAGGATTTTACCATCCAGTGTGATGCTAGTGGATGGGGTATTGGTACAGTTTTGCTGCAGGAACATGGGGTAATAGCATTTGAGAGCCAAAAATTGGATGATAAAGAGAGAGAGTTGCATGTCTATGATCAGGAGATGTTGGCAGTCATTCATGCTCTCAAAAAGTGGCATCACTACTTGTATGGCAGCAGATTTAAGGTGAAAAGTGACCACCGTGTGCTCAAATATTTCTTGACTCAGCCCAACCTCACTCCCAAACAATGTAGATGGGTGGCGACACTACAAAACTATGACTTTGAGATTACCCACACCCGTGGCAAGGACAATGTAGTGGCCGATGCACTTTCTCGCATGTGGGCATGCAAGGTCTCATCCATTACTGAACTCCACCATGATTGGATTGAAGAGCTCCAAGAGGCATACTTGCTTGATACTGAATTCAGCCCTCTTTTTCAGAAATTACAGCAAGGTGTCATGGATGACAATTCCCAATATCAGCTCCATAATGGCCTCATTTGGATCCATGGCCATATTGTGATTCCCCATGCCTCTCCTTTCACCCAAAGGATCCTTGAAGAGATGCATTCTTCCCCGATTACTGGCCACTTAGAGGTCTTCAAAACATATGATCGAGTTTCAAAAAGCTTTCATTGGAAAGGCCTATGGCGGGATGTAAAAGACTTTGTGTCTAGATGTGTGCCTTGCCAACAAAATAAAGATAGCTCTCTTAAACCGGGTGGCTTGTTGCAGCCTTTACTTATTCTCGAAGGAAAATGGACCCACATTACCATGGATTTTATCACTAGTTTACCTACAACCAAGAAGGGTTGGGATAGCATTTACGTGGTAGTTGACTGACTCACTAAAGCAACCCACTTCATCCCTACAAAATCCCAGTTTACAGCATCCCAAGTTGCCACTCAGTTTATGGAGCATGCTTTTAAGTTGCATGGCTTGCCCCAAGTTATAGTACATGACCGAGACACCAAATTTATGAGTCAGTTTTGACAGACCATTTTCAGCTCCATGGGGATCAAATTGGCTCCGTCTATAGCGGATGGGCAGACCAAAAGAGTCAATAAGTGGCTTGAAACTTATTTGCGACATTTTTGTCATGATGTGCATAATTCTCGGGATGTATGGCTGCACTTGGCTGAATTTTCTTACAACAACTCCACTCATTCAAGCATTGGAGTCTCTTCCTTCGAAGCATTGTATGGTTATCAGGTGCCCCTTCCTACCGTGATCTTCAATGAAAAGCTCAACCCCTTGGGAAAAGAAGAGCTGGACCGCATGCAAGCTCTACTTCAACAATGCAAGGTAAATCTCAAAAGGGCTCAAGAGCACATGAAGCTCCATGCTGATGCAAAAATAAAACCCCTTGACTTTCAAGAGGGTGAAATGGTACTCCTCAAGGTCCCCAAGTCCTGTTATGCGACGCTAAAGGACGGCTCTTGCAACAAGTTGGCACACTATTACTATGGGCCCTACAAGATCATTAAGAAGGTCGGGGACTTGGCTTACTGGCTCCAACTCCCTCCCACCACTAAGATCCATGATGTCTTCCACGTGAGCCAATTGAAACCTTTCATTGGCACTCCCAAAGATTATGTAGAGGAGCTCCCACCCATAGATGAGGAGGGCCTTATTCAGTACATTCTGGAAGCGGTCATTGGTCAACGTGAGAAGCAACTCCGCACCCGTTCCATACATGAATACTTGATCAAATGGCAAGGCCTACCAATAGAGGAAGCCTCTTGGCGCTTAGCATCTATATTGGATGAATTTCCACACCTCAAGGAGGATGTGTTGGCTGGCACCTCACCATGACCCCTGTTTTGGGCTGCATTCTACATCTGGACAGCCACTTGTTTTGTACCAGATTTGGTCCTAGTCCACTCTCAACCCTATCCTCTATACATGGCCAGAAAGTATACCTTGAGGGCTCTGTGCTGACACCTTACTTGCCCCGATCGGAGTTCCCTAGTGGAAGTTATGGCTGTTTTTCTCCAGTCATACCATCTGGGACTGCACACTAGAAATTCGTGGACAGCCCTTTATTTTGTACCAGTTTTGGTCTTGACGTGATTGCAGCCCTACCTCACCCACATCGGCTGAAAGTACATCTCATGGGCTCCGTAAGGACACCTCAATTGTCCCATTCAGAGTTGCCCACACAAAGTTATGGCTGATTTCCTACAGCACACTCTTACAGTCCATGACTACATCCTTTGTTTTTTAGGACAAAAACTTTATGAGACGGGATGGTTTGTAATGAACGGGGATCACGGGAATATGGCATGGGAACATACTAGTCACACTGACGGTATATAAGGTATAAGAGGGTATTTTGAGGCATGATAGAAATTATCAAGAAACTCTCTTTTCACCTTCTCAAGCTTCCATGGCTTCTTCTTCTTCCTCTCTCCCTCTTTCTCTCTCTTCTTCTTGCCTTTCTCTCTCCTCTCCCTCTTCTTCTGCAATCCTTCTCTCTCTCTTTCCCCTTAGTTAGGACAGTTAGGTCTCTTTCATTACAAAATGAGAAAACACGAGGGGGTAGAGAAAAACAAAGAGAGATTGTAGTCATTCAAGAGGACATTTCATGGTTAAAAGCTTAGTGGAAGAAACTCCCTACACCTTGACACATCACAAGGGCCATTGCACTTGAGAAGGAGTAACTAAGTCTTCACTAGCAAGAAGCTCAACTCAACTCACTTGTTTGGACACCTTTAGGAGTGTTTTCAAAGTGCTAGATAGAGACAAAAGAGATTATGCCAACACTTGTGATATGCTCACTTTCAAAGTAAGTGCTAAAGGCTCACTTCATACCTCGAGAAGCGAACTTGAGTAGTCAACCTATAACAATTTTAAGAATTTAAGAAAGTCAACCTAAAATCCCTTCTCAAATAATTTAAGAAAGAAAAAGAGAATGAGAAAAAAAACAAATTGTTTGTCATAACGTAGACCAAATGAAAAACAATGAAGGTCATGATGTTCAAGATCGCAAGATGTATCTTAATCAGCGTGTCCCGTGTCCTTGATTTCAATGCAAGCTGACACTTAGATGAAAGTGTCGCTTGTCTATAGAACATATACGATGCTTCGGCGAGTTCCAATCGGAGATCATTGATCAAGCAATCTCAGACTTTGAGCAAATAGTAAGAAAAGTGTGTATCAATCATGCATTATAGTCGCAAACTAATTGAATATCATATAAAACAACATTGAATGTGACCATAAAATCTATATAGGGAGGGGACGTCTCATCCCAAGGAGAAGTGCACCTTTTGCAGCCAGTTAGAAGAGTTCATGGGCATACGATGGATGGAGTGCTTGAGCCAATCCACCACTTGGAAGGCACTACCTAATCTATACCGTCAATACCAGAGGAGACATGCAACCTTTCAAACTTTCCTACGATCTTGGAGCTTTGAGATGGAGGCAATGATCGATCAATTGATGCCTGTGGATACTAAGACATCTAATCCACTTAGAGAGGAAGCATCCATACCATTATACGATGGGTGCTGAGTATCTCACCTGAAGACGCTACTTGTACTCCTAAGTGTGCAAGCAAAATACGGGTGGAGTGATGTGAGTGTGACTTGGTTGTTCAGGTACCTTCTACGTATGCTTCGTTGATTTTTTTTCGACACCATTATAAAAAACAATTGTGCTTTTTCAAGGTGCTTTATGATTTCTTTTCAGGTTGCTAAAGTATCATATATTACCACTTGGAAATACCATGCCTAAGTCTCGTGATGATGCACGACATGTTTTACGAAAGCTTGGCATGGAGTACAATAGCATCCATGCATGTCTCAATGATTGCGTGCTGTTTCGAGGAGAGTACGAAACTATGGAGACATGTCCAAAGTATGGTGCTCACATGTGTCACTTTGTAAGGGCAAACCATCCCTCAAAAAATTCTTAGACACTTTCCACTTATCCCTTATATACTTCACATGTATCGTACGTCGGGCATGGCGAGCTTGACAATGTGGCATGCATAGAATAGATCCATATATGGAGTCCAATGAATTTCAACAGACTCATTCACATGGAGCCACATTGACTCTACCTTTCCAAGCTTTGCATGAGAGCCAAGGAATCTTCAACTCGGTCTTGCTATGGATGGTGTGAATCCATTCAGTCTTCACTCAACATCTTACAATGTGTAGCCTATAGTCCTTGTTAACTACAACATCCCACCATGGCTTTCTACGAAGAAAGCACACCTGATCCTTAGCTTGCTCGTTCTTGGCTGCTACAAAGTCAAGAATATGGACGTCTATCTCCGTTCATTAGTTGATGAGCTTAACATTTTGTGGAAGAAGGGTGTCATCGTGGAAGATATGAGTAAGTGCGATGGTCGACGGTCCACCAATATACGAGCTAGTGTATATTTCATAGTGGCTACCAATAGTGGATTCAGACAATAGTGTGTTATGGTCACTGAAGGACGATGATAGACTGATCGAAGATGTGGTGGTTGAAAATGGGGTAGAAAAAAAGATGGATGCTGCAATGGAGGAGAAAGTGAATCATTTTTGTATGTTGCATAATGCCTCCATGGAGGCATGGCTCGCTAGGTACAAGCGAGCTAGGAAAGATTGGGAAGAAGTGCGATCCGAATTTTCATGTAGTATGTGCAACTGATCGATTCGATAACGGTGGATTCAGACAACAATATGCAATGGTCGGTGAAGGATGATGATAGACTGACCGTGTTGAGATGAGAAGCTCAACACATGCGGACATTAATGATGGACCACCTGGTTAGATAGGTCCACATGTCTACACTTATTACGTCGGTGGTCATTATGACTCTCACATGGCTACTAACTCATTACTTATTATATTCAGGTTGGTACACCTATTTACAGCTGGCATAGTTATAGTGTCAGTCGACTAGTGTAGTCGGTTATGCATTGTTTGACTTAGTAGGCCACTTTCCTTTATGTAGTATCTTATCTATACTTGGTATACATTGTAAAGTGTGTGGAAGAAGAAGAAGAAACCAATAAGAAAATGTTTTGGCCTCCATCTCTCTTCTTGTCTCTTGAGTGAGCTTCTCCTTGTGCATTCTGTGTGTGTTTGGTGCAGCATCTTGAGCAAGTCCCCCCACTATGCGATTCTTGACATGGTATCATAGTTGCACCACTGATTGAGGCTGGTTTTGAAGGCTAAAGCAAAGGAGAGGAGCCAAGGATTCGAGCAAGCAAGCAACGGGTAAGAAGCTCTTTCATTCTCTACTTCTTCTCTTGGACAGTGCCTGTGGAGGCCTCGGAAGCAGGGCAGAGCAAAAATCTTATATTGCAGTGAGATTTGGTATGCACGAAGAGTGTTGTGTATTCTACATATGGTTCATTTAGGGCTTTCCCATTGATATTTTGGCCATCTGAGGTCATTTCAAGCCCTGTTTTAGACTCGCAAGGTTGTGGACAGCAGTTCGAGATACCTTGCAATTTCAGCTATGTCTGCCGTATACAGGTGCACAGGTTACAGATTTCAGATCTGTAAGTTCAAAGGTGTTTATCGGTGAATAAACACAAGGTTTATCTGTAAACTGGCTGTTGCTGATTGTATGTATTGTTGAGCAGACAATGAACAAGGCTGTCTGGTGTATTGCTGTGCACTACAGGTCGAGGGTTGCAGAAGATTTGCTTGCTGTTTGGTATTAGTTTTGTGATAATGGCAGAGAACAATGGAAACCCCATCATTGAGAGAAGCTCCACAAGAACTACCCTTCATGGAAGTTCTGTGTCATGAACTTTCTTATTGGAAAAGGCCTCTACGAGTTTGTTTCATGTGAAGAAAAGGAGCCGGAGGTGAGTGATCCTCCAACTGCAGAAGAGACAAAGGCACGGAAGGAATGGAACGCAAAAGACAAAAATGTTATGTATTAGCTGTCTGCAGTAATTGACAATAATATGCTGGGACATATTAGAAATTCAGAGAATTCATATGCAACTTGGACCATACTTGAAAGTATGTTATCCGTAAATACAAAGGCACGAAATATTCAACTTAAGCAAGAGTTGAATACATTGAAGAAAGGGAAGATGTCTATTAATGAGTATGCACTGAAGGTAAGGAGCATTGTAGATGCCTTGGCAGTGATTGATACAATGCACGATGATGATGATTTGGTGTCCTCTAGCTTAGGTGGACTTAACAATGAAAAGGGTTGGAAGTCTTTTATAACTTCCGTATATGTCAGAAAGCCATTTCCATATTTCGATGAGTTGGTCTCTCTTATGATCACTGAAGAGATCAACATGTAGAGTGAGATATCTGAAAAAGTGGTGAATAGGTCCAAGCTTTCTACTCCAGTTCAGGAAGGGGACGTGGCAGGTCCTCTTTAAGAGGTCGTGGTACAGGACGTGGTAGTGACAACCAGTAAAACAGATTGAATCAGCAATTTGGCGATATGCAGGTTTCAGGAGGTCATGGTAACTTTAGAGGTAGGGGGAGCTTTAGAGGAAGAGGTGGATAGCAGAACAAAGGTTCTAACAACTTTGGTATTGTGTGTCACTACTGTGGCAAAACAGGTCATATTGCAGCCCAACGTTATGCTATGAAAGATGATATTCGCAGTGGTAAGTTGTAGTAAGGAAACTATGCATCGTCTTCATGACAGAATGAAGACAAAAATGAACATCTGTTTGTTATGTAGCATATGCTAAATGCTGTTACAGGAAAGGAAACACACGATGATGTTTGGTATGTTGATTCAGGTGCATCCAATCATATGACTAGCCATGCAGAATGGTTTGGAGAGATGCATGATTTGCAAAATATAGATTATGTGTAGATAGGTAATGATTCATGCCACGCAATTTCACACATTGAAAAAGTTCCCTTATCCTTGCATGATGGTAAGACAAAGAGTCTTTTAGATGTATTACATGTGCCATCTATTACAAAAAACTTGCTGTCAATCGGTCAGATGGTAGAGCAAGGGCTGCAAGCCAGATTTAATGCAAAGGGTTGCTTTATAGAAGACTTTAATGACAAGTGCAGGTTGGTTGCAAAGGGAAGTAGAGTTGGACGTATGTTTACTCTAGATGCTGGAATTCCTACTATGAATGCTGCTATGTATGCTAAAGGAAAAGGTATTGTTGTAGATATTGAAATTTGGCACAAACGCATTGGACATGCAAATGTACAAAGGTTGAAATTAATGCAGTCCAAAGGGTTGGTTATAGGTTTGCCTACATTTAGAATTGCAGAATTTCATAAGGTATGCGAAGCATGCCAATTTGGTAATTAGACAAGACAACCCTTTTCACATGACAGAGATGTAAGTAGAAATATTCTTGATATAGTGCATACAGATATTTGGGGGCCTACACAAAATGTGTCTCTTGGAGGTACTTCATACTTTGTCACATTCATTGATGATTGTTCTAGAAAGCTGTGGGTATATTTTATGAAGGAAAAGAGTGAAGCGTTTGAGCACTTTAGAACTTTCAAAGCTGCAGTTGAAAGAGAAACAGGCTTGAAAGTAAAGTGCTTGAGGTCAGATGGAGGGGGAGAGTACCTCTCGGATGAGTTCAGTGATTTTCTGAGGTCTCATGGGATAAAGAGACAGTTCACATGCAGGTATACCCCACAGCAAAATGGGATTGCAGAAAGGAAAAATAGGCATATTGCAGAAGTTGCACGCGCCTTGATGGCTGAAAATAATATGCCTAAGCATTTTTGGTTTGAGGTTGTTCGTACTGCTGCTTATATTATGAACAGAACTCCCACAGCTGTAGTTCATGGTATGACCCCCGAAAAATGTTTTATAGGTAAGAAGCCTAATGTCTCACACTTGAAAGTGTTTGGTCGTATTGCATATGTTCATGTGCCAGATGAGTTACGGAAGGAGCTTGATCTAAAGGCAGAAAAATGTGTCTTTATTGGATACTCTTTAGAGCAAAAAGGGTATCGTTGTTATAACCCTATCACATGTAACTTCAAAGTGAGCAGGGATGTCATCTTTGATGAAATGAGCAGTTGGTATGCATCTAGTGGTGATGCATTGGATGATGATAATGATCATGACACTCATGTGCAGGCTAAAAAGCAAAAATCATAGATTCTTAGTAGACCAGAGACATCATCTGGTAGTCCTTGGCCTGGGAGACTAAGGAGTAGCTCTACATCTTCAGGTGCATCTCGTAGCACTACAAGTAAAGACAAAAGAAATAATAAAGTGTCAGATGGCATTGATGCAGTTCTTGATGGAGACTCCAGTGGCTCGGAGAGCTTGGATGATGAGCTTGGTATTCCTTCTGTCAGGACACTAGGTGTATAGAGAGCTCATAGTAATGTAAAGGCTCCATTGAGTGATCTGGTGGTATGCAGATCTAGCAGGGTCAGATACCCTGTTAAAATATTTGGTTTTGAAGGTTATGCAGCTCACCATTATGCTTATATGGTGAAACTAGTTGAGGATGTTGAGCCCACTTGCTTTGAGGATGCTGTTGGTCATACTCATTGGGATACAACAATGGATGAGGAGATGGCTGCATTAGAGGCCAATAAGACTTGGGATCTAGTATCATTGCCAAATGGCAAGAAAGCTATTGGATGTAAGTGGGTTTATAAGATTCAGCACAATGTAGATGGTTCTGTTAGTAGATACAAAGCTAGGCTAGTTGCAAAAGGCTATGCCCAAACATATGGCATAGATTATGAAGAAACCTTCAGTCTAGTTGCTAGGATGGCAATTGTTAGATGTGTGATTGCTTTGGCAGCAGCCAAAGGTTGGAGGTTGCAGCAAAAGGATGTGAAGAATGCCTTCTTGCATGGTGATTTGCAAGAAGAAGTGTATATGGATCAGCCAATAGGTTATGAAGATTAGAGCATCCCACGTATGTGTGCAGGTTGAAGAAGGCGCTCTATGGGCTCAAGCAAGCACCTAGAGCATGGTCTGACAAGATCAGAGAGTATCTTGTCAATATTGGCTTTTATGTTTCTGATGCTGATCACTCACTTTATGTGAGAAAGGGAGATGCAGGTTTGATCATCATAGTCATCTATGTGGATGACTTGATTATTACAAGTGATAGTAATAGTGGGATTGCTGAAGTCAAGGACTTTTTGAAGAAGAAGTTTGAGATGAAGGATTTAGGTGAGCTAAGGTACTTCCTTGGCATTGAGGTGATCAGATGTGATGATGGTATATGGCTGTCCCAAAGACAGTATGGCTTGGATATGTTGTCTAAGTATGGTATGACAACATGCAAACTACTTTCAGTCCCGTTAGAGCAGAATGTAAAGTTGAGTGTTGATATTGGGGATGAGATAGAAGACCCTACTATGTTCAGGAGAATAGTGGGGAGTTTGATTTACATGACCATTACAAGGCTAGACTTGATCTACGTTGTTGGTCTTGTGAGTCAGTTTATGCAAGTACCTAGAAAGCCACATTTGGATACAGTCAGACGCATATTGAGATATGTGAAGTCCACATTACATTATGGACTTTTCTATGAGGCAGGTACAGATGTACAGGTGTTTGGATACACAGATACAAATTGGGCTGATAGTATATTTGATAGAAGATCTACCAGCAGATACATGTTCTCTCTTGGTAGTGCAGCAGTTACTTGGAGCAGCAAAAAGCAATCTACAGTTGCTTTGTCAAGTACAGAGGCTGAGTATAGAGGTGCTGATGTTGCATCATGTGAGATAGTATGGCTGCAAAAGTTATTGGCTGATTTAGATGTGCAAGTGGAAGGTCTAGTTATCATTTATTGTGACAACATGAGCAGTATACAGTTGGCTAGGAACCTTGTGTTCCATGCCAGGACAAAATATATTGAGGTACACTACCACTTTGTGAGAGAGAAGGTACTAGCAGGTGAGATTGACTTGGTGTATGTTAGCATATAGGATCAGATAGCTGACATCTTCACGAAGGCATTGGATATAGAGAAGCTTCAAATTTTTCAAAGCTTACTTGGAGTTGCAGAGATGCAGTTGAGCTTGAGGGGGAGTGTTGAGATGACAAGCTCAACACATGCGGACATTAATGATGGACCGCCTGGTTAGATGGGTCCACACATCTACACTTAGCATGTCGGTGGTCATTATGACTCTCACATGTCCACTGACTCATTACTTATTATATTCAGGTTGTTACACCTATTTACAGCTGGCATAGTTATAGCGCCAGCCGACTAGTGTAGTCGGTTATGCATTGTTAGACTTAGTAGGCCACTTTCCTTTATGTTATATCTTATCTATACTTGGTATACATTGTAAAGTGTGTGGAAGAAGAAGAAGAAACCAATAAGAAAATGTTTTGGCCTCCATCTCTCTTCTTGTCTCTTGAGTGAGCTTCTCCTTGTGCATTCTGTGTGTGTTTGACGCAGCATCTTGAGCAAGTTCCCCCCACCACGCGATTCTTGACAGACCAAAGATGCGGTGGTTGGAAATGGGGTAGAAAAAAGGATGGATGCTATAATGGAGGAGAAAGTGAATCGTTTTTGTATGTTGCACAATGCCTCCATGGAGACGTCGCTCACTAGGTACAAGCAATCAAGGAAAGATCAGAAAGAAGCGTGACTCGAGTTTCGACGTAGTATGTGCAATCAACCGATTCGATATCCCAAGGGCATGGAGGAGATGCTGCGGTTTATGTCTATGTGATGGTTGCATGGAGCTTTGATTGCAGCCTCTTGCAAAGGGATGGAGGTCTCTACTAAGGAGTGGGAATTCTCAAGGGGATGTAATCCAAAGGTGACTACATGTTTTATAAGCTGTTGTATCTAGATTTTATATGTGACAACTAATTAATTGTTTCAATATATAGTACAAAATATACAGTACGTTGTGGTCGCAGGAATGACATTTTCACGTGGAGCATATCGACAAAATGTGCTCCACAATGGATTATGGTGTCATAGCAAAGTTCGAGCAAGAGAGCCGATGGCAAGCCATGGATCCAAACACTGTTATAGAGGAGATGTAGTATTTTGGAAACTTGCAAAGTATTAACACAGTGGATTGCCATAGCTTCTCCATGATCCTATTCGATGTACAGTGGTTCAAAGTGATACTGGAAGGAGCCGAGGTAACTGTTTGACAAGGTCCATCTGGATTTCTCGAAATAGATTCCGAAAAAAGATGAACTTATATTTTTTAAAATTTCATTACGACATGATATATGTTACAAATATTAAATTTCTCTTGTATGTGATTTTGAACATGTAATTTTCTATCCAAACCTTCGACAACCTCGATGGTGGTATGTTGTACCTTCAACTCCCTAAAGTGTGAGAATATATGATGAAAGCAATGTTCCTAGCATAGATGAGGTCACTATGCAAATAGAGGGTTGATATTGCAAGGGGTGGAGGCCACCCAAAGCTTGGAGCATGTAGAGGAGGCAGAATTGGATAACAATGATGGAAAGACAGGAGGCCAAGAATTCTTTGAGAACGAGGTGGACTCATCCTTTTG
Organism: Lygodium microphyllum; assembly: GCF_053477565.2. Lineage (NCBI taxonomy): Eukaryota > Viridiplantae > Streptophyta > Polypodiopsida > Schizaeales > Lygodiaceae > Lygodium > Lygodium microphyllum. The sequence goes on from NC_141146.1 coordinate 67,390,468, forward strand.
TGGTGACCTTTGTATCAACCTTCCAGTGTATGCAGAGTTGTGTCACGAGATTGACATGAGACTATAGGCTATGTCATACTTGGAGCATCCACCTACTCAATTTGTTGATGAATCGCTTATAAGGGTACTCCAGAATATGTGTTTTAAGTAAGTTTTTTTTTTTGAGTTATATTACTATGCTTTGCTTGAATCTTTATATTAATTATGCTAACATCAATTTTTGTCTGTACAGGTGACCTTGGTGGATAGCATGATGAGTCGAGGGATGAGCGATGAGGAGCTACAAGAGATCTTCACACATATGTCTGTAGATTAGATGGCTCGATTTAGAGATAAGGAGGACCAGGAGCTGTCTTGGACACCATCAGGTCGTTTCGTGTTAAATTTACTTCAGCACGCTCTGATGCTTCTGTTTCCAGCAGACGAGGTCGATGCTCCAGTGGACAGAGTGAGTGGTTCTGGGGGATGCTTCGGGACGTGGATGCGATGAGCGTGTGGTTTGCCGGCTCGAGATACAAGTGCTACTCCTCGGTCTCATCCAGGTTCGAGAGAGGATGGCTCAAGTGGTTGTTGTGGACCTCATCTCATCATTTTGCTAGATTTGCATCACCTGGTGGATTTATCACACCTGTGGATACGTCTACTCTAGTCACTCCAACTTTTGCTCAGCTGTCCACAGGTGGCACCCCTATGGGTGCTACTCCGAGAGATACCACCCCCGTGGGTATACCAAATGTACAGGGGTCTCCTGGATATGCCCAAGAGCATAGTCATAGGTGGGAGAGAACTCATCTTAGACATACCGTGGAGGGGTATGGATACCTTGTAGATGATATGGCATGAGCCATCATCATGAATGATGATAGGAGGAGGGTGATGACTCGTAAAAGAGAGTTGTATCAACAAGTTTTTCGGTACAACGTTTTGGATCATTGGAATAACATACCAGAGGGGAGAAAGGACGACATAGTAGCATCCTTACATGAGGAGTTTCCAGTATCCACCACAATGGATAGGTTTTCCACAAGATGGATGATGGAATGCATGCGTGCATATATGTCACACAGACGAACGGATGCACACAAGGCACTTAAGAGTGGGGCCTCAAAGCCCGAGTGGCTAGATGTAGATGACTGGTGTCGACTCAGGGAGGAGTCTATAGATTCTCTAAGACATTGGAGACAACAGCGCAAGACAGCGAGGGCATGTTTGGAGGCAACAGTGGTCCATCATCTTGGGAGTGGCAACCATAGGACTTATCTGGAGGATTTTGTAAGTTTTTCTTTTATTCTTCTCACTTATTTTTTTACAATATTGCTTATACTTACAATTGTGTTTCTAACAGTTATATTTTGTTTTCTTTGCAGCACTCCATTACAAACCACGATCCCACCGACCTAGAGACTCGATATGCAGAGAGACATGGTCTCACTCCACTGATCGATAGATTGTATGCACATGGTGGCCCACTAAGTCACTCATCTTTCTTGTCCATAGTTACTAATTTTAATTTAAATGCATTATTGTTTGGTGAACTGATGTGTAGTTGTTTCTTTTTTTGCAAAGTCCCTTCGATGCTCCTTTGCAGCAGGATGAGCTTTCAGATGGCAAGGATCTATAGCTCGCGCTTGGATCCATGGAGTGCACATCCTCTCTTTTTTTTGTCCTGTGATTTAGGTAGGCATTTTCTATGCACTATGTTATTATCATCCTTTGTATCTTGCCGTGATTCCATGATGCTTTCATTAAGTGATTTTGTATTTATTTTATGTATCAGTCTAGTTGTGGATTCAAGGACAGATTGCCTTCATTTTGACAACCATTATAAACCTTACTATAACCATTTTTTATAGCCCAAATACAGCACATAGTGCTACATGTGGCAAGGTAGCAACCCAAAAAAAAAAATCATCTGTAATTGTTGCTATTAGCGTCGCAAATTTACTGCACATGTCGCTATTGGCATCACAGTGTGCATCGCAAAACCTCACTATCAGCATCACTAAATGCGATGCAAATAGCGACGGTTCTATGGCGTCGCTAATACCAACGTGTTTAGTGACGACAAGGGTAAATTTTTTTGTGAACATTTTCATCGCTTTAAACATCGATATGAGGCCTTTATCTTGTGATGACAAACATCTAGAAACATGAACATTGCTATGACAAGTATTGCTACATCTCTTCAAAAATAAAATATACTCTTCCCCACTTGATTATGAAACGTCCTCATGAGTACATCTATGAGATCTACAAAAGAGCATAACAAATCCTAGAAGGCACTAAAAAGGTAGAAAAATGCTTACTAGTGTCTTATTAGAGTGAGAAAGCAAGATAAATATATCATTTGAAGTGCTTAAAACTTGTTCAATCTAGTGTTCCCCTTACTCACTCTCCCCACTCTATAGTGCATGACATAGCTTCACTCTCCCCACTCTATAGTGCATGACATAGCTTCATCCAATACATGAAATATACCAACTAGGAAGTGTTCTACACTTGCTAAGCAATGATAATCCCTCGAGGCAATAAAATGCCACATTACTCTCCTACTAAAGATATTACTTCTGAAATAGCATCACTAATAAGTACAATGCCTATCAAAGAAGCCACATAAGGCAAGCTAATATCGTAATACCAAATAGAACTCCTATGGTTTACCTGCTAATCCTCTATGTCCTATTAGAACAATGAGTAAAGGGTCCCTAACTCCCAATACTTTTTTCTCAATTTTTTCTAGACCATTTGAGTCAAAAGAGCACATATATTTATTCTCCATCCCAAAAGGTCCCATCCCAAAGAGATGCAAGGCATCAAATGTAGGACACTCATCAAGGAAATCCCTCAAGTAGCTTAATAGGACCTCATATGTGATGGTTATCTTCTTTTGGTTTTTTTCCTTTCTTTCTTTCACCCCTTTTATTTTGAGGAGTTGTTGTTTTTTTCTTTCTTTTTTCCTTTGAACAGTAGATAGATACCTTTGATTTTTGTCTTTCTTGATTTATATTTTAGTTTCTTTACATGAGTAGGAGATTAGAAATGCATCACAAAGTTGAGTTTTCAAATATCTTAGCTTAACACCTTCACTCAAGAAATCTAATCCAGCACATAATATCAAACACCTTGCCTAATCCAATGAGAAGACAACATATCCACCAGATTAGTATCAAAGAGACAGGAGTAAACTCAATTAGATTCCCAATTGGTCATCCATCCAATGTAATTCACTAGGTCGTGCACACATACCACCCCCTTAGATCACTTCCTAGTGCTAATGTCCCATCCCATGTGAGCGAACACTCATATATCATTTAATCGTGTTATAAATAAATGTGTTCATATGTTTTTTTTTGTGCTTTCTATAATTTCTTATTTTTTAACTCTAAATAATTCCAAGTAGTGGGATTTAAATTTCCTTTCCTTTTCGAATAAAATAACAATTCAATGAATGGGATACAAAACAACCTATATATGCATACTAGCATTGCAACTCTAAGAGATTGTTGCAATATAAGCATGTAGGAGCTCCCAAATCAAAATGATAATCAAATCTGCACATACATCAAACACTAACACTATACTATTAATAAATTAGAGGTGTCAATAAAGAAATTTCCTTGAAAATAATAAGTTTAGTACTCTCATGCTCAAGGGGGTTACCTTGTAAAATATGTAATATACCACGTGAGTTCAAAATAAAGGGTATTTTTATTATGTTGACTTATGGTTTTCCAAAAACGGAAGGGGTTTATAAATGCACCTAATGTAAAATTTACATTAGGGGTCTTTTTATTCAAAAATTTTCAGAAGTGCACTTTTTAAGGGAGGCAAGGTGGGTGGGTGTGTGTGTGTAAGGGATGCATGGGGGGGAATATGGGGGGAGGAGGATCAATACTTAAAGACATATTTGTTCTCATGAGACAAATATTTACAAATAGCATGGGGGGGGGGGGGGGGGGGGGGGGAGGGGGGATTCTATCCTCATTCTATCATAGCTTTTCATCAATATGAATTTACCTTATGTTCACATTAAAATCCAGACAACTTCCAAGTTTGAGGATTATAGGGAACATAAGTGCTTTTATTGGGTGAGGCAAAGCATCCATAGTTGTTCCCTATCCTTGAAATTTTATTAACATTTGCCCTTTAGGGCATATGCTAGTAAAATGGTGTGTGGCAAGGCTGTGCATGGCTCAAAAAAATTAGCCACACTTTACTTAGAAAAACGAATCAAATTTGATACTTGAATTGAACGAAGTGAAGCCTCAAGAGAAGAAAGGAGCCATCTTTTAATAGGAGACTATTCATGTTGTGGGACTTTTGATAGCTTGTGAAAAGCAAACCAATCTATTCAAGGGCACAATGCTACATAAGGACATTTGCAAATGGCACTTACTTGAAAGAAGCCCTTATGCTACAAGCACTTTAATAATTATGTATGCTAAATGTGGTGCTCTTGCAAAAGCACAACAAATACATGATGAAGGTATTGTTCATGGGATAGATTCTCATGATGTGCACTGATTGCAGGATATGCACAGAATGGTTATGATGATGAAGCTCTAAAATGCTTTGTTAAGATGCAACACGAAGGTCACTATTGTAGTAGAGGAGATGGATATTTTTAATAGCACTCATGAAGGTAAGTGACATCTTTTTAACCATTGAAACCTCCAATAAAATGTTATTTTCATATACAATAATTACTGGTTTATGAAAGAATTGAACATTAGTAAGGTTTGGAATAGCTTACTAAAAAGCAAATTGGTTTAAGTACATTGTGTAGCTCTTTGAAATTGTGTAAATCTATTTAAATATGTAACCTAATTCAGTATGTTGCAAGATTATTCAGACACCCTTTTGAGTGGCATAATGTTGTTTTCTACAAATTTATGAACATAGTCGCAACCATTCTTATTGTATCTGCTATTCTATGGGTGTATGTAGAGCTTAGTTTATGATTTATGTTTATGCATGCAACTATGCATTGGTATAAAAGACACGCTGAATAGTAGTCGACCAGTTTGTTGCAAAATGAATAAGTTCCAATGGTATTAATTAATGCACTAGACTCACAAGTCTTAGTCTTAACAATGTAGGATAGGGTACACTAGCTTGTTATTACGATGTTTGGGTTTCATTCTAGGTTCTTCATGTGTAGATGTTTTTATTGAAAGGTAGATGCATTATCAAGCCACCTAACCAAGCATTAAACTTGCCACCTTGTGCTAGTTATGCATGTATTATATTAGTTGGGCCATTCTTCTATGGAAACTTTAGTTAGCAACTCGAATATCCCTAGATTTTCTAAGCATTATTAGTTAGGGCATTTGTTATTACAATGGCATAATGATAACATGATTCTTCTTTGATAAATTACAAATTGTTAGCTTGAGTTAAATCATCTACTCTTGAGAAATAATGCTAATAACAAAAGGAAATGCTCCTGTGTCTTGTTTTTCTAAGTGTGAATTGAGGTTATATTGATTTTTACAATGTCTCTACAGAGACAATGGCATAATTAGTTAGGGCATTTGTTATTACAATGGCATAATGATAACATGATTCTTCTTTGATAAATTACAAATTGTTAGCTTGAGTTAAATCATCTACTCTTGAGAAATAATCCTAATAACAAAAGGAAATGCTCTTGTGCCTTGTTTTTCTAAATGTGAATTGAGGTTATATTGATTTTTACAATATCTCTACAGAGACAATGTTAGCTTGAAGGTTGGTTCTTTTTTTCCCTAAAAGGCCAAAAGCACTCAGGACTTAAAAAATACAAGTGAGACAAAACAAAGTCTAGGACTCCCCAACACTAGTTCTCATCTCATAATAGGTTAGGTGGCTTGTTAAAGCTATCATTTATGAGGATGTTGTGGCTATGCAAAGATGCCCTTCTTTGAAATACCAAAATACCCCTCACATTTCAAAAATCACTCGAATATACCCAAATCCATTCTTTTTTTTCAATGAAGTGAGGATCTACAGCTTAAGCGCCAACCTACGTGAGTCAATAGAGTTAAAAAAAATAGCTCGCATGGCTGAAGGTCCTAACTATACTTAACCTTATCATCAGCAAAAATAGAACTTATGGTAAACTAAGTACCATCAAAGATTGTGAATATTGCATTAATTAGCGGAAGTAATGCTAATGTGGTTGACAACCATTGGCAATGTAGCCATTCTCTCCCCGCAAAAAGATATTCTCTCTTCATCTTCAATGCATTCAATTGTTAAACATAGTCAAGCATTCTAAATTGATTTCTCACGGGCTTGTTGTTGGTCTTGCCATTGCAAGTATACGTACTTGGGTGTGGCGGGGCTTGTAAAAGCTTTTTCTACCAAAGATCACTACTAATTAGGCATTGGTCACCGTCTACAATACATGTGCTATTTTGTCTTACCAAATACCTCTTGAGCACAATCTAAAACTATCAAGGTTTTAGCAAGGGTTTATGATCTTTTGCCATAGGCAAAGAGACTAGGGTTCTAGTGCACTCCTTCCCTACACACCCTACTATTTTACAGTGGACTGGTTTACCACCTATATCATGGCCTAACTTTTGTGGCATTCATGTGTTCATTAATTTGTTTTTTTGCACCATAGCTTGCGCCTCATGGCAGTTGCTAGGAATTCACATGCGCTTTTCCGCAACACGGCTTGCATATAAGAACTTCAGTGCGGCCACCGAGAACCGTCCATCTCAGAACAACCAGGTTTGCTCTTAGGCTCCATCGCTCTATGATCCGTTGGCTCAAGATGGAAGGTCATTATTTCATCTCAATAAGAGATTACACTGAGGATTACTTTGGCGGCAAGCATATTGAACATCCTTAAAAAAAGAGAGCTTTCAAGCCACTTGTCCGGTCGACAGCGGTGGACCGGCCTTTCTACTCCAGGGGATTGCATTGCAAATGCAAGCCTTTGCCACAATAGTGGAACAATTCACAATTGGGGGTGGTGACCTGGTGAGTAGTCACCACATTGCGAATTCTCTCTACATGCTTGTTGATTGTTTTTGTAAAGTCATAGTCACCTTTTTTCAGGGTAGCAACAAGGCTAACATATTGGCCGAAGGTATAATGGTGATGTCTATCACCACAACAGCAATAGCAAAGCGGTCTATCTTGGGTGATCTTATATCTGTGAGCACAAGCTTTACAATGCCTCGCCTCAGTTTGAGTTAAAATAGTGGATGTCATTGGTGACTACTATGCACTATAGGTCTATGGAAATGGATGCAAATCCATTATTTTTACCCAAACTTAAAGGGATGTTGATGAAGCTGCCACACACTTGAATCAGTTGATGGGTTGTGAGGCACTACCTAATATTGAATTTCATCATGCTTAAAGAGAGAAGGCTTTAACTTCCTTTAGAGATGGAAGGATTGCCATGTTGGTAACAATAGGTGTGGCAGCCCGTGATTTGAATGTTGCTGATGTGGACTTGGTAAGAGTTTACTGTTTCTTTTTTTGAAATCTTTAGTTCTAAAACAAAATAGGACACTCAAAGCAAGGGGGCATTTTGCATATAGAGCTCCTTTCCTAACTAGATGCTCTTGTGTAGAAGAAAAGCTTTGGCCAATGTCCACAAAATACTAAGGTTTAGTGTCAAATGAATTGTTACGAAAGATACTCAAACTTTTTGGAGAAAAGGTTTCCTGATTTTCAAACTATTGCAAAATCTAAGAAGAACTTGCAAATTGTCAATGTTGAAGGTTTGCATATCAACCCTGAAACGTTTTTCCCATGGCATTGGTTTAGGTCAATCATTAGGGCTCCCTTTTCTAGCCTACTGGTGTTTTCTGTACTGGGTGGAGATGAATGTACTTTTTTTTGGAAGGTTATTGAGGTACTGAACCATACTGTTTGTGTAGGCTATTCATTATGAAGTTGCAAATGATGTTGAAGTATAACTACATCATTCTAAGCAAACGGGTCAAGCTGGCAAAAAAGGCATTGTGATTCTCATGTGTACTTAGATGCAAAAAGCTGCACTTGACCTACTTGAGCATTAACTGGGGCTCAAGTTTGAGAATATAGAACCTCCTGCTGTGGAGGATGTAATAAAATGCTTAGCAAAGTGGACAATTTTTAAGATACAAAATGTAGCTTCAGAGTTTGACATTTTTCTTCTTGTTGCTAAGGAATTGTTGTTAGAACAAGGGCCAGGAGTACTAACTGCAGCTTTGGCTCAAATGTGTGGTTGTAATTAGATCCCCACTTCACGATCTTTAATCTCACATGAATAAGTATCAAGCTTATACTTTGTCTTGAGGCTCAAATGTGATATGGGTTGTGAATTGTACATCTCTATCTCCAGTTTCATGATGCAGGTAGTATAGATTATGATGCTATTCCTTGCAGTGTTATACCTAACGCATAATTGCTTTTGGTTAGGATGGATGACACTAAAGATCACTTTTCCATGATAGACTAATGTTACAATGGACATGGTGACCCATTACCTGGGGCAAGTTTATCTTGCTTCCGCACTTAATGTTCGCAAAATTTCCTTGCTAACTGACAGTGAGGTAAGGACCACATTGGCTTGAGGGTACTTCTATCAAGAATATTAGATTCAATAGAAGCTACAAACAAGGTTAGTCACTTTTCCTTTTTCGGGTTTAATGTGCCATGATTTTCAAAGAGCATTCTTTCATGCTGCACATGCATGCTAATACACGAATTCCGAAACTTTGCTGCTTTTTTTGTTGGATATATTGAGGCGTTTAATATGCGTATCTGAAATAACATCTGTCTGAGAACAAGATGGATCACCTGAATTTGCAAGATTGACTAACTTATACAATTTTGTATTGTACTCCTTTGTGAGTACCTTTAAATTCATGTTCATTTCCCTACTTACCTCAACTCTAGGTATGAGACCCATCTTGTCTCATAGCTGCGAAGACCATTCATGACACTTTGATTGAACTTTTTCTCTGTAGTATCACAACAATTGTTTTTGGGTATATTTTCACCTTTGTGGTTCACATTCTTAACATGGCTCTTGTTTTCAATGCAGATACCTATGATAGTAGAAAACACGTTTGGTGCCAATAGTTTTGGCAGGATGTTCTCATCAAGAGCTAGTGGATTTAATACGGGTTGTTGTAGATAGTAGTTGGTCCAGCAAGTCCCAAAATGGTTACAGTGCAAGCACTGGGTTTAGCAAGCCTCCTACCTATGGTATTAATAACAATGATCTCACAAGCAAGCAGCCTTCAAATTATGGGAGCTCACCTTCAGTTGCTTTTGGTAGCAGCAACTCCACTGGCTTTGGGTCGGGCAGGCCCTCCAGTTTTGGGAGCATAGCTTCACTTGCTTTTGGTAGCTCAAGTGGCTATGGAAGAAATAATTGGTCAAGCAAGCCTTCAACTAGTTAAGGCAACAGTTCTAGCCTCACGTTTTTTAGATAAATGGCATTACAAACACTCTGACAAATGGGGGCTTGGTTGGAAAGGATTAGTACACTGATAAGCAATACCACGTTACATAGCAAATACTGGGGGGCAAGACTTCCATCTCTAAGGAGCACATAATTTGGACTGCTTATTTAATGTTAAATACCAACTCCTACAAAAATGGAGCCTTCTTTTTCTTATTTTCCTTTTTTTCTTTGTACTGTACCTAGTACATCTGGCTTTGGGAGCAATAATTGGTCAAGCAGTTCTGCAAACATAGCTTCAACTGGTGTTGGTAGTAACAATTCTTTAAGTAGTCCTAGAGGCAATGATTGGTTAAATAGGCTAACTAGCAATCCCACCACATCAGGAAATGCACCTTGTTCTGGGAGTGCAAGCAGGTACTCCCTTGTTCCTTTTTTTCCAAGGTTTATGAGGTAATTATAGTTTTTGACATATTTGAGCATGTGGGTGTGGGCCTTAGGGCAAGTTTTGGTATTTGCGTAAAGGTTTAAACTCTTCTATTTTACATAACCATGAGGTCAATTTAAACAACGGGAACAACGAAGGGATTTTATGTGTTAGATGGGTAACATAGGAGCTCATTAAGTTACATTGGGCCATTTTATACATATTACTAGTGCTATGTCTTTTTCAAGGCTTAAATTACCATTCCTTTCTCCATTTTTTGTATGATCTATAGTCACTTCAACGTTTTTACCATGTATATGTGTGTATGTTTGCGGTTTGCAAAAGATTCCTCACCCATCACTGTTTGCGGTTTGCAAAAAATTGCTCACCCATCACTTGTCCAATTGCTTTCATATGCATATAGAAGGATTTTCATTAGGTGCTTAACCTTGTTAACTCTTTTTACACTGTATGATGAAACTCAAGTAATTGGTATATCTAAGTGGAACTTCAAGCAAAAGAAAAACCTTTTTAAGGCCCCTCCCTCTATCCATGCCTTCCTTGGAACTTTCAACAAAAAGAAAGCCGTTCTTGAAAGAAAAGGGATCTTGAGATCCATGTAGGGCCCTCACTTTGTCCCTCTTTCAAGTTTGCAAATGTACTTTTCTAATCTCAGATGTACTAATCATGCTAGACATGTGCAAGATCAAAATTCAATAGCTTAATTTGAATTTAGCTGATCCTATAGAATTTGTATGGATCAAAATGAGCCATCCTTTCAATTACTAGCATTTTACTTCACAAGCTGCTCTAGGATCTTTTTAGCCACCCCACATGCTACCCGTCAAGCTATCAAGATCCTATTAGCATGACCCTCATGGCTTGGAGGAGTTGCTTGCTCCTCTAAACCTTCATCGGATTGTTATCAAAACTTCGGTAAATCATACGGAACTATTGATTTGTAGATAGAGATGTTTCGTTAATACTTTTGATTGTTTGGATTGTCACATCAAAAAGTCCATGTTTAGCTCGTGTGACCTTTTAAAGGTCATTTGCTTCATTAAAGTTGAACTCCTATATGGATCTATTGATAATTTTATATTTCTTATTGTGGTACAAAGTCTCAAGCCCCACATAGCTCTCTTTGACTGTGCATATGAGATTTGTTACTCAGGGAGCTTGATTGGTGTTGATTGTTGCTGCAGTTGGGTCTTGTGATTCAATTGTACCATGAAGTGTCACATTTTTGTCTAGTACGCCTTGCCCACATTGATGCCATCATAAACATGCCATGGTTTTATGATAGATTGCCCTTCCTAGATATGGTCTACCATAGTCTCATAAGCTCTTTTGAATGTGATTGGTGGTACTACTTACATTCCATGGCTTCCATGATGGTCATCACCTAGTTATGCACTTTGTTAGAGTTTGATAGAGATAAAGGGTCTTTGATAGTTGTTTATGCATTTGAATTTCACTTTCCAATATCATCATTAGTCTCAAGCTTTGCTAACACTATGCAGTGGCTATATTTTGCAATTTATGCCATGTGGCAAGCAGGTGTAGCATTATGGGCTCGTTGAACAACATTTTTGCCTCATCATCTGATAGTCAATTAGTTTGCAGCATTTTGTTAGGAGGTTGGTCAGTTTGGCATTCTCTAGCTATATATAGTTACCCCATCTAGATACTCGTTCAGTCAAATTTGTATGCTCCACTCTCACTCTTAGCTTGCTATTGTCAGCATTCTATTGCCTTATTCTGGTGCCCTCACTCATGCGGACCAACATCATGGAGGGTTTGTCACAGCCTTGTAGTCACCTTTCACTTTTGAATAGTGTAGTTTGTTTTGTTCCTTCTTTCTCTATGTTTACTTTTGTTAGAAATTTAGTCATCCCCTGGACACGCACAAGTAGTGTACTGTTATATAGTTAGTACTCTCAAGCATATTTACCTATTTCCTAGAGTAGGTCGGACAGTCCCATGTAGTTGCTAGGTCATTTCTAGCAGTTTTGGGCAATTGGGAAGGCCAGACAGGTTGTGTAGGATGTTATGTGGCATGCAAATTATATGTACATCATTATTTATGATTATTTTATTGCTCTGATTATATGGGTCTCAAACCAAACTCAACTAACTAAGGTGGCATACTAACTGAGCCACGAACTAGAGAAGATAGGGATAGCTGTCATCTAGCTATTATTCCTAGGCGGTGTACCAACCGCATCTGCAGCTAACAAGCTGGTGACATAAATGCACAACGGTCACCCTGGCATATCACGAGTGGAGCTCGATATCTCAACACTCCCCCTCAAGCTCAATCCCAATTCCTGCACACCAAGCAGGTCTCTGAACTTGTGCAGCTTCTCTGCACCCAATGCCTTCGTAAATATGTCAGCTACCTGATCCTCTGTGCTGACATAAACTAGATCAATAAGACCTAGTAAAACCCTCTCCCGCACATAGTGATAATGCACCTCAATGTGCTTTGTTCTAGCATGATAGACTAGGTTATTTGCCAAGTGTATACTACTCATGTTGTCATAATAAATGACAACTGGCCCATCTGTAGGCTGATGCATATCATAAAGTAGCTTATGCAACCAAGCTACCTCACATGTAGCCATTGCTGCACCCCTGTACTCGGCCTCTGTGCTCGATAAGGCAACTGTAGGCTGTTTTTTGCTGCTCCAAGTGACTGCAGCACTTCCAAAAGAGAACACATATCCACTGGTAGATCGTCTATCAGAAATACTACCAGCCCAATCAGCATTAGTGTATCCATGCAACTGTATTTGAACCCTAGTCTCATAAAATAGTCCATACTGCAATGTGGACTTCACATACCTGAGTATGCGTCTAGCCGCATCCAAATGCCGTTTCCTTCAAGCCTGCATAAACTGACTTACCAATCCAACAACATAGTTCAAATTTGGCCTGGTAATAGTCATATAAATCAAACTTCCTACTATGCATCTGTACATAGTAGGGTCTTCCAGAAGCTCACCTGCATCTGCACTCAGCTTCACATTCTGCTCCAAAGGAACTGAAATAGGCTTACAGCCTGTCATCCCATATTTGGATAGCATGTCCAATCCATATTGCATCTGCAAGAGTCTTATCCCACTTGGTGATCTAATCACCTCAATGCCCAAGAAATAACACAGCTCTCCCAAATCCTTCATCTCAAACTTCTGCTTCAATAGCATTTTCACATGAAGGATATCTTCATCACTATCACCTGTCATAATCAAATCATCAACATAAATGACAAGTAGCATAATACATTTCTTTGTTTTTCTCACATAAAGTGAGAAATCTGCCTTGGAAATCTGAAAACCAATAGTGACAAGATACTGTCCTATCTTGTCAGACCATGCTCTAGGTGCTTGCTTCAAGCCATACAAGGCTTTCTTCAACCTGCAAACAAACTCAGGATGAATAGCATGCACATAACTTGGTGGCTGCTCCATATAGACCTCTTCTTGCAAATCACCATGCAAGAAGGCATTCTTTACATCCATCTAATGTAAAGACCACCCCTTTGATGTAGCCATAGCAATGACTACTCTTACGGTTGCCATCCTTGCAACCAGACTGAATGTTTCTTCATAATCAATGCCATATGTTTGTGCATACCCCTTGACTACTAATCTTGCCTTGTATATGTTCGCAAAACCATCTGCATTGTGTTTCACCTTATAAACCCACTTACAACCAATTGCATTCTTATCTTTAGGCAAAGGTACAAATTCCCATGTAGCATTTGCTTCCAAGGCATCCATTTCTTCATCCATGGCTTTCTCCCATTTTTCTTTTCCCATGGCTTGCTCAAAAGAAGTGGGTTCTGGTTCCTGTATCACTTTGACCATATAGGTATAGTGAATGGCTGTAAATCCATCATATTTTAGACTATCCACAAGATACCTAGCTCTGGCAGACCTGCGCAAAGTAGGTTCACTCCCAAGTGCTCTCAAAGCATCCCTGGTCTTCCTTACTCCAGGTGTAACAATAGAAGGAATACCCAACTCATCATCAATGCTCTGTTCTGAGCCATTGGATTCACCATCCACATAAGAGTGACCTGCATTCACATCAAACATGGGCTGATCTACCTTCTCTTTTTCTTTTCGTGAAACCTACATACCACTATCTGCATTGCTTTGAGAAGATTCTCCTGATCTCAATCTATCTGTCCATGGCAAAGAATGTGAACCACTGCTAGAGGACACTCCAGGTCCACTAATATCTTGTGACTGCTGCTGTGAATTCTGTGCGGCATTACCATTTTGTGCATCTACATTATCAATCACATTTACTAGTTTATACCAACTACTCATCCCATAAAAAACAACATCGCTGCTCACTGTAAACTTACGAGTAGAAGGGTTATAGCATCTATACCCTTTTTGCTGCAGAGAGTAACCAATAAAGATGCACTTCTTAGCTTTTGGATCCAACTTGGATCTCAACTCATAAAATACACCCAAACTTTTCTACTATAGCCATCAATAAAAGTGACAAAATAACGATAGCCTCCAATAGATGCAGCTTCAGTAGTCCACACATCAAAGTGGATTAATTCCAATGGCTTCTTACTCTCTTGAACATGTCTAGGAAATGGTTTTCTTGCATGTTTTCCAAATTGACAGGCTTCACATACCTTATGCATTTCTGCAACCTTGAATTTAGGCAATTCTGCAACAATATTTTGGGCTTGCATTGATTTTAAGTCGTTGTATATTAACATGACCAATGTGTTTATGCCAGATATCAATATCTGCAACTACATCGGTCCCATGTGCAAACATTGCTACACTCAATTCAGGCATGTCTGCATCCAATGTAAACATTCTGCCCTTCTTCTTTCCTTTTGCTATCAAGCGACCTTTATTTTTCATATCCTCAACAAAGCATCCATGAGGATTAAATCTGACCTGCAAGCCCTGCTCAACCATTTGACCAACAGAAACCAGGTTCTTGGTGATATTCGGGACATGAAATACATCCGATAGGTATTTCTTTTTCCCATCCTGCATAGACAAAGGAATTTTTACAATCTGCACTATAGGATGTGTAGTATCATCACCAGTCTCCACAAATTCTGGTTTTTCCATTTTCCTTGCATCCTGCATCCATTTTGCATGACCTGTCATGTGGTTTGATACACCTGAGTCAACATACCACACATCGTTGCTTTCTTCTACACTTGTCACAAAATTGGTCTTGTGCTGCACCATAAAAAAATGCTCATTTCTGTCATCACCCTGTCTACTAGAAGATGCATAATTCCCTTGTTGCAATTTTCCATTCATGATGCCAATCTGCTTTTTATAGCAGTCTTTAGCCATATGACCCATTTTACCACAGTAGTAGCATTCAACATTGCTGTTTGCATTTTGGCCTCTTTGCCATTCACCACGACCTCTTTGGCTCTCCCTGCTTCTAGAGTTACCACGTCCTCCTCCATAGGACTGGTTTTCTTGAGTTTGCTGCATATTCTGATTTCTATCACGGCCTCTAGATCGGCCTTCTCTACCTCTGCCTCTACCTCTTCCAGCATTTGAGTAGAAGACAGCTTCTTTTGAAGTTCCTCCTGAAGAAGATGCACCACCATTTCTCTGCTCCTCAAAAATTAGAAGAGCAATCAAGTCCTCAAAATCAGGAAATCTTTCACGGACGGAAATGGATGTTCGGAATTGTGCGTAATCCTTTCCTAGACCATTCAAGGTCACAGAAACTGAATCATCATCTTCCACTGGCGACCCAATGGAAGCAAGTGCATCTGCAATCTTCTTCACCTTCATGTGGTAGTCATTGATGCTCATACTTTCTCTTTGCACACTGTGCAACTCTTGCTTGAGCTGCATTTTCCTGGCTTGCATATTTGTGCTATACATTTTTGACAAAGTATCCCATGCCTCTTTGGCGTACTTGCATCCTGAATATGCACAATCATAGAGTCTGAAATACTAATAGATAGCCATTACATAACTTTTCTGGCTCTCTCATGCCATCCTTTAAATGCCTGCATTTGCTGTTGATTGGGAACATCATGAAGAACTGGTTTTTCTTCATTTCATACAACAAATTCCCAATATCCTTTTCCCATAAGGAAATTCGTCATTCTAAACTTCCATGCTTGGAAGTTGTTCTTGTCAAGCTTTTCAGTGACAATCTATGAAAGAGAATCAGATGCCATTATAGAACACTGCAAAAAAATTTGTCACTGCAAAAAACACAGCTTCAGCCTCACAAGGGCAAATCTGCAAAACTGACGAAAGTGGTATTTGACCACATAGTCACTTCCTAGTGACGATTTTGCATCAATGGGCAGAAGGATGATTATGTAACTCCCAATGTCTCTGCGCACAGGCATACGATGCAATTTCTACGGTAACTTTTCACCAACCTGTAGAATAGTGGTCGCACAGCAAAAAAACAGGGCCTTTTCCTGAGTGCGTGCAGAAAACTTCTGCCTCCAAAACGGGCCCTGAAATGGCGTCGAATCAAAAAAACAGGGCAATCGAAGGCTAAAACCCTTACTCGCAGCATATACTGCCCTCTTGCTACACGATGAAGGGCGTCTCAATCTGAGACGATGCACTCTTGCACTTTTCGGTTGTGCTACCTGCAGAGACTTGCTCCCAAACTCAAAAAATGAAAGCAACACTAGTCCTCTTACCAGAACGCTGCAAACTTTGTTTGCTTTCTTGAGCTCCTTACCACGAACCAGGCTCTGATACCATGTCAAGATTGTGGGAGAGAAGGAAGAAGTCTCACTTGTAGCTTTCTCACTTACACAATGGGGAAATACACACAAAGGTGGAGGCTGAAAACAGTTTTCCTCTTCTTAGTTGTGTAAGCCAAAAAAGAACACTTGTATAGAGAAATAGAAGAACTCTATATATGGGTCTCAAACCAAACTCAACTAACTAAGGTGGCATGCTAACTGAGCCACCAACTAGAGTAGATAAGGATAGCTATCATCTAGCTATTATTCATGGGCGGTGTACCAATCGCATCTGCAGCTAACAAGTCGGTGACATAAATGTACAACGGTCACCCTGGCATATCACGAGTGGAGCTCGATATCTTAACAACTAGGACTGTTTTGTTGATCCAAAGTGAAAACATCACCTCAAGATAGAGATCTTTGTCGGTGAGATGTTACAAAAGGGAAAAGTGTTACATTCTTAGACATCCAAGATGGGATATTGCAACTGTAGAGGCCTTGGTTTCTTCCAAGCTCTCCTCTCAAGTGAGCCCATAGTAGGTCTATGGATTGGAAGGTGAGCATAATATCCATCGATGATTTGTATGGCTTGGAAGGTGAGCATAATATCCATCGATGAAAAATCAACACAAGAACTACTAAGATTTTGCGCATGCGCTCACTACCAAAGACAATGTCTACTATAGGGTTTGCGATTAGCTCTATGCTTATTCAAGTACATCCCTCTACATGCCACCTTGACACATATGATTTGCTCAATATCTGTTATAATTCTATCTTCAATTTGATATCTCATAGGTTTTTCCATATGGGGATTGATTATTCTATTTGTAGTCTGATCATTGATCGATTCTTCAATATACGGATTGATGATTCTATCTGATGTTCGATATTTGATAACTTCCCAATCTACAGATCGATGATTCTATCTCCAGTCTGATATCTGATAGAGTTTTTGTGTGGATTTGATAATTGTATCTGTAGTTCGATATTTGATAGATTGTCACAACAACAAAGCAATCCATTGCCATGAACAACATGAAGAAGACATCACCGTGAATATATTTCTTATACAACTAATCCAAGTTAATTTTGTGGCAAGATTTTTTTCTCCTTTACAGCACAAATAACTGCATATTGTATGCTGGTTGTATCAATTCAGCTTTACTTGTTATATGCTAATTGCATCTATTGTTTATTTTAAAAAAAAAACATGTTCATATTTCCATTAAGATACAGCATCAATCCAATGGATATGTGCCTTATTTCCATTTGGAATTCGATAGGTGGATGTCTATTCCAGTATTTCTATTGGAATATTGTTTGTCCATGTGCTCTTGAATCTGATAGGGCTTAGATTCATCTCCATTTACATGTGCCCCTAACTACATTTGGGTCTATCAATTTGTGAGCTAGTTATCTGCCTATCGAAATACCACATGTGCTTGAGTTGAGCCTATGGAGATGCTTGTAGTGGAGCTTGTGGATGAGTTCATTATTATAGCTGCAATGCATTTGAGGATGTTGCACATGAGGACGATGATTAGTTTGTGAAGGATGTTGATGGCCATAACCAAAATAAAGATTGGTTTGTGATTATTTACAATGGCATTGACAATGACTACATTTGATCTAGAAAAAAGAAATTATTTGTTCTCTTTTATCAAAGCTCCTTTTAACCTTAGGACACAAGCCCCCTTTCATATGTAGTATATTATGTCCTCCATATTCATTAGTATGCATGTGCTCGAGTCTAGTGTATTGATGGATGGGACATTACATAAACTTTGACTCAAGGGATATGTGATGCCCAAAATGTTTGGACCCAGTAGAGAGACTTCAATTTCTTCCAAACCTCACCAATGGCATGGATTCCTCTTCCATGCAAAAGCACAAAATCTACACAATGCAAAAAGAGAAAAGAGAATGGGATTTGGTATTCATTCAATCCCATAAAGCTATTGACTCCAAGGTCATTGCAACATGGGGATCCACAATACATTGAGAAATAGGGTTGGTTTATTATAAAATCCTAAAGGTCCAATGTGTCACGTATGCACTTGACTTTGAATGAGGATAGTTCATCCAAACATTTTTTCACATATAGGTAAAGAAGGGTGGGATAGGCACACTTGCATAGCAGGTGCCATAATTATCCCATCAGAGTCTAGAAGATTGAGAAGGGAGAGAATGATAAGATGGTGGTTAGATGTTATGACCACTTATTTGGTGCTCGTTAAATTTTGGCCAAAAAGTGAGATGGTGTCAATAGTGTAGGTGAGAAGTATTCAATGAGGGAGGGGCAAATAAGGTAGAGTGCAAATGCAAGGAACATAGGGGTAACTGATTGCAAACACATTGTATAAGAGGCTAAAAATAAGTGATCGATCCTTGACAAGTATGTTTGTACTGCAAATACAGACTATCAGTCCTAGAATAGTGACATTAGCACCAAAAAATGCAAGGATAATAGGTATTGTCCAACACCAAAACCAAGTTGCTTGTTGGGAACTGAAGTTGCCCTATAGGGATGGAGGCTTCCAAGCATAAAAGGAAACATACCAAGTTATGTCTAGCACCAAACTCAACTTTTAGGGGTAGAATTTAGGCTATCCTACATTAATGACTACTTTAGGGAAAACACATGGGGTACACTACTTGGAGATGATGCCCAATTGAGAGGATCTTTGGACAACTGCTCTTCTATGAATACTCCAACTCCCAGTAAGGTGAATGATTGCATTTGAGACTACATTGCAGGGAAATGAAAGCAAATATTAAGAAAATAGAGAATGAGGATATTGAATTAAATGTAGGAGAAAGAATGAATAAGCTAATTTATGGTGGTTGAAAGATATAAGGTTGCAAAGGTTAGCCCCAACATGCAACACTAAGTGTCAGAGTGGGTGCTAGATGCTAGTAGGGAGGATGAGAAAAGGATGATGAGGGTTGGCTAATCAAATGGATCAATGATGGATAAAATGTGTGAGGGAGATATGCCATCTATATATAGGCAAGAGAAGGCTACAATTGGTACACAAGTGGCCATGCCCAAAATATGGGTACCTAGGTCATCTTGCCCAACTAACCATTGTGGCCATAGTGACCAAAATGAAATGCACTAATATATCCTCCATCTAAAGTGTCTATAATTCATAAAATGATAGATAATCATAGTGTTAAACCTTTTAATGTCCTCACATAACTAAACTAAGGTTGTGGGAGCTTCTCGCTCGACCGCCAAGACCCACAAACCACTTATTGCTTCAAGCGTTTCAAGCCACGTGCAATGGCTACCTCTCACACAGCCATACGCACTCTCATACCTATGAATGTAGTGAGCTTACCTCCATGCTCGATCAAGTTGCCTCCTCCCTCAAGCACTCCGATAGCTCCATGATCCAAGGTGCAAGCTCAATCCTCAAGCTCCAAGTTCCATGCTCCATTGCTACGCACAAGAGAAGAAGAATAGCAAAGGAGAAAATGGAGAGCTTCTCCACCACCGTCCCTCACCCTCACTCCCTCTCTCAAGCACAAGCTCAAGCAAGCAAGAACAAAAAGAAGAATCCCCTTTGGGCACCCATCCCTTTTTTACATGCTCATCCATTTTAGCCTAGATCCTCTTTTCCTATTCCCCTTCTATTTGCATTGTGTCTTCAGCCATGCACGTCTACATTTACAAATTGCATAGAAGTGAGTCTTGTGCTCTCTTACAAGGATTTAGAGTGTATTTTATATTTAAAATGTACCTTTTGCTTTTAAGCTTGTCCTTGTTCACCAAAGAGCGCGTCCAGAGGGCTCAATATCGGATGAATGGTTTCTTGGAGAGTGCATGTACTACCTTTTTGAGTACCTTGAGCATGTTGATGAGGATGCTTCTTGCAGATGGTGAGCCCACTACACTATCACATGAGGTATTATGTGGTAAGGGTGTTCCTTTCAAGGTCTCATATGAGAAATGCGCGAACTTGTCCACATTTTTTATTCACAACTCACTATGTATGGAAAAATTTGTTGAAGAGTATTGTGAAGTAGATTTCAATGCACAAAGAAGATGAGAAGGTTGGAAATCTAGCAAGATAGAACCTCCCTCAATTCTTTCATGGTTATCCCACCATATTAGGGATGGAATCATGGAAGGGGAAGACATAGGTGGATGAGCAAAGAGAGATTGGATTTGGTTGTGATAGAGGGGTAACATTTCCTTCTTTCATGTTCCTATATTGAGTTGTATGTAATCTTAGTGATTGTTAACCCCAGCACAACGAGAGCGAAAGAAAGTGGAAAAGACGCAGGGCAAAGGCGGAAAGAAGGTAGCCCGACGGAAGGAAAAGAAGGAGAAAAGCCCAAAAGCGCAAGGACAACCGTTAAAGACCAAGGCAACCACAAAAAGGGAAAGGCGCATAAAAAGTGCACCCTAAAATCTTGTAAAAGAGTGCCAGGCTCTCACCCGTGCTATTTGTAAATATAGAAGGGTAGTGAAAAGGAAGCAAGGAAGAGACAAGAACAATGGAAAACAGGGCCTGCAACCATGTAAAAAAGGGAAAAAGGGAATGACCGCCCAAAAGGGAAGTAGGGTTTTGTATATAAAGTTGAAAAGTGAATGAAGAGCTCATTCTTTGGTGTGGCAAAACTAGTCTTCTTCTTCCTCTCTTCTTCTCCCCTTCTTGCTTGTGTATGCTCTTGAGAGAGGGAGTGTGAGAGTGTGAGAGAGTGAGTGTGTGAGAGAGTGAGGAATCAAGAGGGTGAAGCTCTCCACCATCTCCTCTTCCCTTATCCTCTTCTCTCTTCTTATCTTCTCTTGCGCACGCGGCTATGGAGGATGAGGCTTGGAGATGGAGGAGGCTTGAGGATGCTTGAGCTAGCATCAAGAATCGTGGAGCTACCGAAGTGTGAGAGAGAGGAGGGTACTCGATCAAGCATCAAGGTAAGTTCACTGCATTCGTAGGTTTGACGGCGCGTCGGCTAGGTGAGAGATGGCCATGAGAGCTCGCTTGGAATGCTTGAAACAATAGGCGGTCCATGGGTCTTGGCGGTTGAGCGAAAGCTCCCACATTTTGGTTCCGTTGCCGGGACCACGGATTCAAGCTCGAGCACTCGCGCGCCCCATATCGAGCATCGAAGTAGGGCATTCACCCTGAAACGGAGCTTGAGATAGGTAGGAAGTCTGGTGTTTTTTATCTTCAGAACATGTAAGTGTTTTGGAACAATCTGGTTATTAATGACTGGAAAACATGGAGAAATTAGTTCAGTGTTTTGTTTTCGATTCAGGATGTGTTTAGGATAGATTAGCAGTAGGAAATCACACACGAAAAGGCAGAGGGCTGCTGCTGTGAAACAAGGGAAAAATCACATGAACAAAGGGAAAAAATAGAGTAGATGCAAGATAACGGCATAAGAAACACCAGGGAAGGAACCTGTAGTGTGTAGGGCAGAACTAGAAGAGTATAAAACTCTGGGAGGGCAAGAGGACCCCATTTCAAACCAACGGAGAGCGGAAGAGACAGAGAGTGAGAGAGTGAGCGAGCTGGGGCAGCTGTCGATCGACTGGAGCTAGGAGGACATCGCATTCGGCGACTTCAGGTAATCGATCTCGTCTGCCCTGTCGCGAGGTAATCGCACGACCAATAGGATAATACACCTAGTGAAAATCGAGCAAATCGGTGTGCGTGACCCATCGGACCGGCGGAATCGGACGGCCGACCCAGTGTCCGATTCCCAGAAATGGACACTCAGACAATCGTCCGATCGGAACAACCTGTTCAATCACTAGATCGGACTAACTTGTCCGATCGGACACGCCACGTGGCACTCGGACCGACCGGTCCCTTTTTGTTAAAATCGGACACTCAAACCAACTTGTCCGACTCAACTACTCAGACCACTCGGACGCTCTGACTCGGACCCACCTGGTCCGATCGGACGGAGTAATACACGTCACGAGTCCGACCCCTAGAATCGGACCCATCCATAATCGGACCAGAAGGAATCAGATCGACCGGTCTGATCGGACCTCCTAGAATCGGACCTCCTAGGATCGGACCGATCCCTCGCACACTCGCCCGTCCGATTCTTGAGAATCGGACACGCGGACCCTAAGACCCCCACTTCGCCCTAACATACCTGGTCCGATCCCCACAATCGGACCACTGGTAAATCGGACGTCCGACTCCCAGAGTCAAATCAAAACAAACCTAACCCATCCAGGGACACACTGGGGCACTCCCCTAGTGACCCATAAGGCGGCCAGGACTAGAGTAGCAAGCCTGTCAGGCCCAAAACAAGCAAGAGTGAGTAAGATACAGGGGAAGCACTCACATCACTCTGATTGAATTTCCGCACTTGAAGAGCACTTAGGAAAGTCGAAAGCCTGTTCGAGCACGAGTGCACGAGGGATAACACACTTATGAGTGACCCTAAGTTGAGCACTGCATTCAAAAATTAAAAAAGAACTCACTCAAATAAATTGCTAAAAAACCCACCACTAGGAGAAAACCCAAGCGTGATAGACGCACAAAGCGCAGGGCAGGATCAAGCAAGGAGCAACAACGACAAGGATTTGACTGACAACCAGGCGCGAGAATTTTACCATGACAGAGGGAGGTTCAGATCATCGATTTGCAGGGGAGCTAGATCTTAGCGCATTTCCGGAAGCCATACAGCAAATGGTGAGCAGTTACGATGTGCACGCCCGGTACGAACACCATGGCAGGACAGCGGAGGCAATCATTGCAGACCTAGAGGAGGAGAGGAGGCTAGCCCGCAAGGCATTGCAGGGCATAGCAGACTATAATAGGGACCAACAAGCCAGGAGCCTAAGGCAAAGCATGGAGCTGCATGAGGTGTAGCGAGTGTTGAACTTGGCTAGCCGAAACCGAACAGACCAGGAAAGAGCACTCGAGGGAGACCTGACGTTGGGCGAGCTCCTCATGAAACGGCTACTCGATAACACCACGGCGGAACAAAATGCCGCTGCGCTAGCAACCTCACTACTTGCAGGACTAGGGGCAACCCAGGGTTCAAAGAGCCAAGCCAAAATACCTATTGTTGCTAAGCAACTCGACAAGTACCAACCACCGGACAACCCGTACAGCTTTTGTCGAGCAATTTGAGCAGGTCTGCGAAGCCAATGGCCTCAACGACCAGACCCAACGTTCGCAAGCATTCGGACTTTGCTTAAGCGATAAGGGTAGGACGTGGTATACAAGTCTAGATGATATAGAACGAGCCAACTTCAATAACCTCAAGGACCTCTTCTTCAAGAGGTTTGCCGAACCCGGATACTGTGACAACCTGCTAGTGCGTCTGATGAACATCAAGCAGAAGGAGAAGGAGGGCATCCGCGACTACATGACCCACGTTAGAAGTCTCCTTGAGAGAATCCCCTTGGGTGGGCGAAAGACCGACTGACAGGGCAGTGTCAACCGTGTTCATCAGTGGGATTCGGGATGAAGAATTGTACAAAGCACTAGCGGGCAATTCGAGCTTGCAAAGGGACGTGGTGGCTAGGGTTTTTGAGGAGGC
Source organism: Lygodium microphyllum (assembly GCF_053477565.2). Classification (NCBI taxonomy): domain Eukaryota; kingdom Viridiplantae; phylum Streptophyta; class Polypodiopsida; order Schizaeales; family Lygodiaceae; genus Lygodium; species Lygodium microphyllum. The sequence goes on from NC_141146.1 coordinate 67,414,552, forward strand.
CATTAGGGTCGATGACCAACTGAGGGAGCGGAGCTCCAGGAGCTCGAACCCGGAAGAAATCAACCCACGGAGTTTAGAACGAACACCAACCTCTAGCGAGCGATCCAACGCGTCATCCCACGATAAGGGGAAGGCCACCGAGGCAGACCATGGCTTGGCCGAGGTCAAGACAGAACTGGCCAAAATACAGGACATGTTAAGGCGACCTACGCGCAGATTGGACTATGTCATTCCACGTACACATCGACGCCTCTAAGTTCGCCGTGGGGGCGGTGCTGTACCAACCTGGTGAGCATAACTTAGATTACCCAGTGAGTTTTGCAAGTAGGCAGCTCACTGAAACATAGATGAACTATTCAACAACAGAAAGGGAGGAATTAGCCATGGTGTTCGCTGTGAAGAAGTTCCGGCATTACCTGCTTGCCACCCCCTTCACCTTCTTTGTCGACCATCAGGCTCTGCTCTATCTAGTCAACAAACCTTGCGCTACAGGACGTATAGCCCGATGGCTTCTCCTGCTCCTGGAATTCGACTTCTCAGTGGTAGTACGGAAGGGAAAACAACACTACATGGCTGACCATCTGTCCCGAGTACCCACAGGAGAAGCTGCTGGACAAGGCATAGTGGACGAATTACCAGACAGCCACTTATTCTGCATATCTGACGAAAAAGACCTATTCAGGGCCGACCTGACACCATATTGGGCAGACGACATAGTCCAAGTACTCGAGCATGGGCTGCCCGAACGACCAATGGAACGGGCATGGCTTAGGCGATTAATCCTAAAAATCTAGCCCTATCAGTTGATTGCAGGCCAGCTCTATAGGCTGGGGCAAGACGGTCTGCTACGTAGATACGTATGTGAGCATGAGATGCACGATGTGCTCTCAGAGGCGCACAACGGCATTGCAGGAGGACACTTTAGTGGGGACACGACAGCACGAAAGGTGTTGCAGTCCTAGCTATGGTGGCCCACGCTCTTCCGGGATGCCTCACAATTTGTCAAACACTGCGATGAGTGCCCACGAACAAGGGTCCCAGCCCGTAAAGATCAGATGGAGTTAACCCCGGTCATCGCTCACCAACCTTTCGAAAAGTGGGGTATTGACTTCATAGGACCCATCGGCCCTGCGGCACAATATTCACAGGCTAGATACATAGTGGTAGCCACGAACTACCTCACCAAATGGGCGGAGGAGAGGGCCACACGGAAAAATGATGCTAGGACAACTGCCAAGATTTTATGGGAACAAGTAATCTTGCGTTTTGGGTGCCCCATCGAATTGGTCAGTGACCAGGGAACGCATTTCATCAACGAAGTGATAGCCCATCTCCTATCCACTTTCCTCATCATCCATCGCAAATCCTCACCATACTACCCTCAGGCTAACGGCCAGGCTGAGTCAACCAACAAAATTCTCATCACTGTCCTGACCAAAGTCGTCTCAGCCTCACGAAGTGACTGGGATAACAAGTTGATGGCAGCCCTGTGGGCCTACCGAACAACTTATAAGACGGCCGTCGGACAAACGCCTTTCAGGCTAACCTATGGGACCGAAGCTATTCTTCCATTAGAATTCTTTATCCCTAGCCTGCGGATAGCACTATAAGAACGATGGGAGGGGAGGGAGGCATGGACGCAATGCTTAGTCGAGCTAGAACGCCTATCAGAGGTACGTCTACTAGCCACCCACATGCTTACTTGTGAGAAAGCTAGACGCAAAACCTGGTTTGACAAGCACGTCAAGCAACGAGAGTTTGAGCCGGGCGACCTAGTGCTCCTCTATTCAGTTAAAGGACACAAACAAAAGATGAAATTCAGAGGTCTTGGACCCTTTAAGGTCCGTGCAATCAGCTGGACTAGTAATGTCAAGCTGGAAACACTGGATGGAGAGGGAATCGGCTTCTTTAACGGCAGTCGAATCAAAAAGTACTATCCGCCCACACACCCACTTCATGAACAACCAATGGTGGAAACGCACGTTAAAATACGAGTGGACGGAAATCGGCGAAAATGAGGACGAGCTTGTAGAACCCGCCTACCTCCGCATCACGATCACGGCCAAGCAAACGTTCTCGTTCAACGCCCTGATCGATGAGGAGGCGGATTTTAACAGCTTGACGCATGAGCATTGGACCCAACTTGGCGCACCAACACTTCATCCCACAACAGCCAGATTGAACCCATATGGGGCCCAATCCTACCCGATCCTCGGCACATGCAGGGTTGTCGTTTCTATCGAGACTGAAACTATTCCCATGTTGTTCTACGTCCTACCCGATGCCAGGGAGGCAGGCAAAAAGTCATTGCTTGGGCGAACTTTTAAAAAGCAGACCCGTTGCAATGTTGATTATGAGTCACAACGCATCCACCTAACAATCAGGAATGTGGCTATTGTCACGACTTTCAACCAGCGCCTCGTAACCCCAGCATTGCTCAAGGGACAACCATTAGAAATAGCCGCACACGGGACTAAGAAGGAGGGCCATGCATATTTACTACACCCAGATCCCCATGCACCGCAACCCGCCAAACCTAAGGCAAAACCCCAACAGACTCGCTTGCACTGGGTGCCAAAGAAGCCTCGGGAACAGCCTAGAACTAGACGCGCGGGTCCGCGAAACACATACAAACCTAAACCTAGAAGACCAAAACACCATCATCACAAATGCCGCGTGGTTAAGAAAATATGGGTCCCTAAAATCCTGCTGCGTGCACAAGGCTACTGTGAAGGGAATGCCTTGCTGTGGGTCCCCAAGGTCCCAACTGACACGAGCCTTGCTCCTACGTCAATCGCAAGGCCTTGTCCTTTGACACTTCAAGACCACGAACCGCAGAATCCACCCCAGTCATCCGACTCCTTTGCGAGTCATCCCACAGGCGTCATACACGCCCAACGGCCCAAGCACCGGGCACTACTGCCGGCAGTATCACCCAACCACCCTGGCCCGCGACCTAGCAGCCCTGCCGACCGCCCTAGCATGGTCCCTAAGATCAACCCCGACCCATCCATCCGACCGTTGGCTGAGCTGCTGACTCAAACAGGCCCCCAGCAGCAGCTCTGTGCCGACAAAACCTCTAGCCCCAGCAAACCTCAACCACCCGCCGGCCTTAAGCCTTCCTATGAACGGAAGTCATTCCTAACGCTGGTCGCGGACCTCGCCGAGGACACGGGGGATGACGTTGTGGACTGCATCAAACAACTCGACGCCACCTTTGTGGCACTGGCCCTTAGCTATGACCGCCTAGACTTGGGACTGTTAGCTGAACCCCTTGCAACGGACGTGTGCACCATGCCTTGCTCTTGGGAGACTTTTGAATTCGCCTTCGCACAAGCTTCATGCTCTGCCGCTGAGCTACTCGCTCGCGAGGTCTCCAAAAAGCAAGCCATTAAGCAACGCCTCATCCCATCATTTGACCCGCGCACGACGTCCGGCCTCACTAGCCAAGAAACAGCAAGGTTGTCCCATCTCGCGGACACCGAATCTCCCTTCTTGAAGCAGTGGTACACTCTTCGATTAAAATGGGCAATGGAAGGATGCCGCATAATGACCAATGCCGAACAACGCTGAGCCATCAAGACAGCCGAGTATGATCCCACATACGTCGCACCCACCTCGTATCGAGTGTTAACCACTCTTCGAGGTCGAACCATGGATGATCATATCTTAGGACACCCCTATCTCGATCGCATCCTGACAGAAGAAGAGCTCCACATCGCAAATCGGATCAACTCCGGAGATTTCCTCACCGATGTCCTCACATACATCACCCACGTAGGCATCCGACCCTATGACCTGGACCACTCTGCACACCTCGAATATAACCCCAACTTCTACGATTGGCTCCTCCACAAAACAACCTGAACGCCTTGGACCCACACCCCAATCCTGGGACGGATTTTTCTTTTCCACAAGGGGGATGGGGTAGTAAATCAGTAAATCTAAAAAGCAAACCAAGCATGAAAGTTAAAACTAAAAAGTGAACTACGCATGAAAAAGCTTCAAATAAAAATGCCATGAAGAAACAGGTGATAGAAGTTTAAAAGGAAAAAATCATGATTATAAATGATAAAATCTGCTATGGTTGTCCTACGAATTGGTTGCCAAAAATACTAAGGAGTGAATTGACTGAATGTACAGGTAGTGACCATGGCAGGCCAAGACAAAGCTGGCAAACTCCCTTTCTCGGAGGAGGAACAGGTGCGGTACGGCCTCACGGTGGAAACCAGAGCATTCAATCAGCTGAAGTTCCGCCACATATTCAACTTGGAAGATGTGGTTATTGAGGAACTAGCGGTGCGACGGATCATGGAGCAATGCCACTTACAACGGTATCTGGAAGCAGTGGGCCGGAGAATAGACTATACCCTGTGCGCCGAGTTCCTACGCACCTTCAACAAAAACAGAGGCACCATCACAGTACGGGACGCGGGAGCCACCAAACAGGTGTAGGTTGAACTGATCCCTGAACTGGTAGAAAGAGCACTGGAGCTTCCGAACAAGGTGGAGAAGAAGCCGAAAAGGGACTTCTACGCCATGTTGGAAATGGACAAAGTGAAAGTCCACACCAACGACGGAGTCAACTTGGCAGACATCCCTGATCCAGAGATCCAGCTACTGCAGGCAAAAATGATGCATACCCTATTTTCGAGTCAACGGTACCATAGCATCATGTCCAGGATAAATGTGCCTTTACTCGAAAGCATCGCGGCTCAGGCACTGGATGAGGTGAACCTCAACGGCTTCGTGAGAAGGACGATTGAGGCCTCAGCAAAGGCCCTAGTAATAGGAGGAAGGGCCGTAGCAGGAGAGTCCCCCTCGCCTCGATCAACCCGCAAGGCCTCATCCTCCAAGGCCTCCACCGTAGGTTTTGGAGGTGTCCTCACTGCGATCCTCCATGAGGCAATAGGGCAGGGACGTGCGGAAGAGGACAAACAGGGAGGCGGTGGAAAAGGAGGCGAATCGCCGTCGCAGTCCCAGCCCCGGCCGGAGGAACAGTCGGATGAAACAGAGACTGGGACACCGACAAGGAGGAAGAACGCCAGGCTACACCAGAAAGGAAAGCGGAGTAAAAGACCAAAGCCCTGCACGGAAAGAGAGAGGAGGAGCGAAGGAGAAAAGAGCAGGAGGAGCTCGAATGGGCCCGAAGAGAGTCGGTAAGAGAAGAAGAGGAAAGAAGAAAAAGAGCTGAGGAGGAGAGAAGAAGAAGAATTGGAGCTGGCAACGCGTCGCTCCATCGAGGAACAGTGTAGGAAAGACATAGAGGGAGCGGGTAGGGCATACCAATCCGAATCTGAAGCACCTGGCCCCAGCACTGGTGTGCCGGAACCTGTGCCGCCGCCTCCTATAGAAGGGAAGGGAAAAGACCTGGTCAGACCCGTCTCCCCTCTCCTCGCACCAACCACGCAAGCCACTCCCCTCAAGGTGACGCCCCCTGACATAGCCGCCCTGATGCACACCACAAAGGTAGATGAAAGCAATGTAGTCACCTGGCTACAATTCTTAGTGGAAAGAGAGTTGGCAAGGGAAGCAGCCGGGGCCACCCCAGTCTCAGGGGCCAAAAGGGCAGCGACGACCGAGCTGGAGCTAGGGCCAGAGGAGAAAATACAAAAAGTGGAGGAGATTGCCACCACTACAATCATGCCCCACTCCCCACCCCCAACAGGCCACTATGATGACTATGTAAAGGAGCTACTCACGCAGTTGCAAACAGCCAGGCAGGAAAGGAGGGTGGCGGTGGAAGAGCTGGCAGCGGAGCGCGAATCGTAAGCTGCCCTCCAACTAGACAGAGTAAGGCAAATAACAGAATATCAAAAAGAAATTGCTGTGCTTAGGGAGGAGGCTAGCACCAAGGAGGTGGAGGAGCTGAAAACCCTGAAGGAGCGCGACGCTACCTGGGAAGGACGAAGGAAAATCCTAATGGAGCGTCTCACCAGGGAGAGGGAGACAAATGCCCACCTTCAGCGCAGAAATGACCAACTATCTGCAACCAACTTGGAGGCGCAGAGCCAGCTCGAAAAATTTAGACAAGACGTTGCAGAGCTGGATCAATTGAGGGCAGAACAGGTGCGCAGGTTACAAGCGACGCGGGACCAACTCAACGAGAGATTGCAGAGCAGCATCGAGAGCAGTCCCGCTTGCACTAGGAGCTCGAAGCCCAACAACAACAGCTTATGGCAATGACCCTCCGACAGGGGGAAAGCCTCGAAGACATGGAGAAGCGGGCAAAGGAATGGGCAAATCATAACGAGCAGAGAGTGTAAGACCTAGCACGCCGGCTGGCCAAGGCGGAGGGCGATAAAGTGATGGCTGAAAACCAGGCAGAGGCAGCCCAACTTGCTATGATGGCTCAGCAGCGCACTTTCATCAACATACTACTCCACACCACCCACTCACAAACAGAATAGGCCAATGATCAGTTGCAAAGAAAGCTAACCATTGCGAGCAGGGCCCTTACGGCAGGCCTGCACGTACCACTGCAACTAGGAGGCCCTCCGCAGAGCTTGGAGGAACAAAGGAAATGTCTGGCACAAGCATGACTAACAACACAGGAGATGGATGACCTGGGGTTCGCTGAGGAGAAAATACAGGAGGAGGAGCAAGCGGAAGGGGGTGAGCCTGAGCTTGAACTAGGGCCTCGAGACGAGGAATATGCCCTGCCACCCCCTCAACCCCAACAAACCGAAGTACCACCCCATGACGCACCCGCCAAGCAGCGCATTTTTGACGTCAACCTGGAGGCGTGGATGGCGTTTTGCAACACCCTCCCTTCGGAAAGGAACGACCCCACCTTTATGCCGTTTCCTCGAAGGGTAGGAGTGGATTTCAACCCATCCATCCACGGCAGGTTTGACTTTCCCGTTATTTATAATGGCAACACCACTTCCCATAGGAACGCTTTTCTCTTCACCCTGCCCGACTTGTACAGCTCCATAAATAAATTCCTTACTGAATTCTCTTCTTGCCCTGACCCAGCCTTCATCACCACCTGTAACTACCTTAGACTAATTAGAATCCTAGTACACCAGGAACCTGCACCCCAAGAGCGCCACCTTCCGCCCCTTTATTTTGATCCCAATGCCATAGACAGCACCACCATGACTCGTCTCAAGATGCGTGCTGCCCTTTTCCCATCCTTCTGTGGTGCACTGTTGGAAGACATGAATGACAGCAAGTTCACACAGTGCAACCACCCCTTTCTCTCCACCACCACCCTTAAAACCCGCCTCCATACTAAAGGCTACTTGCTAAGCCGAAAGTTCCTCAACAAGGCCCCCCGACCTCCGCCCACCATTCGGATGATGAGGGGTAGAACTCCCGTTATCCCTTGTACTGCTGCCCCCATGTAACCATGGCAAAAAAAAAAAAAGGCAAGCAAGTCCTGAACACAGTCAAAGGTGTACGTCATCTCCCCATTACCACCCTTCTACTCCACGTGGCCCCCCGCCGCCCAGTCTCCTAACTACGTAATATTTAAATATGCACATGCACGGCACTCATATAATACCTACACAGAACTAATTCATAGTTTGGGTCCTCAAGTGCAGGACAACACTCTCAGCTTGCTTAGAGTTCGACCTGTCTCCCAAACTAAGTCTTGTGCACAATACAGAGACTAGCACCACCCCTAGGGAGAGACCACCTGACAGGTTTTCAATTGCAGGTGTCGACAACCAGAACCCAAGTGGCATTCATTCTTCATCAACCTCCCATGCTAATTGCCCACCCAGCATCCAGCGAGCCGGCAAAATCATCCAACGCGGCATCCCCAACCAACCCCCGAATACCCAGTCACCAGTGCAGACCCCAAGCCCCTGTCCCCCCGAAGTCTTCAGTGCCTACCACCACTTGCTCCCTGCGCCAGTAAGTGCCATGGGACTGGCACTCGTCTAGGAGGGGGGCAATGTTAACCCCAACACGAGGAGAGCGAAAGAAAGTGGAAAAGACGCAGGGCAAAGGTGGAAAGAAGGTAGCCCGATGCAAGGAAAAGAAGGAGAAAAGCCCAAAAGCTCAAGGACAACCGTTAAAGACCAAGGCAACCACAAAAAGGAAAAGGCACATAAAAAGCGCACCCTAAAATCTTGTAAAAGAGTACCGGGCTCTCACCCGTGCTATTTGTAAATATAGAAGGGTAGTGAAAAGGAAGCAAGGAAGAGAAAAGAACAATGGAAAACAGGCCCTGGGCTATGACCGGCCATGTAAAAAATGAAAAAAGGGAATGACCGCCCAAAAGGGAAGTAGGGTTTTGTATATAAAGTTAAAAAGTGAATGAAGAGCTCATTCTTTGGTGTGGCAAAACTAGTCTTCTTCTTCCTCTCTTCTTCTCCCCTTCTTGCTTGTGTATGCTCTTGAGAGAGGGAGTGTGAGAGTGTGAGGGAGTGAGTGTGTGAGAGAGTGAGGAATCAAGAGGGTGAAGCTCTCCACCATCTCATCTTCCCTTCTCCTCTTCTCTCTTCTTATCTTCTCTTGCGCGCGCGGCTATGGAGGATGAGGCTTGGAGATGAAGGAGGCTTGAGGATGCTTGAGCTAGCATCAAGAATCGTGGAGCTACCGAAGTGTGAGAGAGAGGAGGGTACTCGATCAAGCATCAAGGTAAGTTCATTGCATTCGTAGGTTTGACGGCTCGTCGGCTAGGTGAGAGATGGCCATGAGAGCTCGCTTGGAACGCTTGAAACAATAGGCGGTCCGTGGGTCTTGGCGGTTGAGCGAAAGCTCCCACAGTGATGTAACTTAAAGTTTACATATTTCATTCTTACACTTTAGGTACATGGGTATAGCAACATGTGGGCACATGGTCAACATCCTTGAGTCAATAGAATTGATCGACTAGCTTAGACCCAAGATTCTTGCATTATCTCCTCTTTTAGCCAACAATCACATGCAAGTGCACGAGACACAAATCTTATTGAAGAGTAGCTCGGCTATGTGGGAGCCATAGTCGGTATTTATGAGGTCAGATACCATTTTTGCAAGAGTGTAATTTCTGACAACAAGAGTACATTGACAATCTTTGCTTTAGACTTCCTTCTAAAATGTTGCAAATCTTGTATGTTAAGGGGTTGTGTTGAAGGTTGACTAGTTTCCTGCGGAGTACACAGGGGTTGGAGCCAGAATGAAACAAGAGCCCTTTGGGTTTTGGTCAGTTCAGCTTTCTTCTATGTTGCCCGAGATTCTTGTAGTCCATGGAGGCAAGTTGTCCCCATCAATCCTGGAGGACGACGGGTCTTTGACACCACCACTTGCGGGGAGGTGGACCAAGAGAGTCTACAAGAGGATGCCTCAAATTCAACAGAGACCCATTCACTCTTAATATTACCACAATAAGAGCACTAGGAAGAGGAATTGAGTGACAATAATGCAAAAGATGATGCGACATAGGATCTTGAGTTTGAGTTGGACTTTGAGTTTCGTGTAGACCCTAGCCATCGATAGCTTTGCCACCCACTCTCTCTCTTGATGTACAACTCACGAATGAGGAGCTTCAAGAGACAATGCAAGACAATGAAGATATTGACTTGATCATTGATCTCTTTCCAAACCACGCTTGAATCGTAAAAGCCAATGTATTATATCAAGTGTTTTGTTTTGATCATTCCCACAACTTTCTTAATGATTGGACGAAAATAAAATTGGTATCAATGGACCCTGTTGGTAAGACCTAACACACTTTTCCATTTATCATATTCATTCTTTCATTGCTCTCTTTGAATCTTACTAACACTAGGTGGGTTGGGTGGGAATTCTTGTGGACGATAGCCACCTATGGCTAGAGTTGGGGTTTGATTCCCCACATACTCGATCTTGTTTGTTTAAACACGTTTTGAATGTTTAATCTCACTCTCTTTCTTCATCCATTACACACTCTCATAGATCTCACACCTGCATAGTTGGAGGCACGTAAAGAAGGCAAGTATGTTGTGTATAGAGATGGCATAGTAGTGATAGAAGAACGAAGGTCACAATGACAGTACAAGGCCTATGAAACGCTAAAGATGTCCCTTTGGAATTGTAATGGTTCAATGAGACTTTATATAGGTTATTTTGAGGAATCTACTTTTCCTAGGATAGACATGGCTATGTATACAAAGACACATCAATGTATAAATTCTAGATTACCAGATGTTGTGGGATACAAATGGGAGAGCGTCTATAGACCTCAACCCCGTAGACTAGGAGGAACCAAGGGGTCAAGTGGGGTGGCTATTCTTTATTATGAGAGCCTCCAAGACACGATTCAACGGTGTCACGATATGTGCATGCTAGATATATGTTACATGGTATTTCTTGCAAAACATGTTTACGGTGGATGAGATGAGTCTTTCCAACTTGAAAACACATGATTGGCATAATTTCATCAAGGTATCTCTTACTTTTTGGGTCTGCAACTCATTCTTATCCTAACAAGTCATCTGACACCTTTGTAAAATGGACGTATGCAACATGTCCTCCCTCTTGCCATTGATGGTTGTCTGACGAGTGGTGTTTGCAACATTATCTACCCTTGGGGAAGCTTGCAAGGTACGTCTACACTTTGCACATGCCCATATCTATGCTTCGAATGGGATTTCACTTAATGTTCATCTATTTTTTAGATGGATCACATCTAAGGAGATATATGTGTTGTCAATAGTGCAAAAGAAAAGGGAATGCATTAAGCTCCTTTGCCTGATGGAGAAGGAGCTACCAACTTCTTTTTTTAACATTCAAGTCCACGTACTAATCCATTTGGTGGATGAGATATAGATTGCAGGTATTGTTAGCACTCGTTGGAGGTTTTGGGTAAAGAGGTTCATGGGAGTCATGAAGGGGCTTGTTCACCAAAGAGCCTGTCCAGAGGGCTCAATATCAGATGAATGGTTGCTTGGAGAGTGCATACACTACCTTTCTGAGTACCTTGAGCATGTTGATGAGGATGGTTCTTACAGATGGTGAGCCCACTACACTATCACATGAGGTATTATGTGGTAAGGGTGTTCCTTTCAAGGTCTCATATGAGGAATGCATGAACTTGTCCACATTTTTTACTCACAACTCATAGTGTATGGAAAAAGTTGTTGAAGAGTATTGTGAAGTAGATTGCAATGCACAAAGAAGATGAGAAGGTCGAAAATCTAGCAAGATAGAACCTCCCTCAAATCTTTCATGGTTATCCCACCATATTAGGGATGGAATCATGGGAGAGGAAGGCATCGGTGATGAGAAAAGAGAGATTGGATTTGGTTATGATAGACAGGTAACATTTCTTTCTTTCATGTACCTATATTGAGTTGTATGTAATCTTAGTGATGTAACATAAAGTTTACATATTTCATGTACCTATATTGAATGATTCACTGGATATGGTGCATCATTGCAAAACATATGTACTGTGGATGACATTAGTCTTTCCAACTTGAAAACACATGATTGACATAATTTCATGAAGGTATCTCTTACTTTTTTGGTCTGCTACTCATTATTGTCCTAACAAGTCATCTAACTGCATTGTAAAATGGACGTATGCAACATGTCCTCCCTCTTGCCATTGATGGTTGTCTGACGAGTGGTGTTTGCAACGTTATCTATCGCTTGGGGAAGCTTGCAAGGTATGTCTACACTTTGCACATGCCTATATATATGCTTGGAATGGGATTTCACATAATGTTCATCTATTTTTTTAGATGGATCACATCTAAGGAGATAGATGTGTTGTCAATAGTGCAAAAGAAAAGGGAATGCATTAAGCTCCTTTGCCTGATGGAGAAGGAGCTACCATCTTCTTTTTTTAACATTCACGTCCACGTACTAATCCATTTGGTGGACGAGATATAGTTTGCAAGTATTGTTAGCATTTGTTGGAGGTTTTGGGTAGAGAGGTTCATGGGAGTTATGAAGGGGCTTGTTCACCAAAGAGCTTGTCTAGAGGACTCAATATCGGATGAATGGTCTCTTGGAGAGTACATGTACTACATTTGTGAGTACCTTGAGCATGTTGGTAAGGATGCTTCTTGTAGATGGTGAGCCCACTACACTATCACATGAGGTATTATGTGGTAAGGGCATTCCTTTCAAGGTCTCATATGAGGAATGCACGAACTTGTCCACATTTTTTATTCACAACTCAGTGTATGGAAAAATTTGTTGAAGAGTATTGTGAAGTAGCTTGCAATGCACAAAGAAGATGAGAAGGTCAGAAATCTAGCAAGACAGAACCTCCCTCAATTCTTTCATGGCTATCCCACCATATTAGGGATGGAATCATGGAAGGGGAAGACATCGGTGATGAGCAAAGAGATATTGGATTTGGTTGTGATAGAGAGGTAACATTTCTTTCTTTCATGTACCTATATTGAGTTGTATGTAATCTCAGTGATGTAACTTAAAAGTTTACATATTTCATTCTTGCACTTTAGGTACACGGGCATAGCAACATGTGGGCACATGGTGAACATTCTTGAGTGAATAGAATTGATCGACTATGTTAGACCCAAGATTCTTGAATTATCTTCTCTTTTAGCCAAAAATCATGTGCAAGTGCACGAGATACAAATATTATTGAAGAGGAGCTCAGCTATGTGGGAGCCATAGTCGGTATTTATTAGGTCGAATACCATATTTGCAAGAGTGTAATTTCTGACTGTTGGGGGTAAAGGCGCCTCTGCTTAGCCACCTATGTATTACTACACTGACAGTCATCGCCACTACACACTGCAGGTGGTGGGCGCCCATCACCGTCACTTTATTCTTTATTCTTTTAGTGACAATTTGAATAAAGGAAGGCCTGGTCACACATTGTGATTGTTCGAGTTCCCATTTCTAGTCTCTCCCTTTCTTGCTCTTGCTCTCCCTCCATAGCTCTCGAGTCCAACCTTCGATCCGCCATCGCTCCCTTTTAACTGGTATCAGAGCTTTGCTTTCTGACTCTTGAGCTTGGTTCGTGGCATTCTCAGCATCCCTTCGACTCCCTACTTACATTGGGTCTCCTTCCCGACAGCCATATCTGACTCCTTCGAGCTCCCATCACTCCCCGGCTTCCCAAGCATCTTCCCGGCATTGTTGGGCACCTTCAGGGCATTACATTAGAGGTATTTGATCATTTTCTTCAGAGTTTTACTTTAGTTCTTAGGTCTCACAGGCTGTAAACAAGTTGTGGGTAGCCATAGCTCACACCTCTTGGAGCTTCCTTCACCTAGATCTTGCTTCCAGCCTATCAAGGCTTGTTGAGGCTTGGTGTAGGCCTTCTTTGGCCCTCATTTGTGCCCCCTTTGGGCCCCATTGTTGACACATGGGATAGAAGACCCCCCCAGCCAGCTCACGTTTTTTTTGCGCCTGTTTCAAAATCTGGCCCAAAAATTACTCTTTTTGTCATATCTCAGGCATTTGGAACCCGATTCAGGCAAGGCAAGAGTCTAAGTTGGGGTTTTGGCACACTCCGGACGCGATGTGATGTCGGATTTGCCAAATTCTGATGAAAGAATATTTTGCAATAGATTTCAGGTCTGAGACAGCATGTATTTGTATGCCTGTGCTTGTTTGGGCATGACTACATAATCAGTTTGATGCCTATTACATCCCGATTGATTGGGGGATTGAAGCTACATGTAATGCTATGATTTTGGCCTAATTTTGGGGCTGGAAATACACAGTTTATAATAGTAAATGCATGCTGAATACTCTTGGACTGAAGCTATCTCTCATGCTTTGACATATGCCTATTGGTTCCGGATGTATGTCTTAGGTTATGCTATGACGTATTGATCATGGAGGGATGACTTTTGTTAAGATGACAAGCTCAACACATGCGGACATTGATGATGGAACACCTGGTTAGATGGGTCCACACATCTACACTTAGCATGTCGGTGGTCATTATGACTCTCACATGGCCACTGACTCATTACTTATTATATTCAGGTTGTTACACCTATTTACAGCTGGCATAGTTATAGCCCCAGTCGACTAGTGTAGTCGGTTATGCATTGTTTGACTTAGTAGGCCACTTTCCTTTATGTTGTATCTTATCTATACTTTGTGTACATTGAAAAGTGTGTGGAAGAAGAGCAAGAAAACATTAAGAAAACGTTTTGGCCTCCATCTCTCTTCTTGTCTCTTGAGTGAGCTTCTCCTTGTGCATTCTGTGTGTGTTCGGCGTAGCTTCTTGAGCAAGTCCCCCACCACGCGATTCTTGACAACTTTGAGCTTGTTATTGAATCCGGATGCTTTTGGAAGCTTGAGCTTATTTTAGCCCGCACTTATTGACATTGGTATATGCTTTGATAGTGATGCTTCTTGGGTTTATGCATACCCGTTGCCTACGGCTTGATGCTCATGTCACCGTTGATTACCCTATGCATACATTGAGCTTGAGTGCTCATTGAAGCTTGACCTTGAATGCATTTTGGATTATCTGGAGTAGTCTTGGATGTTACTTGGCTTGTCAGAGTTTGGATTGGGATGTATTTGATGTCTTACATGCTTACGAATGCTACATACAGATACTCTACTGCCTACATGTTCGGGATGTACTATTGATATATTGTCTATCTAGGTGGCAAAATTTGAGGTGTTGATGCATCTCTCGGTCGTGTGGGAGAGACTGGTGTACTCATATTAGAGAGATCATTGATCTCATCCTCCAAGATGGGCTCAACATCCTTTAGGTGTTCTTGGGCTTCTCTCACCCACTCCTTGACCTTTTCTATGGCTTCAAGTTGACGCTTTGGCTTGGGATACTCCCCTACCGTAACAGTCACTTTCTCAACAGTCTTTGGAGTGGATGTTTCTCCCTCAGCATCCATGACTTTCTTTTCAACACGTAGTGTTGATGCACTCTCAGTTTTCAACGTGACCTTTGCTTCACTTTTCTTCTTTCTTCGCCTATGATTTTTTTTTATTGAGGCTGCATCTTGGCTATAGGCCCTGGCCGATCTTCTTCGTTTGTGCACGGGTAATAATATGCAACAGATGGCCATGGCCTCCCCATCAAGCATCTCGATGCTAAACAACCCCAATGGAATTGATGGTATAATTGCCGAACTAGAGGATGGTTTTCACCTAGGAAAATCAGCAAAAAGGTGGGTGATTCCACACTCAGTGCATCTAAGATCACCCTTATATCGATTGGCTTGCTCCCTCTCGGAGAAGTGCGATGAGATGTGTCCTGGGTGATCGCAAGTTCAACAAGAATTGGCTCTTGGGTCTACCCTCCTAAGCTTCTACCTCTCCCTCTTCCTAACACCATCACTGGCACTGGTCGATAGTCCATGAGAACTAGATTGCCCTCTTTGTCATACGAGATGTAAGGGTTCACATAAGGCTCCACGTCATTTAGCTCCTCCACGTAGTGGACTAGAGCGTCGCTCAATGGATGGGTTAAGGTGGCCTAGCTATGCCTATGGGATTGATTTCCATCCTAGGGATTATTGGCTTTGCATCATTAAGTGCCAAAAGGACCAATGAAGCTCCTCTCCCAAAGAAACTTGGAGGCCTATTTCCTAGGTAAGGTTGATTGTAAGGTTGTGAATATTGGAGTCTCCTCGATAGTCTGCAATGCAAGGCATCATGATTGAACCTACCACAATTGGTGCAAGGTCGGGACCTAGGGTCCTGACACTCAGCTAGAATGTGATTTTGGTCACAATACACACATTGGACATGTAGGTGTGTAGGTCTTCTCATCATCTCTTGTAGTCTAGCTAGCTCCATTTTCATCTCTACTAGCTCCTCGCTTGGGTCAGTGCCCTTCCCTTTATCTTGGTTGCTTGGGCCTGATCATTGCCTGTAAGACTTTTGGAGCCTTCCTCGGTTGTGAGAGGTGTTCTACTTTGCCTTGGATGCGTTAAATTTATTAGTTTCTCCTATTAGATTTTTTTGTCCAATTTTGCAATGTCTAATCCCCAAAATCGAACGTCTGATTTTCAATTGTCTGATTTTCGTGCATCAGATTTAGACTTGTCTCCGATCTAGTCTGGTTCAATTGTCCAAGTGGCCAATGGCTGAGTGTTTAAGTCCGATTTTGGAGATGTCTAATTGTGGCCCATCCAATTGTCCGAGTTGAACACAATGTAAATGTCTAGATCAGATACTCAAATGCTCAATTTCGGGCAATTGGATGCTTGGACTACCACGACCTGTCCAATTAGATGCTACTTGTCTGATCCCAAAAATCGAACCACGCCATGTCCAATTCCAGCAGCGTGAAAACAACGACAACAAGCTCCAGAACACAATAATGACAAGGGAAGGTCTCTATATACCTGGTACATGCAAAAAACTCATGTGGAAGTCGATCAACGATTCCAACACATCTAAGTACTCATTTTTTTCATTTTTTCCCTATTTATGCCTTGTTTGGGCCTATTTTACAACAACAACCCCTAAGCTTTCCACTTCAATTTCTCGATCTTAACCTACTCTAAATGCAATAAAAATCAAAAGCAAAGTATTGAAATGACTTCTCCCACTCAACTAATCATCAAAACACAAAATTACTTACTTGTAGCATGGATTAAAAACCCAATATATCCTATCTAACTCAAGCTCCAGTTCGGGGATGAAACCCTTACTTCAATGCTCGATTTGAGGTGTGCAAGCGCTCAAGCTTGAATTCGTTGATCCCAGCAAACGGAACCAAAATGTAGAGGGAGCTCACGCTCAACTGCTAAGACCCACAAACTGCTTATTCCTTCAAGCATTTCAAGTAAGCATCTATGGCTATCTCTCACCTAGCCGACGCGCCTTCATCCTACCACGGTGTAGTGAGCTTACCTTCATGCCCAAATGAGTTGCCTCCTCCCTCAAGCACTCCGATAACTTCAAGATTTGTGATGCAAGCTCAATCATCCTCAAGCCTTCTCCTCCAAGCTCCATCCTCCATAGCCACATGCGAGACGAGAGAAGAGAAGAGAAGAGAGGAGATGATGGAGAGCTTCACCTCCAAGATCCCTTACCCTCACACACTCACTCACTCACTCACTCACACTCCCTCCCTCAAGCACTCACAAGCAAGCTAAGAGAAGAGAAGGAGAGAAGAAGATGAGTCCACTTTTGCCACACACCAAAGAATGAGCTCTCATTCACTTTTTGGAGTTTATAGACATGTCCTAAAATCCCTTGGGGATCCATCCCTTTTTTACGTATGGCAAGGTCCTCTTTTCCATTTCCATTCTACTTGCACCCTATTCTTTAGCCTATGCATGCCTACCTTTTCCATTTTGCACAAGAGGGAGCCTGGCGCTCTTTTACAACAGTTTTTAGGACGCCTTGCATTTTAAAAATGTACTTTTTGTCTTTGACTTGATTTTTGGGGCCACCCTTGTGCCTTGCTTGTTCTCCATTGTGTTTCTTCCATTGCATCCGTATTTTGCTTCTTTTTCTTTCTAGGGTTAACAATGTCCATCCTAGGAACAGTTGGCTTTGAATTGTTGGGTGCTAGGAGAGCTAGTGGAACCCCCCTCCTAAAACATTGTGGTCTATTCCCTAGGTAATAAGGCTGATTGTATAGTTGTGAGTATGGCAATCGCCTCAATAGTTGGCAATATAGTGCATCATGGCCAAACCTACCACAATTGGCCCAAGGTTTGGATCTAGGATCCATGCACTCAGTCGCGCAAGGTGGTTTCCTCCACAATGCATGCACTACATAATGCGAGGTCATACAAGCCTTCTCATAACCTCTTAAAGCCTAACCAACTCTAGCTTCACGTCCACCAACTCTTGGCTTTAGTCACATTCTTTCCCTTATCTTTGGGGGCTCTGGTTAGATCTTTCACTTATGGTCGTAGCCCTTTCTAAGGTTCTAGAGACAATGTTGTCTTGGATTGTGGGTCTCGAGCTCCTCTCCTTGAGTAGGTCATCCACTCATATGGCCTTTTCGAAGACCCTAGCTAGCACATCTCTTTGCAGGGTTAAGTTGTTCACTAAGGCCTTGTAAAACTCTTCGTTTCAAATCCCACTTATGAACACAACGAAGACTGCCTGTTCACTAGGTTTCTCCGCGAGGTTGGGATTCTCTTAAAGAGAATCCACACGTGGGTAATGTAGTCTCGGATATCCTCCTTGTCCCTTTGACAGATGTTCATCAACTTGACTATGAGGTCATTAGAGTATCATGCGTCAAAGAATCTCGTAATGAAGAGACTCTTGAGATTATTGAAGTCATTGCATTCGACATTATCTACACTAGTGTACCACATCCGTTCTTTGTCTCTCCGGGAAAGTCCAAAAGCTTGTGTGCATTGAGCAAGGTCCATGAGGCCATTAGCCTCGCATACTTGTTCAAACTACTCCACAAAGCTATATAGGTCATCGTCGGGGCTGATACTTGTCGAGTTGCTTAGCAACCACAAGTATCTTGGCTTGGCTCCTAGAATTCAAGGTGATTCTTAGTCATGCTAGCAACAAAGTTGCCAAGATTGATCCACTCTATTTTGTAGCCATGTTGTCTAAGATTTGCTTGATGAGAAGCTCGCTCAGTGTAAGGTCAACTTCTAGTGCTCTCTCCCTCTCAGCATTTGGTCCTATCCTATTTCAGTTTTGGCGAGCGCTAAAACGTGTTGGACCATGTATTTCTATGTCTTGCCTCACCTTTTGAGCTCGTTGCTCTTGGTGATAGGTGGCTATGCTTAGCAATGCTTTCCTTGCCAACCTTCTCTCCTCCTTTAGATTGGCTATGATGTTCTCGGCTGGTCTACCATGATACTCCATTTTGGTTGGTCATACTAGGTCATTAGTTTGCTGGATGTCGACTGTTGGCTATGATGTTCTCAGTTGGTCTACCATGATGCTCCATTTTGGTTTACAGGTCATACTAGTCATCAGTTTGCTAGATGTCGATGGACTGGGGATTCTCCCAAGTCAAGCTCGTCGTTTTTTGGGTTAGCACTAGTTTCTAACATATTGTTGGTTTCTTAGGCAACTAGGGTGTCGATCAGATTGATCAAGCCGTATAGAGCTATATCCCTAGTCGTGCTTGTTGTTGTTGCTCCCTATGTGGCTTGACAATTCAAGTCTCTCAATATTCATTGATTGGTATCCTTGGCCACTATTCGATGCTTGGGGGTCTCCTCCTACACTAGTGGTTTTGTTCAACTTATCTTGTTTTGTGTGATTTCCTTGTTATTCAAAACAATCCTCAATGCTACATACACTCATATGCTAGTGGGATGCTCCTCAATGTGCGCTTTGAGAAATCAACCTTTCAGCTTTTCTAGTGCACTCCAAGTGTTTATGTGATGAAATGTATGAATTTAACCACAATCAATACATATCACACTCTCCTCAATCAATTTCGGCTAGTGAAGCTCTTTTGTACAAATGGTGGCCACTCGTAGTGGTCCACTCTAGGTCCCTGCTATATGTTTGAAGCATGGTTTGAAGGGTAGCAGGTTCAAGTTGTCTGTGCAGATCTCTATTAGGATATGGTTAGTGACCCTAGTCGCTCCTAGACTGTTTGGTCTCAACTCTTGAGTCAATTGGTTGCATTGCCTCTTTCACTCACATGGGGATCTACTGGGGTGTCCTATAGCTAGGGCTTGGTCTCTACAGGGTCTAGTGAGGTTATAGTTTGTCAAAATTTTATGTTTGATTTTCCCACCAATTTGTAAGTTTTTCATCCGATTCTAGGCTATTCGAGTTTGATTTGTCCGAATCGAATGGTCAAACTATCTAATTTTTGGGACCGTCAGATTTTGGAATGGTTAGGGTTTGTCTGATTGGACGATCCGATTATGTCTAATTTTGAAATGAAATGACTTCACGGCAGCCATATGGTTTGATTTTGGGAATAAGATGGTTCAAACACGGGGGAAAAAGCTAATGTAAACCTGCTAAAAATTCGTCACGATACTCCTAATGCCTCATCCTAGTCCCTGGCAAGCTCCAGGAACAAACAACAAGAAGTTAGCTATCAAACCAACTCATCGATAGCCTATGAATGTGTCTAGTCGCACGAATCGAAGCGCTCCTTGCACTTGACTGCTGCCCTACAAACAACCTATCCAGCTCCCTCTCTCTCACTCAACTCTGAATACATAAATGAGCTTCCCTTTGCTCTCTTTGCCTCTTAAATCCCTTGTTCTTTAGTCTTCCACTCCCCTTCTTCACTCTTTTCTCTCTTAATGCATTGAATCCCCTTTTGCTTCCAGTTCTACCATGTTTACAACAGTAACCCTACTATTTGTTTCTCTATTTTTCCTAATTTTTCCTTACCTAAATGCATCCAAATCACAAGCAACTGCTTATACTAATCCCACCTACTTACCTAAATCCAAAAAACCAGAAAAACTGACTCACAAAGAAGATCAAATACCTCTTCAACTCCCTCGCTTCCTACATATCTCAACCACCGGTTTGGAGCAAACCCTAGTTCAATGCTCATTTCAGAGTGCACAAGCACTCAAATCTTGAATTCATTGTCTTAGTAATGGAACAAAAATATGGGAGCTTCTCACTCAACTGCCAAGACCCACGGACCACTTATTGCTTCAAGTGTTTCAAGCCAAGTGCAATGGCTACCTCTCATATAACCGTATGCGCTCTCACACCTATGAGTGTAGTGAGCTTACCTCCATGCTCGATTGAGTTGCCTCCTCCCTCAAGTACTCCAGTAGCTCGATGATCAAGGTGCAAGGTCAAGCAAGCTCGATCCTCAAGCTCCAAGCTCTATGCTCCATTGCCGTGTGCATGAGAAGAAGAAGAAGAAGAAGAAGAAGAGAGGAGAAGATAGAAAGCTTCTCCACCACAATCCCTCACCCTCACATACTCATTCCCTCACACTCCCTCTCTCAAGCACAAGCTCAAGCAAGCAAGAACAAAAAGAAGAAGAGAAGAAGAGAGCTAGTTTTGGCCACACACAAGAATGAGCTTCTTCATTTACTTTTTGCCTTTTATACAAAACTCTAATCCCCTTCATCCATCCCTTTTGTACATGCTTGGAAATTTTGGCCTAGGTTCTCTTTTCTTATTCCCCTCCTATTTGCATTGTGCTTTCACCCATGCCCATCTACATTTACAATTTACACAAGAGGGAGTCTAGCGCTCTTTTACAAGGATTTAGAGTGCACTTTTATATTTAAAATGCATCTTTCCTCTTTTGCGCTTGCCTTGAACTTTTAAGGTTGTCCTTGCACTTTTAACTTTTTTTCCTTCTATTTCTTTAGTCGGGCCGCCCTTTTCCACTTTGCATTGCATCTTTTGAATTTTCTTTTTGCTTTCTTCGCATTGGGGTTAACAGAGGCTCACATGCAAGAGATGAATGTATAAGACACACGTCTACTAACCGTTTGCTAGTAGTGGTAGCTTGCACAATCTTCACATAATGCTCTAACTCTTTACCTTTTTGGTTTATTTTGACACCTTAAATTTTGAAGATGTACTTTTCTACTTTCTTATGTTTTGTGCACATCTTTGACAATGTCATAAAGTTGGTGGAAAGTATTTGCATAATATTTATTTGTTCCAAAAATTGCAAGTTGATGATTGCAATTGGTGCTGGCTATATCTGTAGGTGATGTGTTATTTCATAGATTGTGTACTCTATGTGTGTGTGTTAATACATGTGTATTTGCATGCGTGTGTGTGTGTGTGTGTGTGTGTAGAGAGAAAGAGAGAGCTTATGCCAATGTTTCTTTCCTTTTGTTCGTTTAAATTGCAACTACACAAGCTTGGCTCCAAAGCACAACACACCAACCCTCTTCTACAAATTTTTAATCAACCCATTTGTGTTATATTTCAAGTGTGTGTTGCCTCTATGTAAACTTAAACAATAATTGTTCGATTGGGACAATAATTATAGTGAGATTGTTCAACCATTCAATGTCAAAGTTCTTTTCTCAATTAACCATTAGAATAGTTCAAACATCATCGTGCTTTTTAATAAATATTGATTCACTACAAAGGATCTTGAAAACTCTCTTTTTATTATTACTTTTTGGTTAGCGATGGAATAATTATATTGTTGGAACAATGTTTGGCATATTATTTCTAATGATCCCAAGGAAAAGATAAGGCAAAATTGACATTCAAAGACCTCCTTCAAATTCTTTATTAAGAGGGCTAAGTGTTATGAAAGTTTATGGGCCATTTGAAAATATGCACTTTAATGAACAACATGAAATGCTTGAACTACTTTTGGCTTAAATAGATTTTTTCTTATGCCACCCTAGAATTGGAGCCCAAGGTTTGAACTTAGGAACCCATTAAACTCAACCCAAACTCAAAGTTGTTGACGTACAACCCCATTGACATACTTGAACTACCTTAAAGATATATCTTGTTTCATTACTTACTCAAAAATCACATGAACGATGATTTGAAGACAAATGCTATCATAAAGAAGGCTTACACAACTCATTGGTAGAATGAAAAATGTCACACATATAGGATTCCTATGAAATAATAAAGCATTCATAACACCCTTGTTGGAGGGTAAGGAATCTATAATTATTTTGTTACTTAGAACTGGGGGCTTCATGCCTAGGCTACACAAAGTGTAGTATCACAAAAATGAAGTGCACTACATTCTCTAAGCTACATTCATGCAACAAAAGTGTATTTCTCTCTCTCTCTCTCTCTCTCTCTCTCTATATATATATATATATATATATATATATATATATATATTCTTCTCTCAACTTTTTTCTCACCTCTTTTCTTTTCCCTCTCTCTCTCTCTCTCTCTCTCGTATATTTCTTTTTTCACTCTCTCTCATATATATATATATATATATATATATATATATATATATATTCTTCTCTCAACTTTTTTCTCACCTCTTTTCTTTTCCCTCTCTCTCTCTCTCTCTCGTATATTTCTTTTTTCACTCTCTCTCATTTTTCTTTTTTCTCTTTCTCCATCGTTGTTGTCCCCCCCCCCCCCCCCCCCCCAAATTGGACACACACTACTCTTTTCTTCTCTATCTCTGTTTCTCTGTGTCTCTCTCTATGCCATTGGTGTTCTTCACATGTGCCACTTGCATGGCAACGTCTCCTACCTACCATAGTTTGCTATTAGCTTTTGCACAAAACACCCATTGCACTACCTGTGCACCCATGCTTGAACATTAGCTCTGCAAATGCTACCTTTGCATAAACACGTGAAACCATCTTGTGCATGCTCGTTAGCACCATAAGTAGTTCTTGCCCACTAGCAAATCAAAACATTCAAGGGAGAGAGAGAGAGAGAGAGAGAGAGAGAGAGAGAGAGAGAGAGAGAGAGAGAGAGAGAGAGAGAGAGAGAGAGAGAGAGAGAGAGAGAGAGAGAGAGAGAGAGAGAGAGAGAGAGAGAGAGAGAGAGAGAGAGAGCTAATACACCTTTTAAAAATAATAGAAGGGGCCAAAAGGGAGCTCTAGTCGTGCTAGCATGGTCCTATCATGAGACAAGAAATATAAACATGCATGGTGTATGGGAAGTAGAGACCCTGAGTCTAGATAAGGGTAAGGGTGAGGGACCCAGGAAGGGGTTGGAATATCCAAAGATGGGATATTAGTCTCGGATTGAGATTGCTAAATACTTTAATAGTTTAGAAAAGTGTGTTTTCAATTGTCTTTGTATTTGTGCCTAGAAGACACACAAAGAACTTTGTGTAACGGGCTGATTAAAGAATTTGCTTTTATATATTTGCATAATGCGGTAGGACCCTAATTAAATAATTAAAATGATGGATGCATGGGTGGAAAGGAAATGGATAGCTATCATGATGATGCTATCCTACAAAGGGGTAGACCCAATTAGTCATGTGCTTTCTTAACAGGTATAGGGTTCAATGCTGAACTCTCCTTTGTATCTCACTCTCTTTGAGCCAAGTGTGGTGCTAATCTACTCTTGGTCTTGATTGGTTGTAAGTGACCTTGTTTGGTTGGGTGCTAGATTGTTGATAGAGACAAAGAAGGCATCTTATGTTGATCCTAGTTGGTTGAGGTAATGATATTTTATTGTGAGGTAGACTTGGAAGCACCCAAACCTGCTAACTTTGTGAATCTTGAGGGATTTGAATGGCGTTGCTTAGGAAAGGTATTCGAGAGACTATCAAATGCCATCTCTCTAGCTTGGTTAGGGGCAAGTATGTCACAAACTTCTTACTCTTGCACTTTTGATAGTCTCTATATGGGGCTTGCACTTGGTTAACAATGTTTCGCTCATGCAAATAAAGCCCAAGGGGGAGTGCTGTTGAAATGTGGAAGGAGCCATGGAAGTAAAGGGTTGTGGAGTGCTTGGTTACAATTGGGGAGAGGGAAACTCCACTCCCCTTTCGAACACTTTGTTGTACCACAAGGGATAAGGGTGAGTAATGGTAGGAAAAAGCACTCTAAGTGCTACAAGCACTAAGGAAAAAGGCAGCACTACCTCAAATTTAGCAAGGTTATTGTAGCTCATTGGTTGACACTTTGTTAGTCATGTGAATCACCTCCTTGATGCCAATTGAAATCTGCTCTATGACATGTTGACTTTTCTCCTTCACCCTTTAAGCATACGGTGTTTGTGCAATAGTAAGGGCAATGCGGTTGATGTAAAACCCCTTACCCCTCCATGCATAGGGTGGGACATTGCTCTAAGAGATGCAATGCATTTGGAGCAAAGGTAGAGCTACATGTGCGAGTTATTCAAAGGCAAAGGGACGCGGCCGAGCTTAACAAGGTTCTGAATGTGATATGATACAATAAGATAAGGCATAGTAATAAAGAATAGTTTCATCGAAAAAAACCAGTAACAAAGTATACAGGAAAAAGTGTTTCTCGCCCATTAAATCCACAATACCATGAGTATAAAATGTAAAGTAGGCTGCCACGCTGGACAAAGCAGAGCACGAGATATTGTGTTAGCTGACGTGGAGCCACGCGGATGGCGGGGCCCGTCGGGGAAACCTTTTCCCAGGCGATGCACTTGCGTGGAATATAACACTTGTTTATCATACAATTCATAAGCTAAAATGATCAATCTATACTATCTATACTTACTATCTATACTTACTAATCATTGCAGATTAACGAGCCTGTGATTGCTAAATTGCTAATAAAGATTTTTTAATTAGTTAAAAAGCGATATTTCTTTGCAGGAAGAGTAGATTAATAATGGAAACAGAAAAGCGAGGCTTTAGCAGTCTTATTGCTACTAGACATATATTTAATTCATGAAAAGGCGATATGTATTTGCAGGAAAAGAAGAGAATAATCGAAACATAAAAGCGAGGAAAGGAGGAAATAATAAAAAAAACAAAAGTAAACATTAGGGAGAGGCTTAAGCCTTCTTCTTTGTCATCCATCTCCGTCTCTCTCTTCATTTTGTTCTGCGTTTGCAGGTCGCAACAGATCGAAACCCTAGAATTGCTTCCTGGACCTCGGGTTTTTCCATTGCCATCTCCCTTTCTTGCTTTTTCCTGGTCAAGCTTTCGTCTTTTCCATGCTTTGCACAACTATTTGTGCTGCTTCTTGTGGAGGTGGTGTTGCATCGTCCCTTGAAAGGCAGCCTCCTCCTCCTTCTCCTCCTGCTCTTTCCGATCGTCCTTTTCCTTTCTGCGTTTGCTCCTTCTGTTTTTCTTCTTCCCTCATAGCCAATTATTTCAGCTTTTCCTGCCTTCGGTCTGCAGATATCTGCAGCAAATTCATTGTCAACGGAGCTTCCCTCGACATCAACGGTCCCTGCCCGACCTGCCTGAGCGATCCAAGGCGCTGCTAAATCGGGTCTTATGTAGTCCATCTGATGTTGAAAGATTCTGTATGATCAGTCTCTATGGCTGCAATGTAATGAGGAGCTCCGCCAGCTTTACAGGTAGTGGCAAGTTGTCAATGGTATCCCTTGTTCCAGTCTCCTGAAATAAAAGAGGAGTTAAGATGGATGCAAGAGAAGGTGAGGATGACGTCAGCGGATGTGGCGACCTTTCTCCGACTGTTAGCACATTCTTGTTTACGGCTGAAGAAAGATCAGGGGATAGAGGACAAGAACACTGCCAGCAATCCTTAGTGTTCTTGAGGACAATTTTGAACAAAAGAAAGCTGGAGGAGCTTGAACTTGGTGCAAGAGACTCGTTAGGTTCAGGAGTTCCTCATGTCCGTCCCAGGCGTGAGCCAAGGGAGGAAATGCAGGAGGATGTTAGATTGAAATATTTATCAGACTGTGTTATGAATGTACAGTTAGACAGGATCAGTTCAGAGCCTGCTGCGAATGTTCAGTGCAAGCCTATGGAAGATGCGGACCCAGTGAATGTTCAGCTTTCTTTGAATGAATACATTGAAGATGGGAAACCAGTCTCAATGGAGGAAGTGGAGCTGCTCAGTGATCAGCAAGCTGAACTAACGATTAACATGCAGCCAAATGCATCAGCAAAAGAGGACATTGAGCGTTTAGATGTCTTGGATGTCTCAAATGGTGATCTGCTTATGCATGAAAGCTTTAGGTTCAGCTGTCCACAGGAGGAAGATTGTGATCAGAATAGCGAGTCCTTCAGCAACAGACATGTACTTTCAGGTGACTGCAGTGACACTAGTGCATCTTTCGTTGGTATGAGCAGTGCTTTACCCAGCCAAGGAATCGGAATCCCTTGTTGCAGAACTCTTGAGGCTTTGAACGAGACCTCTCAGACAAAGGTCCAGTTCTCTCAGACGAAGGTGCAGTTCTTTGTCAGGACCTTCCTTGATGGAAGGACAATTGTGCTACATGCAAATACAGATGATACAGTTGAATCAATCCACAGGCAGATTTTTTTAAGAACAGGGCTTCCTGTCTCAGAGCAGAGACTTATTTATTTTGGACGGCAGCTGCAGCAGGATCAGACACTGAAGGAGTGCCAAGTGTGTAATGATGCAACATTACACCTGGTGGCAAGAATGCTGAGCACTCCACTGCATAAGTCCTGGCAAGTTGTCAGTGATTTGGTGGCGACACTTCATCTTGCTTTGGCGATGAGAGTAGATGCTGGAACATTGGAGACGCTGCAGGATAAAATCCGAATTCTTGTCAAAGAATTTCTGAATATGGCAGCAGTTTCTCTCCCTGTTTCAGACCATATTCAGATTTTCCAACTTGCAGGGGCACCTTCTGCACTGGTCATCCAGCTTCTTTCACCTGTTGAAAGCAATCAGGACTGTGCAGAGGAAGCGATCAGGCTTTTTCTTGCTGCTACCGATGATCTCTTACCAGCAGATATTCACTACTACTGTGCTCCTGTCCTTTTAGACTTCTGCAAACTGCTTGCTAGAAGCGCGCCAAGCCATTCGCTCTATCCGACTTGTCGGAATGCCCTTGCCATGATATCAGATTTCATTGGTGTTGCTCATTCAAGCACATACTTCAATGGTGCAAAGGCAGAAACCATTGTTCATGACTTTGCTCCATTTTTAGACGAGCTTGCCTCAGGGCTTGCTTCAACCTTAAGAACTACAGCAACAACATTGTGTAATGTACCTTTGATTCCCTGTTTAAGTGCAAGAGAAGCACATGATTTTGCTGCTTTTGTAACACCTTTATGCAAAGCAATGGAGGCCTGCAGAAATACCGAGGCATCATGCACTTCTCAACATTCAACCAGCTCATTCTGTGCTAGTTTTCACTGCTGGGAGGAGGCAAATAGCAGAGTACTTGGGGCTCTGCGAAGAAAGGATTTCACAGGGAATGATGTTGAGGGAATGCTTGACGAGGTTGATAAGAAAGGTGGAGAAATTGGGTCCTATACCTGGCTCTACACAGTTTTCCAGGGACTGCTTTTTGAGATTGATTGCTGCTTAGAGCGTATTGAGGGAGAAATGCTTATGCCACGTGACTTACCCTTTGGTCTAAATTCGGTACTTGTTGTGCTTAAGGGATTACACACAATCGCTGAGCTTTATGAAGGCTGTATGGAAACTTTGCTTACAATACTTAGTTCGCGGTGTAGAGCCTTGAATGGGCTGATTCAGCAATCAGGGTGGCAAAATGATCATTTCTGGTTACTGGAACACAAGTTCTTACTAGAGTTTGAATCAATAAAGAGGGTTGTTTTAGGGATGCTCCCAGAGCCACAAGATGATTTTGAAGAAAGACAAGAAATCTCAGTTCACCGGGATCAGTTGCTCTCTGACTCTTTTTGTAAGTTCGAAGAAGCAAGGCTTGATACCCTGCAGGTAGGCCTCACAGTGGAATTTGCAGCAGAGGAAGGAACTGGGCCAGGTGTTCTTCGGGAATGGTTCTGTCTGATATGCAGGGAAATATTCAACCCTCAAAATGCCTTATTTCTGTCCTGTCCAGATGATTGCCGGAGATTTTATCCCAACCCTGGTAAGTGCTTTGTGTCATTCACTGTCTGTGCTTACTTTGTTGTATATAAAGGATCAGTGCTGTAGGGTTAGCATCTGTCCAGTGTCTTAAAATGTAAATCATGTATTAAGATTGTTAAAAAGCTTCGAAGCTATTTCATGGTTAAGGAAATTCTCGTTTAGTATCTTTCTACCAAGTGCAAACTTGCCGCTGTCTAAGCAGCTGCTTCTCGTCTCGCATCTCCTTGTGCTTCCTAAATTTTCAACACCAGGTCATCCTGCCACAGAAACAGCCTTTACAAAGCACACCAAAATGTAGGATTTTGTGTGCCTAGGTGTTCCAATATAGAGACAAGGATTCATGCTAAGCCTTGTGAGATAGGTTGTACATGTAGATATGTTATAAACGTTTTGTTAACACAAAGCAACATTTCATTTTGTTTGTTGTCAATCTCTTATTTGCTTCAGCTCTTATTACTCAATTTCCATGAATAGCTTATTTTGAAGTATCCTTATGAGCTTCCTTAAGCATTGAAAAACTTGACATTTGATGCAAAGAAAGTTCTTGATGTAGACTGCCAGTTGATGTTAGCAAAGTACATATCCTGGGTGACAGAGTTTACTGTTAGAGTGCATTTCACTTTTGTTGCAAGTACCATCTAGGTATATGTCTCGTCTCTTGATTATGTATATGCTCTTGATGAACCTCATGTAGAACATTTTGTTGAATATTCAGATCAGCCATAGGTTGAAATTTTGCATTATTTAATGGAGCAACTGGCTGAACATTTTGTTCAATTAGTGAAGCTCTAGCTGTATTACCAAAAGAAATAGGCAGCAACCTTTCAAACACATCGTTTGCAGCTTGATATGTGTCATAACCAGCAAGAGATAGTTCTGATTTTTCATCAAAAATCACATGTCTACTGATAAAAACTTTCTTGGAAATAGGATCGTACAATGTGTATCCTTTGCTTTCACTACTATGCCCCACAAATATACACAACCTTATTGTCTAACTTTTTTCTCAATACTTTGGAAATATGAGTGTATGCAAGACACCCAAAAGTACGAAAGTGACCAATTGAAAGTTTA
The DNA here is from genome assembly GCF_053477565.2 of Lygodium microphyllum. Lineage (NCBI taxonomy): Eukaryota > Viridiplantae > Streptophyta > Polypodiopsida > Schizaeales > Lygodiaceae > Lygodium > Lygodium microphyllum. The sequence goes on from NC_141146.1 coordinate 67,443,852, forward strand.
TGGTTGTTCCAAGTTGTTAGTAGTCAGAGACCTTGTCCAGGTGCAGTCGGACTGCCACGTGGCAGTCCGACCTGTCTTGTCAGTCGGCTGCATTTAATGCAGCCGACAGGTCTTTTTCTTGCTCCCAGTTTTTGGCTATTTATAGCCGAGTTTTTCAGCAGTCTCCCGCACTTTTCTGCTCGCAGATTACAGACTGGTGGCACGCGCAGATTCCGTATCTGTTCGCAGATTTCAGACAGGAGACAGTGCAGACTGCAGCGGACTTCGAGGTGAACAGCAGGTTGCATCGTCGAGGTGGAGACACGCAGTCCAGCGCACTGTGCCCGTGTATATATCTGCATATCTTTGTATAGAGCACACTTTATACAGTAGATCGTCATCTTCCACTGTCTCTTTCTCTCTCTTCTCTCTCTGCGTTCTCTCTCTCAGTCCTACGCTTCCGCACCGTTGCACTCTGACATGGTATCGGAGCAGTGTTAGAGGGCTGACTGAGCCAGAACCAACCTGAAGAGGAGTTTCTATCGCGACACAAGGTTGCGTTTTCAGCGTTTGAGGGCAGGCAGGAGGGCTGCGCCTCAGAACAAGGCTGAAGCGAACGTGGGCGTGTAGGAAAGGAGTCCAGGTGGTGGATTTGCTGTTGTTTGACGAGGAGAAAGTTTGAGTTTTCAGCTTTCAAGTGCAGGTTTTGCTTTTTCATCGCCCCCGGCGGGTGAAGAAGTTTCAGGACGCGAAAGAGCCCTAGCATGCTGAGTTTTCACAGTCAGAGGGGGCTGCTTTTGCGTTTGTGAAGGCATTACAGGTGAAGATGTCTATAGAGATTGACTTGGAGTTCCAGACAATTATGGACCGGAAGGTGCCTGTCTTACCGGCTCTTCCCGCATATCAGAAGCTCGATGGCGACAATTACCGCATCTGGCGCGTCATGATGTTGGCCATCCTTGAGTCCTATGATTTGACGGAGCTTGTACAGGAGGAGATCGACCGGCCCTCGGTAAGAGATGAGTCCAAACTCTCTTCTGATGCTCGTGTGGAGTTGGCCAAGGCTCAGTCTCATTGGGACAAACTGAATGCTAGGATTCGTTCCTTTCTTTTTTTGTCTTGTACTACAGCCGTGATAGCTCACATCGAGCGCTTGACGGTGGCTCGGGAGATATGGCTGGAGCTTGATCAGATGTATAACTGGATGACCCTAATGAAGCGGGTTTCTTTGGAGGTTGAGATGCGGACCTTGTCTGTGAACAAGTCTTCTTCGTTGCGGGAGCACATCAACAAGCTTAGACAGCTTTAGATGCAGGTTCAAAATGCGGGGAAGTCGATTTCCTCTGAAGACATGGCGATCACACTCTTATCCCAGTTACCGCCACGATTCGGTACTTTCTACTCCGCTCTTATTGCTTCGGGGCGAGAGTCCACTCTTCGGTGGGAAGAGTTGGTTCCTATGGTCTTGGACCAAGAGGAACAACTAAAGGGACAGAATGCTTCCAAATCGGAGGCACTGACAGGTTAAGCCTCTCAAAAGAAGGGGAGGGACCAAAAGAAGAAGAAGGGGGATAACAAGTCAAAGAAGGACAAGGACAAGGACAAAGAATCCACATGCCATATTTGTGGAAAGACTGGCCATTGGAAGAAGGATTGGCCTGACAAAGACAAGAAGGACACCAACAAGAAGGACACAAAGGATTCTGGAGCGGTGGCTGCAACCTCATCAGTTGCATTTCTTCATCTAGCTGTCATTGAGGACTCTACACCGAATGCTTCTGATGCTGCGATGACGGCTCCCCAGGCTCGAGAGTGGATCGTTGACAGTGGTGCCTCCTGGCACATGACTTCTTCATCAAATGGTGTTGCCTAGTTGCGACCCTCGCGTGGGCAGATTCTCATTGGAGATAGCTCTTCAGTGTCTATTGCAGGACGGGGTAAGATGCAGCTTATTCCAGATGGACGTGGTGGTAAACATACCTTAGAGGTCTTGCATGTACCAGGTTTAGGGTATCATCTACTGTCAGTTCATAAGATTTGCTCCCTTGGACTTTTGGTGGAGTTTGACAGTGATTCGGTGCGAGTCCTATCATCCGGATATGAGGAGAACGGCATCTATAAATTGAAGTCTTCCACCGCCCTCTCTACTCTTCTTCTTACCTCTCAGACATAGTCAGAGTTATGGCATGCTCGGTTTGGTCACCTCAACTATGATTATCTTCGGAGGGTGTCACGTGGACAGCTTGCTCGAGGGTTGCCAGATATAGTGGTGAGCCAGCAGCCATGCGTCTCCTGCATTCATGGGAAGCAGCATAGGGATGCCATTCCCCATAAAGCTTCGCGGCGGTCTACTTCACCGATAGAGCTTGTATCTACGGATCTTTGTGGCCCTATGAGGAACGAGTCCTTGCGAGGGAGCTCGTACTTCATGCTGATCGTAGATTACTACAATAGGATGACATGGGCCTATTTCTTGGCATTGAAGTCAGAAGCTTTCTCCCACTTCAAAGATTGGCTTCTCTTTGAGGAGAACCGATCAGGCCGGAGATTGAAGACCTTGCGATCCGACAAGGGTGGTGAATTTGTTTCTAATGAGTTTGCTCGTTTTTGTGCAGATAAAGGTATTCACCAGGAGTTTGCTAATACCAACACTCCTCAAGAAAATGACATTCTTGAACGGAAAAACCGAAGCGTGATCAAGATGGCGTACACCATGATGGAGCACAGACAGATACCTCAGTTTCTGTGGGCCGAGGCTGTGGCTACTGCAGTCCACATCCTTAATCGATCCCCCACTTCGGCCGTTGATGGGATGACACCTTTTGAGGCTTACTTTGGGACTAAGCCCGATGTTTCTTATTTTAGGGTCTTTGGGTGTGATGCCTATATTCACATTCCCAAGGCTCATCGTGATAAATTTGAAGCAGCCTCCCAAAGACAGGTATTTGTTGGCTACAGCTCCCAGTTCCAAGGCTATCGATTGTATGATCCTCTTAAGCGGGATGTGTACACTAGTCGAGATGTGCGGTTTGTGGAGGTTTCGGTCATATCAACGGGTGAGGAGCATCCCGTTCTTGGAGATCCAGGGGAGAGTTGGGCTCTTGCTACAGTTCCTTTGGAGCCCGTGCCTTTTGATTCTGATTCTGTTTCTGACACAGAGTCTACTGTTCTACCGGTCACCCCCGAGGAGTTACCACCGGTAGATATTCCAAAGTCTTCAGCTGATGGAGAGCAACGAGGGGAGGTCCGGCCTTCTCCTCGTTGGGCCCGTGACACACTCCGTGATTCAGTGATCGAGGGGGTTCCTGAGGAGTGGGGATCGCAGGATGGTCCACGGCGGTCACGGAGGCACCAGGCACATTCTACGGAGCTTGTTTGCTCTAACTATTGTTTGATGACCCGTGTTATGTAGGATCGAGAGCCCACCTCCGTGAAGGAGGCTTTACAGTCCGCACCATGGAAGAAAGCTATGGAAGCCGAGTTGGAGGCTATTGAGAGGAATGACACTTGGTCACTTGTGCCACGCCCCCCGAATAAGAAGGTGATTGGCGTCAAATGGGTCTTCAAGACCAAGTACCTTAGCGATGGTTCTTTGGACAAGCACAAGGCTCGCCTTGTTGCTAAAGGTTTTGCACAGTGCTCAGGGATTGATTGTCATGATACTTTTGCCCCCACTGCTTGTATGGCGACTATTCGAGCTGTTCTTGCCTTGGCTGGCCATAGGCGATGGCCTGTCTATCAGTTGGATGTGAAGTCGGCCTTCCTCAATGGTGATTTGAAGGAGGAGATCTATGTCGAGCAGCCTCCGGCTTTGGATCTTCAGATGGGAAAGTCTACAGGTTGAAGAAGGCCTTGTATGGTCTCAAGCAGGCTCCGCGTGCATGGAACGAGAAGATTGATTCGTTCCTTCAGTCACAGTTGGGATATCGGCAGCTTTATGTTCACACTTCCGCGGATGGTTGTGTGCTTTTTGTGTTGTATGTTGATGATTTGATTGTCACAGGTGATCATGCACAGAAGGTTCGAGAGACGAAGTCAGCTTTACATCGGACGTTCGAGATGACGGACTTGGGTCTACTCCATTTCTTTTTGGGCCATGAGATTATCAGTCTCAGAGGGGGATCTTCATCTCTCAGCAGAGATATGTACAGGAGCTCTTGGTTTCTTTTGCGATGGGGACCCTTTCTACTCCTATGGATCCGAGCTAGAAGGCCACTTCCCATTCCGCTTCCGCCTATGGTGGATGCTTCCCGCTATCGTCAGTTGATTGGATCATTGATTTGGCTCCTCAACACTCGTGTTGATCTTTGTTTTGCTATTGGGCTCTTGGCAGGGTTCATGAGTGACCCTCAGATGGTGCATTGGCAGGCTGCTCAGCGGATACTTCGGTATTTGAGGGGGACGTCTGATTTAGGGATTCATTACCCCGCAGGGACAGATGGTTCAGATCTTGTACTTGCAGGTTGGAGCGACTCGGATTGGGCCGGTGATGTGGACCATAGGCGGTCTACTACAGGTTACTGTTTTACCTTGGGTGTAGGTGTTATCTCATGGAGTAGCAAGAAGCAGCCCACGGTAGCCCTTTCGTCTAGTGAGGCGGAGTATCGGGTCGCGTCTTCCACCACATGTGAGGCTGTGTGGCTTCGGAGATTGTTGGAGGAGCTTGGTTGCCCCCAGACTCGTCCTACTTTGTTGCAATGTGACAATGAGAGTTGCATTGCCTTGGCACGGAATCCTGTTTTTCATGCCCGGACGAAGCACATAGAGATCCAGTACCACTTCATCAGAGAGAAGCTTCTGGATGAGACCTTCACTGTGGAGTAATGCAAGACGGAGGACAATCTTGTAGATTTGTTTACGAAGGCACTTCCCCAGGCTCTACTTCGGAGACATTCCAGATTCCTCAGGCTTCTGCCCCGCCTAGGCTCTGAGAGGGGGTGTTAGCAGTCAGAGGCCCTGTCCAAGTGCAGTCGGACAGTTTCTATCCAGGTGGAGTCGGACTTCACAGTCGGACTGCCGCGTGGCAGTTCAACCTGTCCTGTCAGTTGGCTGCATTTAATGTAGCCGACAGGTCTTTTTCTGGCACCCAGTTTCTGGCTATTTATAGCCGAGTTTTTCAACAATCTTCCGCACTTTTCTGCTCGCAGATTACAGACTGGTGGCACGCGCAGATTCCGTCTCTGTTCGCAGATTTCAGACAGGAGACAGTGCAGACTGCAGCGGACTTCGAGGTGAACAGCAGGTTGCATCGTCGAGGTGGAGACACGCAGTCCAGCGCACTGCGCCCGTGTATATATCTGCATATCTTTGTATACAGCACACTTTATACAGCAGATCTTCATCTTCCACTGTCTCTCTCTCTCTCTTCTCTCTCTGCGTTCTCTCTCTCTCTCTCAGTCCTACGCTTCCGCACCGCTGCACTCTGACACAAGCCTCAAAAGCCGTTATATTTTTCAATGCCTTAGTAGGTCACCTATTCAAAATGTGACAAGCACATATAACTGCTTCCATCCAAAATCGATGTGGCAATTTTTTAAGCTTTCGGCATACATTTGGCCATCTCCATGAGTGATCGATTCTTCCTTTCTGCAACCCCATTCTACTGTGGAGCATATACAATAGTATATTAATGTACAATGCCTTTTTGCTTCAAAAAATTATTCAGTCCCCCCTCCCCCCCCCTCCTTAAGTTGGAACGAAGAGTTTTAATTTGACAGTCATTTTAATTTTCCACAGGTATAGTAAAAGCCAAAATTATATCATACATGTTTGACTTTTTCACCAACGAATAAACGTGACAGAAATGAGTAAATTCATCAATGAAGGTGACGATGTAATAACATCCACCCAATGACTTTGTCTGTATGGGTCCACATACATTTGAATGTATAATTTGCAACCTGACCATAGCTCTAAAAGCAACATTACGAGGGAAAGAAAACCGATGCATTTTTTCCACAGTGCATCTCTCACAAATATGCTCAGGAGGTCTCTCCAAGAGAGGTAAGCCGTCCAGCATCTGAGTACGTTGCTAAGCATCAAATTGCCATAGTTTATATGCTCCATGCGAGTATGCTATAACTATGCCTGTGATATGGCAAGAGTAATAGTAGATGCCAAATAAACTGACTGATCAACCAAATAAGCATCTAACTCATAAAGTCCATGACATTATATGCCAATGAGTACCAAAGTCAAGAATTCCTTATCCTTGTCCATGCATTTATCATCATCAATATGACTTGTATTCCACATTTTGCTAAAGAAGAAATGAATAACAAATTCTTCTTTATATCCTTGGCACATATAAAGCGAAGAGCCATCAATGGCTTTCAAGACAATTGCTTCAATACCTCTAACAAGATAAGATGCATTGTTGGCACTTTGCACTGATTTGCCAAGAGGGGCTGCAACAATAGAGGTAAACAAATTCGTGCGTAATGTAGTGTGCTTAGAAGCACCACTGTTAAAGAACTAAGTGCTGGCATCCGCTGTAGAGTTGAATGCTCTATTTGCCCTAGAAGAATCATAACTGCAAGTATAAAAACAATAGTCACGGTCAATGATAAACAATGCGGACTTTGTAGCAGTAGCAGTAGAAGGTGCATCTGAAACAGACATCCTAGACTCCCTTTTCTCCTTGGCAATGCGTTTCTTGCATTCTATGATGTAATGGCCTAGCTTTTTACAGTAATGGCACTTGCCCTTCTTGGCTTGTATTCCCCCCTTGCTTCTTGTTGTTCTGTGAAGTTCTTGAACTTCCAAAACTTTGTGAAGCATTCTTCGATTGATTGCCCTTGCCCTTTTGTCTTGCCATAAAAGCTTGATTAGAAGCTACAACATCCATCCCATTATTCTTCCTTGTTTGCTATTCTTCTAGCAACAAGCTAACCAACTAAAGAAAGGTAAGTGGTTATGTAGAAATTCACATTGTAAGATTCAATGCCGTATGAAAGGCCAAATAAGAAGGTGTCAAAGAATTCAAGGTCGTAGAGATCGTTTGAGTATTAGAATAATACTCATCTACATTCATCAACTGCTTTAAAGTCTTGAATTTAATTAAGGTGATCTTGCATAGCATCACATTCTTCCATCTTCACATTTTCAAGCTACTTCTTCAAAAAAGAAATGCAAGTATCATTTTTTCCAACAAACACATGCTCAAGTGTAAGCTTGCTACTCATGAAGTAGCAATAGACTGGACATGTGGGATTATAGACTGCTGAATTGCCAATGCAGTAAGTGACAATGCTTTGGAATCCCTAGTGTCCGAAGCCTTCTGTGCAGCTATTCTTTGGGTGGTGGCTGAACGAGAGCTTGCCTCTAACCATGGCCTCCTTGTGGAGGAGTTGCAACGGCCATATCGCGAGGGCAAATTTCTTCTCCACTGACATAGTCCCAAAGATTTTTTGCAACAAGCACATTCTTCATCATCAAGGACCACAAAGCATAGTTGTTGCCATCCAATCTATCCTATTATGAAACATAAGTGACGACATCACTCTGTTATTGATTGGCCATGATAAATGTCACTCTTCCAAATGCACAAGAGCGATAACAAAAGCTGGCCTAACCTGGAAATCTACAAATTACCAGAAATTACAGCAAATGCCAGGCTGTAATGTACTAAATTTGTCACATTTGACCACTACTATCTCAATGTGCTGAAAATTTTTCAGATTTCAGCAAGCAACATGCTGCCAAATGCAAAAACAGGGCTCAACATCACTAAAAACACAAAAGCCCCAAAATTTGATCGTCCAAGGTGCAAGATTTCAATCAATTTTGGATTGAAACTTCAATACATGTGCCAATGTCTGCCAAACATACAAAAGCCCCAAATTTCCTAACCCAAATTTCAACAAATTTCTGCAATTTGTGCACTAAAGCACCCGCTGAAGTAGAAATTGACCTTTCCCTACAAAAGCCCTTTGCTTTGGCTTTGATATTCTGAAAAAAAAAATTAAATATACATGTGGCAGTTGAGGACGAGACAACTGAATGCTGATGTGGCAGTTGGAGCTGTCGGGCTGCTCACAGGCAGGTGGAAGTAGTGGCAGGATTGGCGGCACAGCTTGGCAGTTGGCGGCGATAGGGCAGGTTGGTGGTGGCGATGGGGCAGGGTGGTGGGCAAATTGCAGGTGGCACAGTTTGTTGGTGGTTGGAGGCGGATGAGTTGCGGGTGGTGGCGCTGTAGGTAGGATTGCCGAGATTGGCGGGCAGTGTGAGCTGCAGAGTGGCCGCTTGTCAGGCGTTGGGCACCACTGGCTGGGGTGGCTGGTCATTGGAGTAGGCGGATTGGCTGGGCGTGGGAGTTGCAAGTCAGTAGAGAGGTGGCTACTGGTTGGGACAAGGAGTGGCTGCTTCAGTAGCTGGCGGACAGGGCGAAGCTTCGGCAGCTTTGCTGGATTAACCTTGTACTCTGATACCACTTGTTGGTTTGGAGATGGCAACAATCAGCTCAGATCAGCTTGAGAGTGTGCAGAGAGAGAGAGAGAGAGAGAGAGAGAGAGAGAGAGAGAGAGAGAGAGAGAGAGAGAGTGGATTTACGAAAGAGAGAGTGAGAGTGGTCACTGCTCAACGCTTGATTAGTTGGGAAGTGTGTAACTCAAAGTACAAAGTATAACCCTTAGACTTTAGGGTTGTGTGAGTGGCTTAAGGTGCTTCACACATGAAAGTGTGTAATGTGTGGTAAGTGATTGAACTATGTAACATAAATACACAAAAAAAGAATAATGTGATTGGAGGGAAAAACCTCTTACGTGGAGTAAAAAGTGCCCCAGTGTCCTATGTGTAGATAACCGACACTCGTGTGAGCGTAGGTGTGAGTGAAACTCAACACTACAAACTATGTTTCAGGTGGGCTGGCCCTTACATTAGTTGCATTGCCTCTAGTCTGTGCTGCTGCCTTCATCTCTTCCCTTGCTGAAATTTGTGTTTATGCTGCTGGTCACTTTATTCAATGTTACTGCCATTGCTAGAGCGGTGGCTTCTTTCGGACAGGAAGCTCCTAAGGATTGTGCTCTCTCTTTCTCTCTCACACACACAGACACACACGCACACACATTGTCCTTTAGACTTGATGTATTCTTTGACATCCCTTAGCTTGGAGGTTTGCATTTCACTCCCTTCATAGATTCTTCATAGGTGCTACTGCTCGATCAGCCAAGATGGTGACGTAATCTTTGAGCTTTGATCAACATCATTGACTTGACTCTACTTACCTCAGTATTGGTCCTAGAGAATTGGCCAATGAGGCTCAGTGCATTGTACCAAGCTGATTCATTCAGTATGGTTTGATATTTTTAATTCATGACTTCATTCTTCCTTTGTGTTTTTGAGTTTTATGCTGAGTTTATGCGTACATACTTTTTGTTTTTCCTTGCAAACCCTATTGCTTCACAATACATCCATTTGCCATGAGAGAGAGAGAGAGAGAGAGAGAGAGAGAGAGAGAGAGAGAGAGAGAGAGAGAGAGAGAGAACCCATTGGGGGTGGATGTACGGCCAAAGGAACTACTGGAGTGGATTTCACAAAAACTGGCGGTGAAGTTTATGTATTGGAAGTCGCAAGCGTGGCCATTCTATGTCCGGCTCTAAGTGGCTCAGACAATTATGTTGCCAATGCTAACGTATTTCCTGCCATTGTTGCCGTGGACGCCTACTACTTTGAAGGCTCTCACTCTTCCCATTCGTTTCATGCTATGGAAGAAGGATTCACTGCAGGCAGGTATTTCGTGGATTTCATGGTCACATACATGTATCCCTAAACGCATGGGTGGTGGAGCTATTTTGGATGCAGAAACTCATATGCTGGCTCTTCGTTGGTCTCTTTTTCGTGCCATGTGTGTGGATCATCACCCGTGGACCATTATAGCCCGTTATTTTCTTGAGGACAGTGGGCTACGCCATGGTAATACACGACTTTGGGCCTCTTGGTGGCATGTCCTTAATGCTGACTCTCGATTCTCCAGTCCCTCTTCCTCTCTGTTACTGCACTTGGTCGGCTCTTGGAAAGTGGTGCTCCAAAAGGCCCGTTGGTATCCAGTGGGGGACCGCTTGCAGACTAATTCCTTTAAGCTGGAATTGTTGGCAGTATCGAGATTACTTTCATGGGAAGACAAACATCAGCTCCGACCGAGATTTAACCGCATGGCCCGTTTAGGTGTGACTTCGATTGCGGATGCTACCCTTGCCACTCGCAATGTCCTCGCATCGTTTCGGACTGCTAGGAGACTTTTTAGGATCCCGTGCGGATATCGTGGTTTATGGGAACAGCTTTTGTCGGAGCTTCAGGGTAGGCAACCCTTTCCTGCCCTGGCTGTGGATCGCGTCCTTGGCAGGACTGGGACCTTGTAGGCCGGTTGAGTCTGGAAAATGCCTCTACTAATCAGGTGTATCTTCTTCTCATTCAAGATCACCAATGACTGGGTGTGAAAGCTAATACTGTTTGGGGACTGCGGAAATCGCAGGCATGGTGGAAGGCAACGGTTATGGAGGGCTGGCTGAATAGGGCACCTTTCAAATGCAAGGTCTTTCTTTGGCGGGTAATGATTGGTGGTCTTCCTCTTGCCTCAGCCCTTTCCAAGCGTAGAATCTCGAATGGCAATCGTTTCTTCTGTACCACTACTGCGGAATCGGCCCGACATCGATTTCTTTCTTGCCCGCTCACCAAGAATATCTAGTCACTCTTGTCGTAAATCTGGTGCGCAGTGGTGGGGTCCTCGCTAACTCCTTTCGATTGGGTTTTTGTGCGCCCAAAGTACCCCACACCGCCACAGTTACATATGAAGATCTTGTTTCACTTTTTCAAATACTGGGGATGCTGGCACATTTGGACCACGCGCAATGCTTTTCTCTTTGATTCGGCCTCTAATGTACCGAGACACATTGCCAGGCTTAAAGGGCTCTTGCATTGGCAGATAGATCTCATCCGACACTCGGACTTGCTCCCTCGGGAGGATTTGCTTCCCTGGCATATGGCAATTGCCTCTGGGTCGTTGCCATGATTGGTGTAACCTTTTTGGTGGATTAGTACGGGGATTTCCCACACGTTGGCCTAGGGCCCTCATGTCTCTTGTAATCATGTACTCATGTAATCTTGTACCTTTTTTTCGTAATTAATACAATTACCTTTTACGAGAGAGAGAGAGAGAGAGAGAGAGAGAGAGAGAGAGAGAGAGAGAGAGAGAGAGAGAGAGAGAGAGAGATTAACGTCTACAAAAAGGCCAAGAAGTGTCACTTCTAAAATTCCAGGGAATTTTCAATGTCCTAAAATGACTGATATCTAATGCTATAACTATTTAAATGAAAAATAAATAGTGAACAATACATAGCTGATGAGTACAAAATGATCTCTAAGTTCGATACAATGTGGAACTGCCTAGGAAGCACTCTCATCTTAGGATCTCTCTCATGGGTCTATCTAGTGTCGAGAGGTTGAAGCGGCAAGGTAGGGTCCACTTGTGACGGTGTAGTATCCTCTGTATTTGCAAATGATGCCTTTTGCGAGGTTGTGGACAAGTGGGACGTGGACGGTGGGCTTTGTATCTCTCTGTAGCTGTGTCTAAGGTGGTTCCTTGTGGTGGGGCCATCGGTTGGACCAAGGAGGGCTCTGTGGTGGAGGGAGCAGTTGATGTTCTACAGAACTCTGAGTATATGGTGTGTGGCTCCATGTCTTTGTTGCTAGGTCCGTAAGAGATCTTTGTGGTGGTGTGCTCCAGCAAGAAGAGCCTGAGACATCTCTGATCCAGGAAATTCGTAACCTTGGATAGTAGCCCAAATCCCTCTTTGAACAAGCCATGAAAGCGCCCTTGGATCTCATAGTACATCGAGCATCCACATAAGTAGTACTCCTCTGTCTCTGGCTTGAGTTGACAAAGCTAGCAAATCCTATCCTCTAGAGGAAGGGAGTCTGTGTTGCATCTATTTGTCTCAATCTAGAGACAACAAAGCCGTAAGGGGATATGTGTAGAAGATGCTTCAAGTAGAAAGCCATCTTTGTCCCCGAATCCTCAGTAGATATTACCCATGTTTTGGCTTTGTGTATTTGAATAATGTGCATCCTAATGATGTGGTTCAGCTCCTCTCGACTGAGCTCCAAGTGGGGGCAATCCAAGTTGTACTGTAGTGGCGGGAGGTAATCCATGCGTAATCCATGTAACTGTAGCCATGCCACTGTCTGAGCATACTAGTGCTTAGTATCCCCCCGTAATACTAGTTGTCTAGATAACTCTAGTGCGAGCTCCCGGCAAGGTCCAAAGTGTATGTAGGAAAGTCATTGTTTGAAAGAGGGCCTTTGTCACTAGAGGTGGTGCTCCCATCTTTGCTCTGATAATCTTATGTGGTACAAAGGGCGAGCTTCAAACCATTGTGAAATAATGAGTACTATATATATATATATATATATATATATATATATATATATATATATATAGAGAGAGAGAGAGAGAGAGAGAGAGAGAGAGAGAGAGAGAGAGAGAGAGAGAGAGAGGATGTGAAATTTTATTGCTTTGCTTAGCATTTGATTAAAAGTTAATCAAATGTGTAAATGTGACTTGCGACCTGGAGATATCAGTTGGCAAAAGTTGTAATAAGTTATGCTTGTAGGCACTAGGCGGTACCCGATGTCAGATTTGGGCATAGACGAATTTATTGGCCACTATTATCAGTGGTGACATCATAGACTAGTAATTAATTAGTTAGTTAATACTAGCTTAACGGTCAATAGCTACTCAAGGAAACTTGGGAGACAAATTGGGCTAGCCAATTTAATTATTGGTTGGTGAAATTAAATTTTTGAGTACTAGAATAATTGAAAATTAATATTTTAAAAATTAATTTAATAAGCTGGATAATGGGATTAGAAGGTTGCTACTTGGCAAAACTTGCCCGTGTAAGTGGGAAAGACGTTTTTGAGGTTGGGAAAGAGAGAGAAGAGGGTCATTTTAGCCTTGTGCAAGCTTAGATAGATAGAGAGAGAGAGAGAGAGAGAGAGAGAGAGAGAGAGAGAGAGAGAGAGAGAGAAGGTTGCCTTGCTGCTATAATAGTAAACATGCCACTTCTAGCTGGTAGGAGATTCTCTAAGAGCTGTAGACATGCCTACAAGAGTTTACATCAGTAGCTAACAACAGATTTTGTCGTGATGAAAGTGTGAATTTCCTCTATTTTCAGCATTCTCTCTTATCCTTAGGAATTTTCAGCAAAATCAGCGATTGGAGGTTGAGGTTTTGACTAATCTCTGCTGTAAACCCTAATTTACAGCATAAATTAGTGTATCTTCAAAGGCCTTTGGGTAGTAAAAAGCTTCCAAAGGACAACCATTGTAGCCTAAAGACGCACCCAAGGTTGAGAATGAGCAAAAGTAAAATTTTCTTTGTCCTTTTATCCGCAAATATATGGTTAGCTAGAAGAGGCAAATTTTATAGTGCTTGATTTCTTGAGATGCTATATGTCTGAGCATAAGTCATAGTGGGAGCAATATTTGCCTTTGGTAGAGTTTGCATATAATACTACAGTGTATAGTTGCAGTGACAAAGCTTTATTTGAGGTTGTGGAAGGTGGCAAGAAAGTTTCCCCTATTTTGCTCACAAAGGACAAGATCTTTAAAGTTGATCAATATGTCGAAAACATGGATGCAACCTATGCAAAGGTCAAGTATGCTCTTCAAAGGTCTCAAGAGAAGTAAAAGAAGACAGTTGATCGTCATAGACGTGCTTTGCAGTTTGTAGGGGGTGATTATGTCTTGCTGCATTTTGAAAAGGCAAGGCTGAAAAAAATGAAAGGTAGAGAGAGATTGTATCCAAAACTGAGTAGGAGATACTATGAGCCCTTCTAGCCTCCTGGTGTTGGAGAGGATTAGCGATGTTGCTTATATCTCCATATAGGCAGATACACAATGCCATTTATGTAAGCTTGTTGAGGCCTTTTCACAGAGATGTGTGTAAGGGTGCATCTGTTGAAATTTAGCCACAGGTTGAGGAGTTGGATAATATTTTGGTAACCGAGCAAATTTTGGTATATAAAGAGAAAAAGATTAGAGATAAAGTTTTTGGAAGATATTTGGTGAGGTTCTAGAAGTGTTTAACAATTGATGCTAAGTGGATGGAAGAGGATGACTTGGCAGTCCATTCTCTGTTGTAGTAGCTTTACCTTGAAGCTTTTTAGTTAGGGCCGATTTTGGATCATACTTAGTTGGATTCAACAAAGCAAGGGTTCAAAGCATTGCTTGATGCTCAAGGGGAGGTAGGACTTCCACTTCTCTAGTGATGGATAACTTGTTGAGCTAAAATATGCATTACTTGCTAATTAGTCTCTTAAACAACCCCAAAACACACTAAAAATGCTCTTTTAGAGTAAAACCCTAAAACGGGGAGTGGTTCAGGAAAGTTTAGTGGAAACCCTAATTTTTGGGGCACCCTTCCATCTATAAATAGACAGGCTGCCCCCATTCAGCGATTATCCTTGTTTTGCAGGTTACACCAGCCCACTCACCCTCTGTTGCTGTTGTCGCCCAGTTTCCAACCTGCAGCCCGCCTCCATCCGCTGTCCAGCCATCATTGACTGCAGCCACATCATCTTCAGCCTGTCCATTGCTGTAGGTGGCAGCTCTCAATGGCTGGCGACTACTCCAAACTGTCCTAGACTGCTGTTCAGCCTGCTATCCATCATCTCCAGGGTCAGCCAGCCTGCGTTTTCAGTATTGCAGGCCCTGACACTCTCAGACACTGTTTCAGCTTGTTGTTTACAGCAGACTGTGCATAGTTTCCAGCCCCCGATCGGTGGTACATTGTTGCGTTTACCAGTTTCCAGCCTCCAGATTGCTGCGTTTTGGTGACCAGCCTGTTCCCATTCACTATTCAGCACTTCTACACTCGGTCTGGTGGTCACAGACTTGGGATCCGTCTTCAGTGGACGTCACACTCCGACATTGCTATGCCCTTGAGCACACTGTACACTCTTACATTCATTTACAGCATTCATTCATTTCAGAGATGTGTTCTCTCTCTCCCTTCTTCTGTTTGTGTTTGAGTTTTGAGTTTTGAGTTTTGCGTTTAGGGTTTGAGTTTTGAGTTTTGTGTTTAGGGTTTGAGTTTTGCCCTTTATGTCCATGTCTGTGTCTTTGTGTTTCTGTCGTGGTCGTACACTCTGTGTCTCCTCAGTGCAAACCCTAGTAGTCTTCTTAGCATGGTATCAGAGCCGGTGCTCTTGTAAAGAGTATCCTGCGGATATTTTTGAGAGCTAGTCTTTGTGCGAGGCACACAATACGACTCATAATCGAATCACAATGTCTCGGACACCTTCTTCTCCAGTTCCTATGATGTCTTATGAGACTTTTTCATCATTGGAGGCCTTGAGACGGCATTATGGACTCGGTGAGGAGGACGACACTCCACCTTCACCAGATTTCCCTAACATGACAGAGGACTTTGAGGAGTACTATCGCAACAAGTACGGTGATGTTTATACCTCTCCTACCAGTTTTGCTACCACATCCGGACCGGTTGGTGAGGCTGGACACCTCTCCGATCATGGAGAACATACTGTATTCGGAACGTCTGGCGATTCATCTTCATCATCTCAGCCAGGTCCAATGCCAGGTTTGTATAATTCTTTTGTGTTACATGAATCAAAGCCCTCGCCTGTTTCTTCTTTTAAGGTACAAGATTCGGATGGCTTTGCGTATGTGAACTTCAATAGAGGGGGCTCACGAATTAGACGAAATTCAAGTATATCTATAACTTCTGTTTCATTTGAGCATATCACACACACTTGTCACTTCCCTCACATCCCACCCTCTTCTATATCACACCTTGATCATCTCTCATCATCTTTTCAAAATCTTGGATTACACTCCATATCTGCTTCACACACCCTAGGGGTTGGATCTTCCATCTCCGCTCCTGGAAACTTTTTCTTCTCCACCCCATTCTCTACCTCTTTGCACCATGGTACTTCGTTAGGGTAATGCCATCCTTTAATACAATGCCTCTCACCTTTCAGCAAATGAGCACACCCATAACTCCTGGGTCGACTGTGATGGGCATCCCTCTCACTATCCCCAGCTTCACATCTCCCATGACCACTCATACGCAGGGGTTTCCATCCTCAGCTTATGGTGCGTCTTCACACTCTCCTTGGGTTACACCTACGCAGGGATTCCTGTTTGCTCCCTGTGTTTCCATCCCACCTCCTTGGGTTCCTCATGTGGCTACCATGCCCATACCTAGTCAGCCCATCCCTACCTATGGATCCACCTTGCACACTACCCTCATGCTTGGTGGGCACTGTGGGGCCCATTCCCAAGTGTACTCCACTCCTCCATCCTACCTCCACTACACTTTTTCACACTATTCATCTTCGAGCACTACCACTCCTGTTGCAATGGCCAAGAATGCCTTCACGGATAAGACACGTTTTAACGGGTCAAATTTCACTACTTGGTCGAATTTCATGCAACAAGTACTTGAGTCTCAGGGTCTTTGGGACCTCGTCATTGGTGTAGAGCCTATGCGGGACCCTCGACTAGCTCACCCTGACTACATCCGTCAATGGAGAATCCGCAATGCTACAGCCAATGTTGAGCTGATGCAGGGATTGCTTCCTGAGTTTCACTCTCAATTGGAGCACTTTCCGCTCGCGTCAGAGCGTTGGAGTCACCTTCTCGACCACTATGCGGCTTGTGATCGTACTCGCCGCATCAATCTCGACTTTGAGCTTCAAGAGTTCTCTCTTAAGGAAGGGGATGATCTGAAAGTCAAGCTGGTTGACTATAGGCGGTTAGTTGTTGAGTTCGCCACTACTGGCTCTCCAAAGTCAGATGGCGATCAGGTTACATTCTTCTTGAATAAGTTGCTTGCAAAATACTTCAATTTCATTCAACACATCATCTCCCAACCTCGATTGCCAACCTTCTACGAGTTTGAGTGCCAGTTCTTGCGTTACGCAAGGCTGCATGATCAAGTCCACAAGAAATCCTCATCACAGTCTTATTCAGAGCAGAGGGGGTTGGTTGCTTCTTCTTCGGGAGGGAAAATCACCAGTGGCAAGAACTCACTAAATGCGAAGGCAAGCCCATCAAAGGGTAACTCCTCTTCCTCCGATGGAACCAAAGAATCAAGACCTATCTGGCAGCAACTTCTTAAGAAAAACCGGTTTTGCACACACTGCCAGAGAGCAGGCCATGTGGATGAGGAGTGTCGCTCCAAGGCCCAAGATCTTTTACCTAAAAAGCAGATCACCTAAAAAGCCTTAGCAGATCGGTGCGACTTCATAGTCCAGTGGGGCTACTGTTAGCAGAGTATTTGTCAGCTCATGTGTGAGTTTGAGCTTGATCTGGGCTGGGCATTTTTATTCGGTATTTTAGGTATTTTTCTGGTGTGGCATTTTATGCCATTGGGGCATTTTATGCACCAGTCGGCCAGCATTAAATGCTGTCCGACCAGCATTATTGCTCCCCACTTTTTCAACCTATTTATACTCGGTGGCTCCTCCTCAGTCAGTCACTTCATTTCACCATCTACAGACTCTGTGGAGAGAGGAGCCAGTGCCAGTGCCCACGCAGCCAGTGACTCATTGTTGTATGCGACTGTCTCGTGTTCAGATATATGGATTCCATTTCCCGTGCATACATTTGAGTTCTCATCTGTATCGTATTCTTTTCTTTTCTCTTTTTGTCTTGTGTTTCAGCAGTTTATTTCAGCACATGTTTATGCTTCCACCGCTGCTCCACTTCTGACATGGTATCAGTTTTCAGGATTTGTGTTTCTGCTGTGTTTTCTTGCTGATTTCAAGACTGTTTAGTACCCTTGCTGATCTGACGATTGCTGTTGCAGACAGGCGACCTGTTTTGGGGCTGTTTTCAGCTTGCGTTTTTTGCAGTTTTGCCATCGCCTGCTGCCTCCGCACCCTCTGCTGCCTGCGTTTTTCATCTGCAGCTGCTGGCAACAGTTTTCTACCTGTTTTCTTGCAGTTTACAGCCTGCGGTTTTGCTGATTCAGCATCTCTCGTGGCTGGGTGACTGTTACTTCAGGCCGTTTTCTCTGTTTTTGGCAGTTTTTGATTGATTTTTTGACTTTCTGCAGCAGATTTTGTCTTCTATTGATCAGATTTTGGGTTATATTGCATGTGAACTCTCATTTTCTGCAGTCTGTGCTTGTGTTTTGGCTGTGTTTCCTCTTCCTGAAGACTTTGATGAGGATAACCATGAGACATCCTTGAGATTATAGGGGCGGCTTCCAGCACATTATGGAGGTGAGGCTTATGTAGCTTCAGAGAGGGGTAACGGGAAGGCGAAGTCGAAGGCCCAGTGTTACCACTGTGGCAAGAAGGGACATTTGCGGAAGGACTGCAAGAAGTTAGCGGCTTCCAGGAAGAAGGAGCAGAAGACGAAGTGGGATGCTGACTCTACCGATGAGTCCTCTCATTCATCAGACTCCGACTCCGATCCTCCGACCAAGGTGAAGTCCAAGGCGCAGAAGGGATCCTCTTCTTCGGATCGCGGGAAGGGCCATGTGGCCCCTTCCTCTGCTGCTTTCTAGTGGTGGTGATGAGGTCATCCCTCACGACTCTCTTGTGCCAGAGAGGGAGTGTGAGCGGGTGTTCAGATGGGGCAGCCGCGCCTCATCTATATTTTTATACAGGTGCACAGGTTCCAGCGAGGGACGTCCCTGATGCATCGACTTCAGTCTGACGGAATCAAATCCTGGAGCTGGGATTGACATCCAGGTTCATGATGAGCTGGTTATCTGACAGAGAGCGGGAGGCTTTCGTCTGGAGCTCCCATGAGGGGACACTTTGGCGGTCTGGCCAAAGGCGGGAATCCATGGTCACATATGTTCAGAGGCATTTTTGACAGGATGGTCTTGTATGCTCCTGCGAGACATTGGTGATGGACACAGAGACATTCTATGATCTTCTCTATTTTCAGGTGTTTGGTACGATCGACATCAACATCAGGTTCTCTCCGAGGCACCTTGGTGGTGGCTTGATCACCCACTGCTTGGGTATCCATGGTTCTACTTGGTGGTTCTATGTTGTATAGTTTCTGATCCCTTTTCATTGTATTGTATCAGATCACTCATGATCTGAGAGAGGGTGTTAGCAGAGTATTTGTCAGCTCATGTGTGAGTCTGAGCTTGATCTGGGCTGGGCATTTTTATTCGGTATTTTAGGTATTTTTCTGGTGTGGCATTTTATGCCATTGGGGCATTTTATGCACCAGTCGGCCAGCATTAAATGCTGTCCGACCAGCATTATTGCTCCCCACTTTTTCAACCTATTTATACTCAGTGGCTCCTCCTCAGTCAGTCACTTCATTTCACCATCTGCAGACTCTGTGGAGAGAGGAGCCAGTGCCAGTGCCCACGCAGCCAGTGACTCATTGTTGTATGCGACTGTCTCGTGTTCAGATATATGGATTCCATTTCCCGTGTATACATCTGAGTTCTCATCTGTATCGTATTCTTTTCTTTTCTCTTTTTGTCTTGTGTTTCAGCAGTTTATTTCAGCACATGTTTATGCTTCCACCGCTGCTCCACTTCTGACAGCTACACCTTCTGCTGTTGCCGCATCTGCTCCTCCAGCCCCCATAGCAACTACTGGACATGTGGCATCCGGGCAGTCTCAGCGGCCATCCTTCTCTACTCCTGAAGGATTGGTTGATTGGTCTGCAGGTTCCGATCGTGTTGCACTTCATGCATCTATCTCACCTTTCTTCCCACCTCGTCAGGCGTTCCCTTGGCAGAGCCTTGCTATTGGATTTACGTGATGGTGGCCACCTTCTTAGACTAGCATGTCTCTAGGTCCTTTCGGATACCCTAGGTCAGTCTAGCATTCATTTTTCGCACTCTTAGAGTCGGGTTCATAGGATTTTTATCGCTACATTTTAAGTCTTCCGCTGCACTTACTCACACACACATATACATTTGCATCTTTGCACTTGTTCCTTCAATTAGCTTTTCATTTTAGTTTATTTTGTTTTTGGAGCATCTCACTACTGACCTCTGTGATTGTATACTTTGATCTCCTTTGTAGGTTTTGTTTTTTAGTGTAGGGCTAACATGGAGATTTGCCCAGTTCTACCTAGGCTGGAGACTGGGGGTGTGCGCCGTTCCTTCATGGTTTCATCATCCTTGGAGTTTTGCTCTTCTTCTAGCATGGAGGCTTCCCCTCCCGAGGCGGATCGTGCAACATCTCTCTTGATGCTATCATGGCAGTGACTTTTACCTAGCTCTTCCAGCTAGGATGCTTCCTTCTTCTCTTCATTCCTTATGGTTCTCGACACCACACGAAGACTGACATCAAGCTCCTCTTTCTTCTTCAGCATCTACATCCAGGTTGAGAGGGGGTTCCTACCCTTCTTGGTATTCTACAGGCTTTAGCACTTTGTCTTCGACATCGGCTTCTTCCCCCTATTGTACCTTACCCTTTGCATTTCATGATTTCATTTTCTTTGTACTAGGGCGCTTGGGCAAGTGAACAATTTTCCCATGAGAGACACTGTCCAAGTGGCACGCGCTGCATGAGCATTCTTCAGCATGTAGCATACTTTGCATCTCATTGTGCAGAGCACCACTTGAGCGGATCTTAAGTTGTTTCCATCGGCGGTTGTTGTTACCGCACCACCATCCTTCTTTATCACATGGATATCTCATCACCTATTTTTCCTCGTCATTGATACCCTGAGTGGATGGGTTAGCTTGTACTGTTTTGTGATGTGTTGGGTGTATCCTTCCTACTCCCGTCTTTTGGGTCACTATTATTTAATCGGCCGTATCCCATAAAATTTACCACACTCATTCAAAAAAGAAAAGAAAGAAAGAAAAACAACACACAAAGCTCTATGTGATTCCATCCGCCTTTGTAGGACTTGGTAGGCCACTGGGCAGCCGACGTGTACCCTTTGTCCGATGCCCTGTTCTCTCTGGGGTGACTACTTGGATTTCCTTGGTACGATAACTATTGCCTTTGTAGTCTTGGTAGGCCACTGGGCAGTCGACGTGCACCCTTTGTCTGATGCCTTGGCTGCTTTGGGGTGGGACGCCTTGGGGTACATAAACATCACCATGGCTGGCCTAACCTTTCGGCTTAGTTTTGGGCTTGAGAGGGGGTGTTGAGCTAAAATATGCATTACTTGCTGATTAGCCTCTTAAACAACCCCAAAACACACTAAAAATGCTCTTTTAGAGTAAAACCCTAAAACGAGGAGCGGTTCTAGAGAGTTCAATGGAAACCCTAAAACGGGGAGCGGTTCAAGAAAGTTTAGTGGAAATTCTAATTTTTAGGGCACCCTTCCAGATCTATAAATAGATAGGCTGCCCCCATTCAGCGATCATCCTTGTTTTGCAGGTTACACCAGCCCACACACCCTCTGCTGCTGTTGGCGCCCAGTTTCTAGCCTGGAGCCCGCCTCCATCCGCTGTCCAGCCATCATTGACTGCAGCCACATCATCTTCAGCCTGTCCATTGCTGTAGGCGACAGCTCTCAGCTGCTAGTGACAGCTCCAAACTGTCCCAAACTGCTGTTCAGCTTGCTGTCCATCATCTCCAAGGTCAGCCAGCTTGTGTTTTCAGTATTGCAAGCCCTGACACTCTCAGACACTGTTTCAGTCAGACTGTGCATAGTTTCCAGCCCCTGATCGGTGGTACATTGCTGCGTTTACCAGTTTCCAGCCTCCAGACTGCTGCGTTTTGGTGACCAGCCTGCTGCCATTCACTATTCAGCACTCCTACACTCAGACTGGTGGTCACAGATGTGGGATCCATCTTCGGTGGATGTCACACTCCGACATTGCTTTGCCCTTGAGCACACTGTACACTCTTACATTCATTTACAACATTCATTCACTTCAGAGATGTGTTCTCTCTCTCCCTTCTTCTGTTTATGTTTGAGTTTTGAGTTTTGCGTTTAGGGTTTGAGTTTTACTCTCTGTGTCTGTGTCTGTGTCTGTGTGTTTCTGTCGTGGTCGTACGCTCTGTGTGTCCTCAGTGCAAACCCTAGCAGTCTTCTTAACATAACTCTCGTATATAGTGGATCTTGGATGTATTCAGCCTGCATCCAAGATATGGTGTTGATAATATGTTTGGGTAAGGCCACTATTTAGTGTGCTAGTCATGGCAGTTGGTATGCAGATGGGTATGGTTTTCACTGCAGCTCTAAAACTATACATTGTTGGGTGTAAAGACTCTTCGTTACTTTTGTGTGTATATTACTTTACACATGTGAACACACACCGACTTTACACATGTGAACACACACCTTGCGGTGTAAGTGTACTGTACCCTAAGTATAAATATATTCTTTTATTCTTTGTGTGTACCACATTGGTATATACCTATCCCTTGACTCTCAACTCTCACTCATTGCGCACTCAACTGCTGCACACATGCGAGTCTATTGCCGGCAGCGGGTCGAGTCAACAACGGGTGTCATGTTTGACAAGCGATAGGTGTAGGCCCCATGGATTGGCGATAATTGCCGGAACTGGCAAGCAGGCCTAGCAAACGACGCGCACAGGTTTATGACGAGTCTTGGTCAATGTCATGATAGGCTTTTTTTCCCCCTCTTTTTTATTATTTGGCAACTTTTCTTCCATTTCCTTTACCAAGTGTAACTAGCCTTCTTTTTGTGGATGGGTGGTAAATCCTTGATTACAACTTAATTACAGCAGAAAACAATTAATGCAAATTTGAAAATACAAATTTACCTATTGATCTTGAACAATGCACACCTGATTGGCCCCAAAATTGGTGCCCCTTTCGGTATTTCTTTAGCTTTATTGAAGAAAAAATTGATTTACAAAGGGATTCTTCCGATCCCCTCCGCAATCCAAACTCCTCTTGCTGTCCAAAGTAACGAGCAAGTCTTCAATCTATTTTGCCCCTTGATTCGGGCACTTAATTGGCCTTAACCCACTTCATACATGATGGAAATGCTCCAAATTCAATGGTTGGCTAGTCCACTTGAATTTAGCTGAAATTCACCTTCAGCCCTGTTGAATCCAAGTCCTGGAGCTTCCAATTTTTGGTACGCTTTCCAAGGCTACTGCAAACCCTAATTTATGCTAATTTATTAGGGTTTACAGTAGAGAAATTTGCAATTTCTTAGCTTCCAAGGGTCCAAATGTTGAGATCTTCGGAGCAAGGCTGTGAAATGGTTGGGAGATGAGAGAGAAAGATGTAGAGAGAGAAAATTCAGAGTTTTGTTGTGAAGAATGATTAAAAAATAGTCAAATGCGGCTGTTGCCTTGCCACAACAGCTTGTAGATGCAAAGAATTGAAGAAAATCAGTCATTTATTGCTGCTACCTTGTGTCAACACCTTGTAGATGCTGTCACTTGTTGTTGATCGGTCTTGTCTTGCCCCTGGCTGCCTTAGAAGATCCTCCAACAGCTGCAAATCAGACCAACAACATCTTCTCCCTCTTGTAGGTTAATACACTAAAAATAACTCTCTCCAGCCTCTAAAGACAGTTTTTAGACATGCATGGGCATTTTTGACAAGTGGCAGCCTTCCCAAATGGTTTTTTCAGCATTAGCCATAATTAAACATAAATTTTCAGTCTTTAAGTACTGAAAATTAATCTAATAATTATTTTGGGTGAAGCCGAATAAAAAGTTATTTGAGACTGAGAAAAGGGACAGATCTGAAAATCAGCCTGAAAAGAGGCCAAAACAACAAAGAAAGGGCTCGAAAACTTTGAAATAACATAGGGAATTGATCGTTGCAAATAAATGTTTTATTTATGAACAAGAGGGTCACATTGGAAGGGACTGTCCCAATAGGCAGCAAGTTGGAAAATCAAAAAATCAGGGAGATTCTAAAGGAAAAAAGCCCAAAACATCAGTGGGATTGGTGTCCCATATTGTTAGTTATCAGTCCAATGATGATACTACTGAGTTGTGCAGAGCATGGGGCAAAATTAGGGATCAGCATGCATTGATTTTCTTTGATAATGGTTCACGAGCCAACATCATCTCTGTTGATATGGCCGCCTATCTAGGCATCAGAGAGGATGAGATGGGACCCATGGGGGAAGTTGGAATGGCATGTAAAGGCCATGCAGAGCCTGTCACACCGCTCATTGGAAAGTTTCAATTGCATATACAAGGATATGTGGATAGCGAAGAGTTCTTCATTGCTCCACTTGAGAGTTGTGATGTATTGCTTGGTATGCCATGGTGTCACCGTATGCATATAGTGATTGATTCTTGTGCAAAAAAGATCACTATTCAACTTAAGGAAAAGGTACTCACACTTGATGTAAAGTTGAAAGGTGAATTGTCCTTGTTGTATCTGGAACTGGCATTTCCAAAGTAATGAAAAAACATCTTTCTGCGTACTTGGTTTTTACTAAGGATAAAGATGATAGTGAAAATGTTGGGAACATGTTTAAGTTAAAGAAGGATTGCATGTCATTTCTGAAAATGTATGCTGATTGCTTCTCTCAGTCACTTTCAGGGCAGCCACTGCCTGAAAGGCCAAAAGATCATGGCATAGATCTTATCTATTAGAAAAAGGGTTGACTCAGCCCAGCTCATCTCCTTTTTGTTCTCCAGTGCTTTTGGTGTAGAAAAAGGATGGTTCATGGCGTATGTGTATTGATTATCGTGCTGTGAACAAGATCACAATAAAGAATTGCTTTTCGATTCCTCGGATTGATGATGTTATGGATAGATTGCAAGGGGCAGCCATATTTAGCCGTATAGATTTGAAAAGTGGGTATTATCAGATACGCATTAGACCGGAAGATGTGTTTAAGACAGCTTTTAGGACATCTTTTGGATTGTATGAGTTTCTTGTTATGCCTTTTGGACTTATAAATGCTCCTGTCACTTTTAATCGGAGATGATGGATTGTATCTTCAGGTCACATAGAGGAATTGTGGGCACTTCCTTTGATGACATGATTGTCTATTCAAAGAACGAGGCAGAGCACAGAAAACACTTGGACATTGTGTTCAATGAACCGCGTGACCATAGGCTGGTTATCAATAACAAGAAAAGTGAATTCTTTTTGCATGAAATCCACTTTTTGGGGCATATTGTATTGGCTGTTGGTATTCGTAAGGACCCTGTAAAGGTTGAAGCCATATGATCAAGGTCACCTTTGAGAAATGAGCACGAGATCCGTAGCTTCTTAGGTTTATGTTCTTATTACAAGAAGTATGTATGCGGGTTTGTTGAAATTGCATCTCCATTGCATGCCTTGCAAAAGAAGGATATGCCATTTAGATAGACAACAGTGGAAATTTCAGCATTTGAAAAGCCGAATAAAAAGTTGATTTACTATGGGATTCTCTCGATCCTCTTTGCAATCCAAACTCCTCTTGCTGTCCAAAGTGAGCAGCAAGTCTTCAATCTGATTTTCCCCTTGATTCGGGCACTTGATTGGCCTTCACCCATTTCATAGATGATGGAAATGTCCTAAATTCAATGGCTGGCTAGTCCTCATCTGAATTTAGCTGAAATTGACCTTCAGTTCTAAAAAATCAAAGACTTGGAGCTTTTAATTTTTGGCACGTTTCTCGAGGCTGCTGCTAAATCCTAATTTCTGTTTGTAAATTAGGGTCTACATTAGAGAAATCTGCAACTTCTGAGCATCCAAGTGTCCAAATGCTGAGATCTTCGGAGCAAGGTGATGAAATGGTTGGGAGATGAGAGAGAAAGCTGTAGAGAGAGAAAATTCAGAGTTTTGTCGCGAAGAATGATGGAAAATCAATCAAATGCAGCTGCTGCCCTGCCACAACAGCTTGTAGATGCAAAGAACTGGAGGAAATCGGTCATTTACTGTTGCTGCCTTGTCTCAATAGCCTATAGATGCTGTCACCTACTGTTGATGGTTCTCTCTTGCCCCTGGTTGCCTCAGAAGATCCTCCAATGGCTGCGAATCAAACTAGCAATATCTCCTCCCTCTCTCTTGCAAGCTGAATACACTAAAAATGCCTCTCCCTGGTCTCTAAGGCCGTTTTTTAGTCTTGTATGGGCATTTTTGATAAGTGGCAGTCTTTTCAAATGGTTTTTCTAGTATTAGCCATAATTAAATATTAATTTTCAGTATTTAAATACTGAAAATTAATATTTAATTATTTCGATGACTTGAAAAATGATATGACCAACCAATAATTAAATTGGCTAGGCAACTTCCATTCCCGAGTGTCTGTGTGCCATATTTGACCATCAGATTGACGTTAGGTACCATTAAACGGTACTTCTCGAGTGTCACTAACTGACAGTTATGGGCAAATGAATGACCTAGGCCAACAACTAGCACCAAATACCACCAAGTACCCGTGCGGCATAACTTATGGCAACTTTTGCCTTGACATCTTGTAATTTCTTCGGGTACCGGGCTCATAAATTTATTGTAATCCCAGTTACACCTCACATGTGCAACATTTACTTCACCATGTGTTTAAAAATTAATCCATATGTTAAGTGAGGTTTCAGAAATACATGTCCTCATGACACCAAGTGTTCATGCACGCAAGCACAGGGTTCAGATTTGTGCAAATTTACATATGAAAATTTGGGGCTTTTCCCAGATTTGAAACTGGGCATGCATAACAATGATGTTTGATTTAGACATTGGGTGCACATGCCTTGGAAATTTGGGGCTTTTCATGTACAAGTGAAATTTTGCTCGATTGAGCCAATTTCACTGTAATTTGTGCATTTGGACTCCGAAAACTCGGGAGGATGTATTGATGCAATTGGGGCAGTTTCATTGCAGAAATTTTGGGGCTTTTTGCATCGGTGATGCATTTTGAGCCAATTTGAGCTTTGATAGTGAAATTACAGTAGATTTATGTGCTGAGTGGGAGAAGTTTGAACTTGGGATGTTTTAAATGTTGTAAAAAGGCAGCTTCTCTTGGTATATGTATTGCTGAATGCTCATTATGTAGTGAAATAGTGGTATATATAGCACTTGGGTTGTTGCATTTGGGCATTATGGTGATGTATTACTGAAGTGGAAGTTGTCATTAATGCAAATGTATCAGATTTGATTCGTGTATATGCTGTAATTAGTACTGGAGACTGAAATTGCAGCAAAACTTCTGCTTCTTGGACACCTTGGAAGGACAAGTGTGTGTACTTAGTGTTACATTCAGCAACCTTGCTACTGGCTGAAGTATTCAACATTTGATCTTGGTTGATATCAAGGAACTTAGTAATACTTATGTATAGTTTGGGAGAAGGCTATGTATGAGAATACAACTCTTATCAATCAGGTATATCTCATGCGAAAGTTGGTCAACTTGAAGCTCGATGAGTCTAAGTTTGCCTCAGAGCAGTTAAATGCTTTTACTCGTATTTTAAGTTAGTTACATGATGTAGGCTTGCTAGCTTTTGATCCAAAATTGAGGGCTATCTTCTTGCTCATGACTTTGTCCGATTCATAGGAAGCATTGGTTGTCATTGAGCAACAACTCGAACTTGACATTTGATGGTATGTGTGGTTTTATTCTCAATGAAGTGATTAGACGCAAGGCAAGTGGGGAAGAGGAAGAACTGAAACAAGGTCAAATGCTGCAAATAAGAACAAAAATCGCAGCAAAAGCAAGGAAAAACAACTAGATGTTACTTGTTATCAATGTGGATGCAAAGGGCATAAAAAACTCGATTGCAAGTATTATAAAAAGGAGCAAGAACGCAAGAAGCAAGCTAATGCAAAAGGCAAAAAAAAAGAGAAAAGGATGACAGCTCTATCCCTAAAGAAATAGAAAAAGCGAATGTGGTATCTGATGTTGTCCTTGAAGAGATAGAAGAAGATAAAGATGTTGATTTGCTAGTTGCATCTTCAGATCCACATGCTATGACCATGGAGGACATGTATATCACTAAAAGGGATGTGATAGATGCCTTCTTGTCAGTTCATGATAGTTTGTTGCAGTCGTGGATTGTTGAGAGTGGTGCTTTATTTCATGTAACTCCATCTTTTTGGAGTGTTTTTTTTCTTATTCAGAAGGTAACCTCGGGAAAGTCTATCTAGGCAACAACCATGTATGTGATAGTGAAGGAATGGGCACCATACACTTGGCTCTTGAAAATGGTCGGGAATTGATCCTTCATGATGTTAGGTATGTACTTGGCATTAAGAAGAGTTTGCTCTCTGTTGGGCAATCAGACCATAGGGCTTACTTCACTACCTTTGGTGGTGGAATGTGGAAGATACAGAAAGGGTCTATGCTAATCACTAGAGGTGGTAATGCCTTTATGCTCTCACATGGGTTTAAAAGGAGCAATGCAGATCACTGCTTATATATCAAGAAGACTGATGATGGAATACTTATTATACTTGTGCTTTTTATGTAGATGATATGATTATTGTTGGTAAGCATAAAAGCTAGGTTAATGCATTGAAAAAACAACTGAATTTAGCCTTTTCCATGAAGGATTTGGGTGCAGCTGAACACATTTTGGGCATGCATGTGACAAGAGATAGAGAGCAGTAGCTCTTATTTCTCTCATAAGAAAAATACATTAGCAAAGTACTTGATCGTTTTTCTATGGTAGATGCTAAGCCACTTGGTGTTCCTTTACCATCATACCTTAAGCTTAGTAGATCAGATTGCCTAAAAGATGATGAGGCAGCTAACTCTATGAGGGGAGTTTCTTATTCTTTATGCTATGGTTGCCACTAGACATGACGTTGCTCATGCAGTGGGAGATGTGAGCATATTTATGTTAAATATTGGCAAAGCACATTGGGAAGTAGTGAACTGCATCTTATGGTACCTTAAGGTCACATAAAGAAAATGTATTTGCTATGGAAAGGGTACATTAGATTTGCAGGGGTATTGTGATGCAGACATGGCAAGTGACTTGGATACTTGCAAGTCTACTAGCGGATACATATTTATCTTGACTGGTGGGGCAGTTTCTTGGTGCTCTAGATTGCAAAAGATAGTAGCACTTTCTACCAATAAGGCTGAATATACTTCAGCTATAGAAGCTTCGAAAGATACTGTTTGGCTTGGTTGTTTAGTCAAGGATTTTGGACTGCGTACCAAAACACCTGTACTTGGATGTGATAGCCAGAGTGTTGTATGCTTGGCTTAGAATGCCATGTTTTATGCACGTACCAAACATATTGATGTGCGGTATCACTTTATCAAACAGGTTTTGGATGATGGTTTAGTCACACTGACTAAGATCAAAACATAGGATAAGCCTGCAGATGTTCTTACTAAAAGTCTTGCAAAGGCTCTCGACTCTCCACCCTCACTCACTACTCACTCAACTGTTGCACACACCTCGATCGACTCACAGAGTGCTTTCTCTCACACTCTTTATACATTTGCTTGATACATATATTTGCTTAGTATGGCATTAGTTGGCAGTTTTCGGTGGATGATCATCGGTTTTCAGTGGTATTCAACTAGTTGTATGGAGAACGACATGTTTTATGAATGCAATTGATAGTTCAGCCATGGTTTATGTTGAGTTTATACTTTGCTATGGTTATTTGGCTAGAATAGCTTTGATATGCTAATGGAAAATGCATTCTATGAGTTTATGGTAACAATTTTGGATTCTTTAGTCCTTTGTTATGGTTTATGCTAGTTGGAAATTTTCAACAAGTGTTTGACATTAGCATGGTTAAGCAGCAATGGCCAATATTGTTTTTATTATGATGCATTTTGAAAAATTCTAGTGTAGTATGTTTTGCTTTGGCACATTGTAGGGCAATCTAGGATAATTGCAAGGATTTCAAGGGGGGGGGGGTCTATCACGAGGACATGAAATGTTGTTGCCTTGCTTAGCATTTGATTAAAAGTTAATCAAATGTGTAAATGTGATTTGTATATATGAGCTGCAAGTCAATTATTTGATAATGTGGGACCTAGGACCCTTGAGATATCAGTTGGGTATTAAAGGCAAAAGTTGTAATAAGTTATGCCTCATAGGTACTAGGAGCACCTAGTGTTAGATTTGAGTCTAGATTGATTTAGTGGCCACTAATGCCAATGATATATTAAAGACTAGGCATTAATTAATTAATGCTGGTCTAAGGGTTAATAATAGCTCAAGGATACTTGGGAGACAAAGTGATTTAGTTAATTTAATTATTGGTTGGTGAAATTAATTTTTTGAACGCTAGAAGAATATTTTAAAACTAATTTAATAATTATGATAATCTTAAAAAAAGAGATTAGAAGGCTACCACTTGGCAAAACTTGCCCATGTAAGTGAGAAATATGTTTTTGAGGCTGGGTTTGAGAGAGAGAGAGAGAGAGAGAGAGAGAGAGAGAGAGAGAGAGAGAGAGAGAGAGAGAGAGAGAGAGAGAAGCTTCTCCCTCGCCTTCTAGCCAGGTTACGCATGCCCGCTCGGCCTTCTATCATCTGGTCCGCCAGCAGGTTCCACTTGATATGCAAGCCACTTTGGAGGCGGATATTTGCGAGGAGGAGGTTATGGATGTTTTGTTGCACCTGCCTAAGGATAAAAGTCCTGGTTGGGATGGTCTCACTAATGAATTCTTTGAGCACTCGGCCACGCAGTTGGCGAAGCCATTGGCGGTTATGTGTCAGCAGGTTTGGGAAACAGGGGTCATGCCTTCCTCATGGAAAGAAGGCCTTATCAAACTGATTTCCAAGGTCCCTTCGCCGTCAAAGGTGCAACACTGGCGGCCAATTTCTTTGATGGGCTCGATGTATAAAATCTTCTCCAAGGTGCTGGCGAATCGGCTTCACAAGTACCTTCCAGCTATTGTGCATCCTCTCCAATATGGTTTCATCAAGGGCCGCAACATTCTCCATAACATCTTGAATGTGCAAATGGCTATTGACTATGCGCGGCATTCCAGTCAGGAAGTGGTATTGATTCAACTGGACTTGGAAAAGGCCTTTGACTATGTGGACTGGTCTTTCATTGCAGATCTCATGTCTGCTATGGGCTTTGGCACCCGGATGTCCCGATTGATCTACACCATTAGTACTGCGGCTTCTTCAAGAGTTATGCTCAATGGTGGGGTTACAGAGCCATTTGTCCTTGCTCGCTCGGTCAGACAGGGTTGCCCTTTGAGTCCTCTCTTCTTTGCCATGGTGACTCACCCGGTCCTTTCAATGTTATCCTCAATGGCGGCTTCGGCTCAGCTGGCCGGCTTGTCTCTTCCTCTGGGGCAGCACTTCATTAGTCAATCTTTGGCTGATGACACCTTTATGATTTTGCGGGCAGACAGGGACAACATTCGAAAGGCATTAGATGTTTGGACGCTCTTTGGTCAGGCCTCTGGTCTTCGCATCAATGCCTTTAAGTTGGCCATTCTTAGTTGCACGGAGCCTAATTTACAGTCATTGGGCTGGCAGGGTCAGGTGGTTTCCCGTGGATCCATTGTCCGGCATCTTGGATACCCGTTGGGAGTAGATGTACGGCCAAAGGACTTACTGGAGTGGATTTCACAAAAACTGGTGACGAAGTTTATGTATTGGAAGTCGCAAGCGTGGCCATTCCATGTGCGCCTCAAAGTGGCTCAGACCATTATGCTACCAATGCTAACGTATTTCCTGCCATTGCTGCCATGGACGCCTACTACTTTGAAGGCTCTTACTCATCCCATTCGTTTCATGCTATGGAAGAAGGACTCCCTGCAGGCAGGCATTTCATGGATTTCATGGTCGCATACATGTACCCCTAAACGCATGGGTGGTGGCGCTATTTTGGATGCAGAAACTCATATGGTGGCTCTTCGTTGGTCTCTGTTTCGTGCCATGTGTGTGGATCATCACCCGTGGACCATCATAGCCCGGTATTTTCTTGAGGACAGCGGGCTCCGCCATGGCAGCACATGGCTTCGGGCCTCCTGGTGGCATGTCCTTAATTCTGACTCTCGATTTTCCAGTCCCTCTTCCCCTTTGTTACTGCACTTGGTCGGCTCTTGGAAAGTGGTGCTCCAAAAGGCCCGTTGGCATCCAGTAGGAGACCGCGTGCAGTCTAACTCCTTTCAGCTGGAATTGTTGGCAATATCTAGATTACTTTCGTGGGAAGACAAACATCAGCTCAGACCGAGATTTAACCGCATGGCCCGTTTAGGTCTGACTTCGGTTGTGGATGCTACCCTTGCCACTCGCAATGTCCTCGCCTCGTTTCGGACTGCTAGGAGACTTTTCAGGATCCCGCGCGGATACCTTGGTTTATGGGAAAAGCTTTTATTGGAGCTTCAGGGTCGGCAACCCTTTCCTGCCCTGGCTGTGGATCGTCCTTGGCAGGACTGGGCCCTTGCAGGCAAGTTGAGTCTGGAAAAGGCCTCTACCAATCAGGTGTATCATCTTCTCATTCGAGATCTCCATTGGCTGAGTGTGAAAGCTAATACTGTTTGGGGACTGCGGAAATCGCGGGCATGGTGGCAGGCAACGCTGATGGAGGGCTGGCGGAATAAGGCACCTTTCAAATGCAAGGTCTTCCTTTGGCGGGTAATGATTGGTGGTCTTCCGCTTGCTTCAGTCCTTTCCAAGCGTCGAATCTGGAATGGCAATTGTTTCTTCTGTACCACTACCGTGGAATCGGCCCGACATCGTTTTCTTTCTTGCCCGCTCACCAAGAACATCTGGTTACTCTTGTCGCAAATCTGGCAAGCGGTGGTGGGGTCCTCACTAACTCCTTTCGATTGGGTTTTTGTGCGCCCAAAGTACCCCACACCGCCACAGTTACATATGAAGATCTTATTTCACTTTTTCAGATACTGGGGATGCTGGCACATTTGGACCACGCACAATGCTTTTCTTTTTGATTCGGCCTCTAATGTACCAAGACATATTGCCAGGCTTAAAGGGCTCTTGCATTGGCAGCTAGATCTCATTCGACACTCCGATTTGCTCCCTCGGGAGGATTTGCATCCATGGCATATGGCAATTGCCTCTGGATCGTTGCCATGATTGGTGTAACCTATGTAGTGCATTAGTACGGGGATTTCCCACACGTTGGGCTAGGGCCCTCGTGTCTCTTGTAATCATGTCATCATGTAATCTTGTACCTTTTTCGTAATTAATACAATTACCTTTTACGAAAAAAAAAAAGAGAGAGAGAGAAGTTGCCATTGCTGGTACGATAGTTGATAGGCCATTTCTAGCTAGCACAAGGCCCTCCAAGAGCTGGAGACAAGCCGAGAAGAGTCTATACAATAGGTGATAGCAGTTTGAGAGCTATTTTAGACAGACAACATTATAGTGCAAGCAACTTTCATGGTTGTCTCGACATAGCAATGGGTGATTTCTTCTAGTTTCTCTTGATAGAAGTGTGAATTTTCTCTCTCTTTAGCATTCCCATTCTCCAGTCTATTCGCATCTTCCCTTAGCAATTTTCAGCATAATCAGCCATTGGACAAATCTTTGTTATAAACCCTAATTTCTACTAGAAATTAGGGTTTGATAGCTACCTTGGGATGTGGGTATACCTAAGATTTGAATTTTAGCAAAGTTGAAATTGAAGAGTTTCAAGAGATTTACGAGGTCAGCAACCAATATCAAATTTGGGGCTAAATTTGTTCCACAAGGAGCAGGGTGAAGGCTGATTTCCCATGCAAACCAAGGGGCAAATTGGTTTGAAGGCTTATTGGTCATTAATGATAGCAAATAGCACTTGGATTAGCATAGGAGATAGGTGAATCTCAAATGTACTCTATCCATTTGTAATAAAAGATAAATAAGTACTGAAAGGAGTGTCAATTTTGGGGCCAACAAGCTGTCTAGTGCATAATAATCAAGAGGTAAAGTATGCATTTCAACTTATGTGAGTTAATTACTTTTTGTAATTATTATTAAATCAGGTTATTACCAACCTTTCAAAGAAAGAAGGCTAGTTTCAGAGGCTATAGTAAAACTAGCCATGAACATGACACAACAAACACATGGCTCCTTGACACAACGTGTCACGAGGATGTGAAATTTTATTACTTTTCTTAGCATTTGATTAAAAGTTAATCAAATGTGCTAATGTGACTTGCACATTCAAGGTGCAAGTCAATTATTTCATAGTGTGGGACCTAGGATCTCGAGATATCAGCAAAAGTTGTAATAAATTACGCCTGATAGGTACTAGGTGGTACCTGGTGTCAGATTTTAGCCTAGACCAATATATTGGCCACTAATGTGGGTGGTGACATTAGAGACTAAGCATTAATTAATTAATTAATACTGGTTTAAGGGCTAATAACTGCTCAAGGATACTTGGAAGACAAATTGGCTACTGATTAAATTTTCGAGTACTAGAATCATTATTAGTGTTGAAAAATGGAATTAGAAGGTTGCCGCTTAGTAAAACTTGCCCATGCAAGTGGGTGAAACGTTTTAGGGCTGGTGGAAGTCTATTCCAGCCATTGTGAGAGAGGAGGAGGTTGTTAGAGAGCAAGGAGAGGATACTAATGTGATTTGCAACCACTAGGGATCAGTCCTATAGTATGTGACAATAGTTTGGAGCCCTCTTGGAGTAGGTGACAGCAGTCCAAGGTCCTTCTAGTGTAGATTAGAGCGTATAGGTGGGGGCAACAGACTTTCTGGTGGTCCAAAGCTGTAGGTGACAACTTCCATGGCTGTTTGAGCAGGGCAGCAATAGCTTTTCAACATTTCTCGCAATGAAACTCTGAAATTTCTCCCTCTACAACATTCTCTCTCATTCCCTAACCATCTCTTAAGTTATTTCAGTATTTCCAGCAGTTTGAGCCATTAGAGGAAGAGATTTTAGTCAATTTTTGCTGTAAACCCTAATTTACAGTAGAAATTAGGGTTTGATAGCCACCTCGGGATGCATGTTCAAAATTTAGGGCCTAGGACTTGAATCCCAATAGCTGAAATCGAGGAATTTCAGGGAGATTCAAGAGGCAAACTTGCCAATATGAGATTTGTGGCTGAATTTGTCTTTCAAGGAGTAGGGTGAAAGCAAAACCCCAAACCAAGGGGCAGATTGGTTTGGAGGCTTGCAGGTCAATTTTGACAACAAAAGACACTTGGATTAGCAGAGGAGATTAGAGGATCTTAGTTGTACTCCTTCCATTTGCAATATAAGATAAAGAAATACCGCAAGGGGTGCTAGTTTCGGGGCCAACTGGGTGTCCAATGTCCAAGATAAAAGTGGTAAAGTGTGCACAATTTACGTAAATTTTATGCTTGTTGTAATTAGTGCTTAATTAGGTTATTTACCACCCTATTTGGGGAGGAAGGTTGGTTTCAAAATGTGTCTAACTAGTGGATTTCGAATGTAAGGAGCTTCTCTTTGCATTCCACAATCATAGACATGGTGATGAACTATCAAGTCTTAGGGCTTGGTTTAACTATTTGCACCATAGCAACTTGGAGTGGGTAGAATGGGGCCTTGGAATGTGAAAACCTAACCGTGAGGAATAGGGAACACGTTCCAACTGGTTGGAATGTTCCATGTCAGCTGTTTCACAATGTTCCAAGTCTCCTATTCCGTGTTGGCAATGCGTTCCAGCTTTTTCTTTTTTGGGTTTTGGGTGGATTTGAGGGGGGGGGGGGGGAGCTTTGTTTTGTTTTTTTTCAGGAGTGGGGGGTTTTTTGTGGGTGGAGTGCAATGTATGATGTATCTTTTTGATAGTTTATTTAGTACTTAATGGTAAGTGTTCAATACATTAGTGTGGATTCCGTGTTCAAATTTCAGCTTGAGTTATGACTCATAAGTCTTGAGTCTTGAGTCTTGACTCTCAATTTTATTTTTGTATGTACTATTGGCCTTGCCACTGGGGCATTTGCACTCTCATGATGCTTTAATATGCTACTCAGCCTTCAAGCATTTATAAATTATGGCTCTTGAGTCTTTAAAGTTTAATCATTAGAGTTTTAACTTTTTTGGTTGTGTGCAGTGTACTCAAGTCTTATTTGCAGCATTGATTGGTCTTAATATATCTCGCACCATTCATGCAGTATGATGTTTAAAGTGTGCTTTAGAGTGTCTTTGAACACTCATGAAGTTGTTTAATGCATAATTCTTTTAAAAATGCTGAAATTTATCTGTTTTGAATTTCCCGTTTCCCCCATTCCCGAAATGGGGCCTCTCGTTCCGATTGCATTCCCTGTTCCCGTTACTGTTTCCCATTCCCCGTTCCATGTGGCTATGATTTGCACCATAAGCAATGTGTCAACCTTGGTATCAAGCGACATGTAAGTTAGTCGTCCTGATCAGTCTCATCTGGTAGTGGGTTTCAAAGACTGCCGCAATGTGAAAGTTGTCAACTCAGCTTGACAATGGCTTATAGTGACATGAGGAAGCTTGCTAAGGCTGAACATGAATGGCATCAATAGATTCTTAGAACTCCAAAGTCTTATTATTGTTGGCATTCAGACACCAGTGTTAGTCATTGCATGAGACTTACGTTGTTACCTTTCTCGTTTCTAATTCATCATGGAGGCTGTACAACCTAATCCATAGGGGCAAATGGCATGTAAGATTTGGGCAGAATGTTTGTAAATGGACTGCTGAGGAGTGCTAAACATGTCGATCAGCTATTTGGCCCATGAAGAAATATGTGATTGGGTCACAGTTGTGGTATGGGACATCAATTTTAGGTCAGTTCCATGGATAGAATCCTTGTTTGTTGCTTAGTATGAAGATTGGTAATTGTAAGAAGCATTCATATGTTAGATAACTTGATGAGGTTCTAGATGGATTGCTAATGTTAATGTTGGATACTGAATGATGGTTGCATCATCGTATAGTATTGTTTGATTTGAGGAGTTTGTAGGTTATTAAGGGATTAGTAGAAGCATTGATAACATGTGGCAGCTTCTAGACATGTGTCAAGGCTTATTAAAATTAGCAACAGTCCCGGTTTCTCTTATTTACCTTCTACATTGACAGTATAGACTGGTGACCTAACTTGCGTTTGCATTTACTGTATGTTGGAAGGATAGTGAGATTTTGCATTGAATACAGCTATTAGTGAGTATTTGTATCCTGAATTTGGTTTTAATCAACTTGTAAAAGTGTTCAAACTTTAATCTGTTGTTGACCTTACTGAAATGGTTGTTCGTTGGGTGTGTTGTAAAGACAACCTACTAAAGCTGGCAGTTCCTTCTGTTGTTACCTGCAGCTTCTGGAGTAAATCCTGAACATCTGAGTTATTTTCGGTTTTGTGGACGGGTAATTGCTTTGGCATTTATGCACAGGGTTCAAATAGATGTAGTGTTCACGTCAATCTTCTATAAGCAGGTTGCTGGTTTACCTATCACGTGGGAAGATGTGAAGGATGCAGATCCTGTTTTGTATGGAAGCTGTAAGAAGATTTTGGAGATGGATGCCGAGTTAGTAGATTCAGATGTACTTGGGCTGACATTTGTTCATGAGTTTGAAGAACTCGGTGTTTTGAAAACAGTTGAGCTCTGTGCCGGTGGTACAGATATGCAAGTGAACAGTCTAAATAGGTCTTTGTATGTTGAGCTTTTGGTTCGCTCTTGCTTTGTTACATCCACTGAGGAGCAGGTGAAGTACTTTTCTCAAGGATTCTCAGATCTGCTTGTGAGCGGTAGTGTTCAGCAATTCCTGCAGGCTTTGGATCCCCAGGAGTTTGAATTGATGCTCTTTGGGAAGGACAGGAATATCTGCATTGATGACTGGAAAAAGCATACAGAATACCATGAGTATAGCAGTTCTGACTGTCAAATGATCTGGTTTTGGGAGGTAAATGCTCTATGCATTGATTTGTTTTCCAGTTCGCTCTGCTGCTTAGGCTTCTGGTTGAGTGTAGCCTGGAAAAATAACCTAATGTGCTTTAGTGTATATTGTGAGAGTCTCATTTCTAATGGGGAACAGTTTGGGCAGGCATGTTCTTTTTGGCATCTATCATTTAATTTACATTGTGGAGTAGATTTGGACCATTCATGAGCTTCTCCACAATTGACAACCTGATCTTCAGTTTTGAGAAGGTTGACACAATTGTGGCCTTCTCCTTTTTGTGTGTGTACAGCTTCTCAACTTCTCTCCACATGGGCTTGCTGCACCCATATATTATACAGTTTTAGGCCTATAATTCGTAAGCACTTATTCAGCCCCTTGTACAAGATGCCAATGTAGATCTAGTGGGTTGAGTGCACACATTGGACATGCTATGATTGCATGTCAAAGTTTTATGGTAGTCAGACCATAAAAAATGGGTTTTTCCATTAGTTCCCTAACTTGTGTCTCTAGTGCACTTGTACTAATGTCTCTTTATGACCACTGTGACTAATACTGCTGGTGCCCATCCAGATGTTGAAGGACCAAACACTTCCTCTTATGAATGATTGTTGTCCTCAATATCCTGAGGATTGGGGAAAATGACTCTTAAATGAATATACCAACTATCAAGTTGCCTTTGCTTGCGTGTGGTTCGTCCACTTTGCTGGGTGGAGGCGCTTGTAAATAAGACTATTGTTTAAGGGGGATGGAACTCGATTTTGGGTTTTTTGGGGGGCGCAGGAAGGGGGGGGGTGGGGGGGGGGGGAGGGAAGAAATATTAACATCTAATGAGCCAAAATTGGCTATGAGGCATAACCATGTACAATGATGATCGTCATGGAGTATCAAAGCGTGACATACTAAGATGTCATTTGTGATGGCAAGATGTGATCTGTGATGGTGTTATATAGTTCTAGGCGAAACTACAAAGTTATACAATACAAGGTAATGTGAGTACAATAGAGAGAGTGTGGGGGAATCTATGGGTCTTCTAACTCCATCCAATGGGGAGTGGGGGCTAGAGTATGCCATATATCCTTGAGGAGATGGTGTAGTAGTAGTATTTGGTTTGATCTCCCGTCTTTGCAAGGTATTGGTTGTGGGGTTGGCTAATCTCCCTCCTCTCTCTCTCGAGTGTAGCCTCTGTGTTTGGAACCCTAATCTGCGTTGTTGACGTGCTGCTCTGATCTTAGCTCTCCGGATTGTCACCCCTCTGTGTGGATATTGTGTCTACAGTCACCATTTGATAGAAGTCAGTAAGTAGTGATTGCTTGCCTCCCCTATGTGTCGTACCATCCTGCCATAGTGATGTACAGAGCCTCAAGATCTCAATCAAGAACTGGCCTAATTAGCGCTGATCTGGTGGCTCCACGATAGATCTGCGAGAAAAGCCATCCTTGAAAAGCGTGGAGTATTTGCTAGGATCCTGTACTGTAGGCTCTACGTCTGCATACATAGTGCTCCTTACTCTTTATCTCCACCCTACACAGTCTATAGATCCGCTTTGCTTAGGGGATATAAGGTGCTCTCCCTGTCTTGTTCTCAAGCTAATGGGATGAGAGCCTAAGCTGGCCAATGGCAACCGGCATGTTATATGGCATGTATACATCCAAATATCTAGGTCTCACAATCAAACTGTCTTTTGTAGTCTTCAAAAATGGTCTTTGTAGTATTACATCTTCGTAGGGAGGGGTTGTCAATTTGAGGTCCATGTGTGTTGTATGTGTAGCTTGTAAAGTTCTTGTTGCATAACTAGGTTCCTCTCTGAGTGAGAGAGGTGTACGGGGGGGCAACTAGGGTTGTATTGGAAGGGGAGGAGGCAGTCCATTTCAATCCTAGAACCTGTAAGCCACTGCTTGACCTGTGGATACCACGAGGTCTAACATTTTGTCTAAGCTAGTTATTGAGAAGCCTCAAATGCACTCTTGGGTAGTTGATTTGGATGTATGGCCTGCACTCTGTGGATAAAGATGATGGTTTGAAGAGAGCCTCTATCATCTTGGAGACTGTAGCAAAGTTTGCTTTGATGATCTCATGTGGTGCTGATGCTTGCTGCAAATCATCCATGAGAGCATGATGACTTGTGCTCTCTCAATCTGTGTCCACACGTAAGTAGCCAAGCAAGGGGTCCAAACTGGTGCACCATACATCATGGCTGGTGTGACCAGTGTATCAGATAGCCATCTCTATGTGTAGGGATCTTGGAAGTGTGCTTGGTGACATTGTTGCTCCAACTCAGCCAAAGCAACATATCCTCGTGCGAGTTGTTGATCCTTGGCCGACTGCTTTATGGTGAAGTCTCTGTAGATGTAGTAAAGGTGACTCCCAAGTAAACAAGTCTACCACCTCCATGTGTCCCTCTCCTTGGGTGAAGATTGACCTCCTCCTCATAGGGGCTGATGTGTGGAAGATCCAAATCATGGTCTTCCCTAGATTTATTGTTAGTCCACATTATATAGAGAAATCTCAAAGGGCATGTACATGTCGTTTTAGACCCTCTTATGACTCAAGAGACCAAAACAATATCATCATCATAAAATAGAATGGAGACTAACGTACTTGCTATATCCACTCCGTCTCCTCCTCGTACGATGTGGCTCTCTATCTCATTAATGTAGAGTTAGAAGAGTGGTGGGGAGAAGAGGATATCTTTGCTTCACTCCTATAGTACTAGAGATCTCGTTCGATAGTCTCTTTGGGGAGGATGATGAGTGACTATAAAGTTGAAATGGCTAGCAAAGCCTGCAAGGAGTTTTTTGTGGAGCTTTGAGGATCGAAAGATAGTATGCTCTTATCTATGGCTCTATCATAGCATTGATCTTAGGCTTATTAGACATGCTAGCTGGTCTATGATGCCATCAATATGCACTTGTGTGAACACATCAGATGGTGTTGCACAAGCAATTGTAGCTATATTGTGGTAGTAGATGAAAAAAAATGACACAATCCTTTTGTGAGGCATTTTGGCTATTCCACAAAGTAGCAATACAACTCCTCCTTCCTTATCTTTGCTTGCTCCACCATAGCCATGAGGGTGAAAATGTGATCAAGTGTTGAAAAGCCTTGTTCAAAGCTAGTGTGTTGTGTTGCTCTCAAGCTCTCTCTCTTTGCACATGCACTAAGCTACGCCTCTAGTAGTTCTCTATATATTTTGGCCAGTGTGTGGCCTACCATGATGGTCTTGTAGTTCCTTCAATCTAAGGGGTCCTTGGACTTGTGGATAGGAACGATGGTATGCATGGTCTACTTGCTTGGAAAGCCTTCCGCAAGGGCCCTACTAAACATGAAGGCAAGGAGAGGGGCCATAGTGGCTATAGCATAAAGAAAATGCTCAACTTGTATACTTGTATGGTCCATCAATCAGCCACGTTGCAGTCACTCAATCACTTTCTTGACCATATCCTATGTAAAAAAGGTGGATGTGGTGGGGTGAGGCTACGATGGATGGGGAATCAACAGCTGATGTGATAAATCCAAGGTGGTTTCATATGTTTAGTACACGAATATGTGCGGTTTAATACGCACACAAAAAATTTGAGAATAAAATACGTTGTTTTGCATGTTCATTTAAAAAATACATATAAAATTATATACAAAATCAGCCTACACACATATAAACTATGCAACTTAAAGATAGATCATGGAAAGCACAATGTTCCCATGGATTTTTGTTTAGACAACAATTGCAAATCCATATAAGAGTCAACCGAAACATGTTCGATTGAGTGAGAGAAAAAAGATGCAAAATGGTATTTGCCATGGCAAATGCTATAGTCTATTACTCAATGCTCATAAAAAGACTCTAAATGACAAATTGCAGAATGGCTTATTACTTATGAGGACTCGTTGTCAAGCCTAGATACATCGGAAGGTAGAGAGTCTCTCTCACTAGATGAGACCTCAAACACCTCACCAAAGTCTCGATCACTACTCTAGCTAGAGCATCCTCTGCAACAATTGCATGTGCAATAGAGGAACTCCTCGAGCCTTGTCTCATGTAGGTTCTAATGACTGGTGTAGCAGTAGTCCTGGTGCTCGCAACAACTTGACGCACTCGATGGGTGCGTGAAACTCAATGATTAATCTCCTCGAGCTCCATGTAGAGATCCTTGAAGATGGCCTCTTGCTCCTCATTCCATTCTTTGTTGCCACTCTTCAGGGTGGCCCCACTCAACTTGAGCTCATAAAAAATCACCTAATTGGAGCAAAACGATAAGTTGAGTGTTGCAATTGGGCGCTTGCATATGAAGATTCAAATTTAACTTTGAAAGACATTAAATAATGAACTTTTTAACTTAAGGTTTACCTGTCTAGCCATAGGTATCTCATGCATAGTCGGTAGCATATGTAAGTTATGGCCATAAATTCATTGCTCTAACTGCCGTGTGCTCAACTTATTTCGGATTAGTATGTATGAGAGAGTATGGTGACCAATTTCTCTCATATGCACAAGTCAAGCTATGCTACATTGGACAAAAAATTTACTTGTCTAACCAATGTTGCTACTCCCCTTAATCCTTGGGTGGTACCTTGGATGTCTCGTATAGCTTTTGTATGTGGACTCCCAAACAAGTCTTGTGTAAGCTGAGAGAGAGAGAGAGAGAGAGAGAGAGAGAGAGAGAGAGAGAGAGAGAGAGAGAGAGGCTACCATTGTTGGTGCAATAGTTGACAAGCCATTTCTAGCCAATAAGTGCATTTAATTGTTGGTCAGTCAAAATTTTTTTGAATGATAAATAATTATTAAATTAATTTTCAGATCTAATATTTTGAAAATTAATTTATTAAAGCTTGATAATGCTGAAAATTGTTCTAGAAGGTTGCCAGTTGGCAAAACCTGCCCTGCAAGCGGGGAAAAAGTTTGAGGCCAAGTGAGCGCGCGCGCGAGAGAGAGAGAGAGAGAGAGAGAGAGAGAGAGAGAGAGAGAGAGAGAGAGAGAGAGAGAGAGAGAGAGAGAGAGAGAGAGAGAGAGAGAGAGAGAGAGCGAGCTATTTTAGATGCCCAAACTCACATGCAGGCACTCCGTTGGTCTCTTTTCCGCGCCATGTGCTCAGATCATCATCCATGGGTCGATATAGCCCGTTATTTCCTTGAGGACCATGGGCTTCTGCATGGCAATACCCAAATCCAGAGTTCTTGGTGGCATGTTCTTAATGCTGATTCGCGGTTCTCCAGTTCTTCTTCATCGCTGCTTACTCATTTGGTATGTTCCTGGAAATTGGTCCTCCAGAAGGCTCAGTGGCATCTAGCGGAGGATCACTTAGCTACTAACTCTTTTCAATTGGAATTGCTGGCAGTCTCGCATTTACTTTCATGGGAAGGTAAACATAAGCTTAGACCACAATTCAACCGGATGGCACGTTTGGGCTTGTCTTCAGTTGCGGACGCCCTTGCCAGTCGCAATGTGCTTATATCGTTTCGTACAGCTAGGACGCTTTTCAGGATCCCTCGTGGATATAGGCCCTTATGGGAACAGCTTTTGAGGGTGCTCCAGAGTATACAACCCTTTCCTGCCCTTGCTTCGGATCATCCCTGGCAGGATTGGGACCTACAAGGCTGGCTGAATTTAAGCAAAGCTCCTACTAACCAAGTGTATCATCTTCTGATTAAAGATCATCAATGGCTAGTTACTAAAGCGAATGTGAAAGATGACTTTGGGAAAGATAGGAAAAAAACCATGAAACCTCTGAGCATGAGTGATTCTTCTCCTCCCAACCACGCCTAGATAAGTGCTGGCCCCTCTCATCCGTATTCCTTTGCCAGCCGTCCACTTCTCTGGAGTCCTACTATTCTTGGACTCTCTTACTCTCTAGGCTCTCCTTAACCCCGTTCGGGCGCCCAAGAGCCCGAACGGTCATTCTCATGCATGTTCCCCTAGATTTACCTTAATGTCACATTAAATGTCACTTTAATGTTCGAAAACGATACTTGGAAGGTCTAACTGTAAATCGGGAAACCTTTTCTTTAAAGTACTTACTCGCTCCCATGTTGAGCTTTCTTCTAAACAATCTTTCCACTTAACCAAACATTCCTGATAAATAGTATTCCTTGTTCGTCGATTACGAACATTTAATATTTTTTCTGGTTCATGTGGATTAGATTGGTCATAGAATAGCTCCTCAATAGCATCATTTAAGATTAGATTATCCAAATCACCCAGCTTCTTCCTTAATTTACTTACATGAAAAACTGGATGTATTTTACTACCAACAGGTAGTTGGAGCTTGTAAGCCAATTCTCCCACCCTTTTAAGTATTATGAAAGGACCACAATACCTTGGTGAAAGCTTTGGATATTGTTACTTTTTCATAGTTTTAGTTTGTTCAGGCACCTTAAGATAGACCAATTCTCCTTCTTCAAAGGAGATGTCTCTTCGGTGAGGATCTGCATATGCTCTAGCTCGATTTTGAGCTTTTTTAATATTTTCTTGAGCAGATTTTAACATACTATTCATATCCTCCAAAAAGTCTTTAGCTGCCTGAACCTTTTTCTTATGCAGTACTACTGCAAAAGGAGCTCTGGGCTGAAACCCATACATTAACATAAATGGACTATATCCAGTGGAAGAGTGCTTGGCACTGTTATATGCAAACTCTGCTATCGGTAAATACTCTTCCCAATTAGTTTGCCTTTTACTTACATATGCCCTAAGCATATCTTCAAGAATTTGGTTAACCCTTTCAGTTTGCCCATCAGTTTGCGGATGATCCGCCGTACTCATGCTAAGTTTAGTATCCAATTTCCTAAATACCGCATGCCAAAAATGACTATCAAATTTTCTATCCCAATCAGAAACTATATTTGCCGGAAGGCCATACAATCGGTATATGTTCTCTACGAACAATCTAGCCAATTCTGGTGTTTTAACATCAGTTGAAGTTGGAATAAACCTAGCCATTTTGGTTAACCTATCCACAATCACCCACACAGAGTCGTGCCCCCTCTGTGTTCTAGGTAAAGCAACAATAAAGTCCATGGAGATACTCTCCCATTTTCCCGAAGGAATTTCTAATGGATGGAGAAGTCCTCCCATTTTTAATCTTTCAGCTTTATTAACCTGGCATTTATTACATTTGACTACATAGTCAAGGACCTCCTTATTCATTCCAGGCCAATAGAACTGCCTTTTAATAAGACTATAAGTCTTATTAACTCCTGGATGTCCCGCACTAGGGTATCATGACACTCAAAGAGTATCTGACGCCTTATTTCTGTTATCTTTCGGGACACATACCCTACCCTTGTAGAGTAAATAACCATTATCAATGGTAAAATTCTT
The DNA here is from genome assembly GCF_053477565.2 of Lygodium microphyllum. Lineage (NCBI taxonomy): Eukaryota > Viridiplantae > Streptophyta > Polypodiopsida > Schizaeales > Lygodiaceae > Lygodium > Lygodium microphyllum. The sequence goes on from NC_141146.1 coordinate 67,488,768, forward strand.
CCACGTGAATCCAGTTTGAGCAACCCCTGATACTCCATTTCCTTGTTGAACATCCTCAGATATTCCTTCCTCAGTAGAAGCACTTTCATTTGGATCTCCATTTTTTATTTCTTCCCATATGTTGGAATATGCCTGATCAACCTGGCATTTCCCTTTTAAAGATTCAAGCAAGTTGGAAGTGAACTGAGTAAAACTCAATTCATTAATGATGGGCATTCTGCTGAGTGCGTCAGCTACTATATTATACTTTCCTTTTCTATATCTTATCTCATAGTCGAACTCTTGGAGGAGTTCGGCCCATCTGGCTTTACGCCCGTGTAAATCCGGTTGATCATTAAGCCACTTAATGCTTTCATGATCCGATAAAATCAAAAGTTTGGCACCATACAAATAGTGCCTCCATTTCTTCATTGTATGTACTATTGCATACAGCTCCCTCTCATAAACAGAATAATTCTGTTTTGCACGATCTAATTTCTTGCTTTCAAAAGCAACTGGTCGACCTTCTTGTAATAAGACCGCGCCTATTGCCTTATCACTGGCATCAGCTTCAACCACAAATGGTTTATTAGGATCCACTATTAATAATACTGGAGCTGTAGCAATAGCTACCTTAAGTTTTTGAAAACTTTCATTTTGGTCTGTTCCCCAATTAAAACTTTTCCCTTTCCCTTTAAGTTGGTCTGTCATTGGAACAGCTATTTTGGCATAATCTCGAATGAATCTACGATAAAATCCAGATAAACCTAGGAAGATCTGTAGCTCTTCCAGGTTGCTTGGAGGTGGCCATTCAATAATTACCCTTACTTTTTATGGATCCAGGTTGATTCCCTCTTTCGAGATAATATGCCCCAAATATTTGACCTCTTGTGCAAAGAATTCACATTTAGTTTTCTTCGCATAAAGGGAATGTGTTCTTAACAGTTGTAAGTGTTCCAAATGTTCTTCTCTTGATTTACTAAAGATCAAGATATCATCCAAAAAGACTACTACAAAATGTCCTAGATAGGGCCGTAAAACACTATTCATCAGCTTCATAAAGGTAGCTGGTGCATTAGTGAGGCCAAAAGGCATCACCAAAAAATCATAATGCCCATATCTAGTACGAAAGGCCGTCTTGGAAATATCTTGTGCCTTAATTCTTATTGGGTGATAGCCTGATCTTAAATCTATCTTTGTGAAGAATTTTGCCCCTTGCAATTGATCAAAAAGATCTTCCATTCTGGGCATAGGAAATTTATTCTTTACCGTTATTTTATTAAGTGCTCTATAGTCAACACAAAGTCGCATAGAACCATCTTTTTTCTTTACCAATAAAATTGGTGAAGCCCAAGGTGAACTACTGGGTTGAATAAACCCTTTATCCAAGTAATCCTTAATTTGTCTTTCAACTTCTTGATGCTGTGTTTCACTTAACCTATACGGTGGTTGTGAAATTGGGTGTGTATCCTTATTTGTATCAATTGGGTGATTTATTTCATCCCTATCTGGTGGAAGGCCACTCGGTAAATCAGAAGGAAACACATCTTTAAAATCATCTAACAAACTATTCAATTCATTATTAACATTCAACTCACAAACATAAAAAAATTGTTGCTTTATATTACAGAAAGTAAAAGTATTTTGTACAAGAAGAGACCATAGCATATATACCTCACAAACTTCCTTCTTTATGAGCTTCTGAACTTCAGTAGAACACAGCAAAGGATTATTAGATACTTCATGTTCACCTTGAATGACAAAAGTCTTACCATCCCTTTCAAATTACAGTGTATTATGGTGATAGCTACGTTTTAAGAATGGTTCCAATCCCCATAGCCACTCCCTCCCTAGAGCAATATCAGCTCTTTCCATGTGCATTATTTGGAAATCAAGCTTATCTTTATATCCTTGAATCTCAATTTCCAAATTGGATACCATTGTATCCCATATTTTATTGTCTTGGCCTTGCATCATACGAACAACATATTGATGCTCACTGTTTTGTTGGGGAAGTTTCAATTTTTTGACAAGTATATAATTTATAAAATTATGTGTGGCAGAGTCATCAATCATGACTCTAACCCTTTTTCCAACTATCAATCCATGTACTCTAAGTAAATCATGTGGCCCAAAAATAGGCTGCCACATAGAAGTTGACATACAACACTTATGTTGTACATCCATGTGCAAGACCTCTAAAGATTTATACTTTTCATGGCCCTTTAATTCTAAGGTCTGCACTACATGGATTTGTTTTTCTTTTCCCTTACCCTTGTCCTTATCCTTTCCTTTGTCTTCCCCCTTTTTGTTTTGAGGGCAATTCCAAGCAGCATGGTTAGGGGATAGGCAATTGAAACACAACTTTTCTTTTTTGGCCTTATCAAAGTCATCAAGACTTAACTTTGGCCTCATATATGGTTTCTTTTCAAAAGGTTGTTTTTTACCCTTTAAAAATGGCATTTTCCTTTTAAATTTGCCCACAAATTTTGAGGTTTCCAATTTCTTAGACTTGGGCTCCGTATCCATGATACTAGTGAGTGTACCTGGACGCATACTATCTTCATAAATTAATGCAAATTTAATTGCCTCTTCCAGCGTCTTAGGTAAACTCTGTTTTACTTCCTTTTTACAGGCTTTATCTAGTCCCCTAATGAATCCTCTTGTTTTTTGGAATTCATCTATTCCTTCCAGTTTGAGGATTATCTCACGATATTCCTCCAAATATGTCAGCAGGGGTCTTCCCTTTTGTCTGACATAATCCCAATCTTCCCAATTTCTTTCCATTTCATTTTCAGGAAGAAATTCTTTCAAAAAGACGGATTCAAATTGAGCCCAAGTTTCAGGTATTTTATTCACCTCCTTTAAAGTTCGCTACAACTTATATGCTTTGGGCCCGAAAGTTAAACTAGCCTCCAGTGCTTGGAGATGTGGTGGGGTATTTTTTAATTTATGTAAATCTTCCCATTTTTGGAGGAAATTAAAGATTGTGTCTTTATTCCTATCTTTTTCCTCCCCGTAAAATTGAGGTGGTTTGATATCCTTTAGAACTGGATTATCCCTCAATTTATGGTAAGTTTGGGGTTCCTTAGGATCTCGCATAGTCACATCTAAATCTTTCGATGAAGATGGGACATCTGAGATTTCTATCTTATTTTTATCTCTTTCCAACAATAAAGTTAATTGAGATTTTATTTCAGTAAGTGTTTGAGTTAAAAATTCCATTTGAACCCCTTGAGTTTGCACACGAGCAGTAAGATCATTGAATTGCTCTCGCGTAGCAAAAAATTATTCCCATTGTTTTTCTTGTATTTCTGGTTCATGGGGATCTACCATAGATTGGTCCCCAGAACTAGAGCTTTCCATTACCCTTTCTTTTCCTTTTTCTGCCATTAATACACTGGAATTGGAAAGTAAAAATAAGAAATTTGCATACAAAGTAAAGTACTTTCCTGATTTTTAATGGCAGGCTGTGGTTGCTGGTTTGGAAAGAAGCCCGAAGAGTAATGAACAAATTTTATCTTCCCAGACTAGAGCAGTAAAGCAGTCATGCTGGAAATTCAATTTCCTGACTTCAGTCGTGTATGACATTCTTCTGTCCCTCTCACAACAGTCGTGACAACAGTCGTGTCATGTCCATCTCACAGCAGTCGCAGTCACCCGTCAACAGCAGTCATGACAAAGTCACGTTTCACATTTCGCCTCCGTCTACTGCAGTCGTGTCACGTTTCCTCGTGACCCCACGCTTGGTCCTCGCGACCCCATGCTTGGTCTGGTCCTCGCGACCCCACGCCTGAACCTTTTTCCTGCCCGTAACGTGTCACATTAATGTGACGTGGCACGTCTCACTTTTTTTTTTCTTCATGGCCTGTCGCGTTTTCACGGCGCCTGATACTCACGCGACCTTGCGAAGAGTTGACGACCTGGCGGGCGACTGACGACCTGGCGGATTACTGACGATCTGACGAGATCTGACGAACAACTGATCTGGTCGTTGAACCATAGGCTTTGATACCAATGAAAGATGACTTCGGGAAAGACAGGAAAAAAACCATGAAACCTCTGAGCACGAGTGATTCTTCTCCTCCCAACCACGCCTAGATAAGTGCTGGCCCCTCTCATCCGTATTCCTTTGCCAACCGTCCACTTCTCTGGAGTCCTACTATTCTTGGACTCTCTTACTCTCTAGGCTCCCCTTAACCCCGTTCGGGCGCCCAAGATCCCGAACGGTCATTCTCATGCATGTTGCCCTAGATTTACCTTAATGTCACATTAAATGTCACTTTAATGTCATTCCATATTTATGACCTTAACGTGACATTAAATATCACTTTTAATGTCACATTAATGTCATAGAATGCTTCATGGGGATTGCATAAATCCCGGTCATGGTGGAGGGCAACTGTGATGGAGGGCTGGTTGAACAAGACACCCTTCAAATATAAAGTCTTTCTTTGGAGAGTGATGATTGGTGGTCTTCCGCTTGCTTCAGCTCTTTCCAAGCGACGAATCTCCAATGGCAAGTGTTTCTTTTGCACCACTACTGTGGAATCCGCCCGCCACCGATTTATTTCTTGCCCCATCGCTAAGAAAGTCTGGTTATTTTTGTCGGCTGTTTGGCAAGGGGTTTCACCCTGCGCCCCTTTGATTGGGTTTTTGGGCAGCCCAAATACCCCTCCGGCACAGCCACATATGAAGCTCATGTATCACTTTCTTCGATATTGGGGCTGTTGGCATAACTGGACCATTTGGAATGCTTTTCTTTTTGACTCTGCCTATAATGTTCAGCGGCATATTGCGAGGCTTAAGGGCCTCTTGTATTGGCAGTTAGATCTTCTCCAGCATTCTGATTTGCTCTCTGGGGAGGACTTACGTCCCTGGCATATGGCAATTTCCTCCGTGTCTTTGCCATGACCTTGTAACTTGTAGTACTTAGAACCTCTTCACGTGATGGCATAGATTGTCGTCATGTATCTTGTAATCAAGTAATCTTGTATTTTTTTCGTAATTAATGCAATTACCTTTTATGAAAAAGAGAGAGAGAGAGAGAGAGAGAGAGAGAGAGAGAGAGAGAGAGCTGCCATTGTTGCTGCAACATTTGATAGGCCATCTCCATCTAGTAGGAGATTCTCTAGGAATTGGTGACATGCCCACAAAAGAGTATAGCAATAGATGACAGCAGTTTGAGGGCTGTTTCACTGAAGCAACATCATATTCGGGGTGTTCCATCAGTGAAGATGGTTTTCATGAATCATGGAAGGTTGAAGAGAGAATGGCAGCACCAAAACATGAAGCAATGTGTGTGTGTGAGAGAGAGAGAGAGAGAGAGAGAGAGAGAGAGAGAGAGAGAGAGAGATTTGGTGTGTACCAACAATGTGTTGGTACACAAAGATTAAAGGATATATTTATACTTAAGGATTTACGGGTTTCATCCACAAGGTTGCATGCACATGGACAAATAAATAATACACGTGTAATACACGAGAAGTGAACAAAGGGCCTTTACACCCAACAACCTCCCACTTAAAGGTTCGAAGTGAACCTTTAACCAACTCTGACTAGTCATATACAATGCTCATGCTGAGCTTTGCCAAGACTTTTAGTGAGAACATTTGCAAGGTTACTTTGAGTTTTGATCGTGGTCAGTGTGACCAGAACATCTTCTAGAACCTGTCTGATAAAGTGGTACCGCACATCAATATCTTTGGGGCGTGAATGAAACATGGCATTCTTAGCCAGATACATAGCACTCTGGCTATCACATCCTAATATTGGAGTACCAATGGACATGCTGAAATCTTCGGCAAGTCTGCTCAACCAAATAGCTTCCTTGGAATCTGCAATAGCTGAAATATATTCAGCTTCAGTAGTACTTAGTGCTATGATTTTCTGCAATTTGGAGCAACAAGAAACTGCTCCTCCAGTAATTGTAAAGACATACTTGCTAGTGGACTTGGAAGTATCCAAGTCATTTGCCATGTCTCCTTCATAGCATCCCTACAAACTCAATGCACCTTGCCTGTAGCTTATACACTTTTTTTGTGTATCCTTAAGATATCTGAAGATACACTTGACTGCCTCCCAATGTGCTTTGCTAGGATTAGGCATATAATGATTGACAACTCCCATTGCATGAGCAATATCCGAACGAGTAGCAACATAGCATACATAAGAGAGCCACAAGTTGATGCATAAGGAACTCCCTTCATTGCACTGGCTTCCATCTCATCCGTTGGGCCGTCAGCTTTGCCAAGTTTAACGTATGGAGGCAAAGGGACTTCAAGAGACTTAGCTTCAGCCATGTTAAACCTGTTAAGTATCTTTTCAATGTACTTTTCTTGTGATAAGAACAACAATTTCTGCTTTCTATCTTTGTTGATTCTCATGCAAAAAATATGCTCTACATTTCCCAAATCCTTCATAGAGAAGGTTGATTTCATCTGATCCTTGAGATCATCAAGACTAGTTTTTGTCTTTCCAGCTAGCAATATATCATGTACATAGAGAACAAGTATAATAGGGCTGCCATCGGTATCCTTCTTCGTGTACAAACAGTGGTATGCATGGCTGCAATTAAACTCATGAGAGAGCATAAAAGTATCAAACTTCTTGTACCATTGTCATGGTGCCTGCTTCCGTCCATACAGGCTGTGTTTCAGTTTGCATACCAACTGCTCTTTGTCAAGAACTACAAAGCTCTTTGGCTGTTTCATGTAGATCTCTTCATCTATATCACCATGCAGAAAAGATGTCTTCACATCCATTTGGTATAGCTCCAAGTCCAACATTGCACCAAGAGCAAATAGCACACATAGAGTGGTCATCTTCACAACAGGAGAGAAGACCTCCTGGAAGTCAATACCTTCCTTTAGTGCATAACCCTTGGCAACTAATCTTGCCTTGTACTTGGTGCCCATCAACTGTTTTTACCTTATACACCCACTTATTTGGAAGAGCTTTCCTTCCTTTGGATAGAGGCACAAGATCCCAAGTATCATTTGCATACAAAGGTTTGATTTCTTCTTGCATTGCAAGCTCCCACTTACTGTTGAATTTACATGACTTTGCCCTTGTATAACGGAGAGGCTCACTCTCATTTGACAGTATAACATAATGCAAAGAGGGGTCAAATCTTAGTGGTTGTCTTCTAAAGCAAGTAGACCTATGTACCCAATGATCTACATTCTTTGGCATTGGCTCTATACTAGGAGGCAAATAAATTTCAGCATTTTCTGGCTGCTGCAAACCATGTTCAGCATGCTGTTCATGCTGTTCAGCACCTTCATCTTGTGGACCTGCACCTACATCTTGCTGTCCAGCACCTTCATGAGCATCTCTTTGTTGTCCAACTTCTTCTGGCTCAAAGATAACCGGCTGATCATCAATTTCAGCCTGCGGTAAAGCATCATGAGGCTCTTTTTTTGACATTGTGGGTGGTTGTACATGCTGAACTTTGACTCTCTTAGAGTCTTCATCAGAGACCAAAGTATTTTTCAGCAACTTTGCCTCATTAAACACTACATCTCGGGTGCGTACAATTTTATTGGATTGAGGTAATTTTACTCTATGGCCCATTTCACCTTCATCACCATAGTCCAGAAAGATACCCTTGGTGGACTTAGCATCAAGCTTACTTCTCAGTTCATTCCTGACATGTACGAATGCATCACAACGGAAGACACGTAGATGGTCATATGAGGCCGGTTTGCCAGACCAAACCTCCTCAAGGATGACATTCTTAAAGGACTTGTTAGGAGAATGGTTGCAAATGTGCACCATGGTTTTTAATGCCTTTCCCCAAAATTCATGAGGGAGATTAGCAGTGGACAACATACACCGCACTCTCTCACACAATGTTTTGTTATATCTTTTTGCTACACCATTCGAAGAAGAGCTGTATGGAGCTATCAGCTCCCTTTTGATACCATGGAAATAAAAAAAAGGATGTGAATTCACCCCCATTTTCTATGGTGAGACATTTCATCTTTTTCTCTGTTTGAGTGGTCGCAAAGGCATGAAATGACTTAAATGCGGCGAATACATCACTTTTCTTTTCCAACAAATACACCCAAATCTTTTTGGATCAGTCATCAATGAATGAAACAAAGTATGCAACAGTTCCCATAGATTTTATAGGCATGCTACACACATTAGAATGCATCAAATCCAAAACATTTTTTTTGCGAGAGAAACCATAATAATAAGAATTTCTCACTTGCTTACCAAATTGACAATCATTATAAAAGTTGAGCTTTGAGCCCTTAGCATCAAGTTTTTTCAAAGAGGAAATAACTTTAAGTCCTTGTTGGCTCATGTGACCCAATCTCTTACGCCAAAGCTCTAAATGAGAGCCAATTTCAGCTATAGCAAGAAATTTTCCAAATAGGTAAGCAATAGAGTGTGCCCTTTTTGGAGCCCTTTACAACATGCATAGAGCCCTTCTTAAGTTTCCATAAACCAGCACCAAACATTGTGGTGTAACCATGCAGATTTATCTGTCCCACAAATAGCAAACTTTTCTTGATGCCAAGTACAAATCCAACATCTTTGAGCACAAGCTTCTGAGCATTGTCTGAAGACAAATATATGGTGCCAATCCCATCAATATTGTAAGCATGATTTTACAAAGGTAAACCTTGCCATAGTTGCCTGCATCAAAGGTAGCAAAGCACTCCAAGCATGGAGTCACATGAAATGAATCACTAGAGTCTACTATCCATGTTTGTGTCAATCCATCGGCGACTGCTAGTAATGCATCAATAACATTTGCTTTGGTAATATGCATGTCTTGAACATGAAGTACAAGGGCATCACTGATAGCACAAAGTACATCACCATCATTATCACCATGAGATAGTTCTTCAAGGACAACACTGGAGGTCACATTGACCTTCTCTTTGTCCTTTGAAGCCTTAGATGCATCAGCCTTGTCCTCTTTCTTCTTCTTGTCTCCTGCATTCTTCTTTCTTTCCTGTTCCTTCTTAAAGTACCTATAATCAGGTTTCTTGTGACCTTTACGACCACACTGATAACATGTGACATCTTGTTGCTTTTCTTTCTCTCTACTCTTACTTCTACTTCTTTGTCTTGTATTTGCATTCTTCTTATTAGCTTTGCCTCTGACATCGTATGCTGAACTACTGCCTTTCCCACTAGATTTTCGTCTCTGTCTTGGCTTCTTGTGACCTTTACGGCCACATTGATAACATGTGACATCTTGTTGCTTTTCTTTCTCTTTACTCTTACTTCTGCTTCTTTGTCCTATATTTTCATTCTTCTTATTAGCTTTGCCTCTCACATTGTATACTGAACTACTGCCTTCCCCATTGGATTTTTGTCTCTCTCTTCATTGAGAATAGATCATTTGACACCATCATATGTGAGGCTGCTAGGATTGTTGCTCAAAGAAACCACAAGTGTTTCCCATGAGTTTGGCAGTGTCATGATCAAGAAAATAGCTCTTAGCTTATCATCAAAATCAAGATTAGCATCCTTCAGCTGATTCAAAATACGTGTAAATGTACTTAAGTGCTCAAAAGCTGTCTTAGACTCATCCAGTCCCATATTCACCAACTTCCGCATCACATGCACCTGATTGACAGGTGTAGCATAACCTGTATTCAAGCCTTTGATATGTGTAAGGATATCATTAGTGACACCCATTTTGATATAGGCCACAACTTCCTTGTTCACCTTCGCCCAATCTTCATCAGACATTTGTGCAGGCTTGTTTTGTTGCAAAGCATGAAACCGGCCTGTTCAATGGGAAGGGCGGTAGTGTACAACCAAAATATATAAATGCTTTCACCCAATTTAACAGTCGCCCACTTAACCTGAACTTAAAGACACAGAATCAAGAAGAAATACAGGAAGCTAGAATGCTCCTGTTGCAACACAGACACCCTGTTGGCCCCTAAGTTAGGCGCTCCTTGCGGTATTTCTTTATTTTTAAAAAGGGAAAGTACAATGGGCTGTCTTTCACCTATTCTGGGTGAAATTTTGGTAGAATAACAGTACAATTACTGACCCAAAACAAGCAGACCAGGAGGGGAAACTCTGCCCAAGTCTGAAACTTCTGGTTGGAGTGCAGAATTGACCATTTCAGCCTGCTGTATTTACTGGTTCAGACCTGTTCTGACACCTGTTTACAACTCATACTGTTCCCTATACTGTTCAGCCCACTATAATTACTGGTTCAGACCTGTTCTGAAACCTGTTTTCAGTTCATACTGCTCCCTGCACTGTCCTGCATCATCTGGGCCAAGTGCCCCTTGACTTTGACATCAATTGGGCTCTGAATTAACCTCTGAACAGTCCAAAAACAGTACTGATTCAGTGCTGTTTCAGACACTTACTTGGTGAGGTTACCACCCTCACCTGTCCCTGTTGGGAGAGCATACAACTGCTCCTGTTCCTGGAGAAAGGAGGCTCTTGCCTCATGCAAAAACAACATATTCCCACAGAGTTGTACCTGAATCAGAAGAAAGGCCCTTGATTCTGCAGGATAACCATACTGTCAGGGAGAGAGAGAGAGAGAGCAGGAAGCAAGCTCAGCCCTCTGTGCATCATAGACAAGGTAGGCCAGCTCTCAAGAGCTCTCCATCTGCAGCTGTTTTTTTACAAATGAGCCCCTTCTAGCCCAAAAACTGCACGCCAGTCCTCTTTAAAGAGGTAAGTGCACAAATTTGTGCCAAATGGCAGCATTGGAAGATATTTCCCGTTCTAACCTTTCGGTCTAAAATTCTCCATCCTCTGTTCAAAATTTGACCTAGGCACAGACCAAAGGATTAATCCTCGTGCAAAAACGAAGATAATGACGCGAACAGATTCTAAGGTCCAAAAATAGTAACTCCCTAAATTTTAGGAGTTGCTTCCATTGCATCCCACTAGTCTTCTGACCATCTTTGCAGACTAAGGCTACATCCAAATTTGCAATGTAGTCAACTGAAAGTGAATTTCCATTGATGACCCCACATGGACTAATCTCTTGCAGATTTGTCCATCTTCACTTTGAACTAGTCTCTTCCAGGCTAGTTCTTCAACACACTTGTCCATATACACTTTCACAAGTCTCTTCCAGGCTTGTCAATCTACAGTGCCATCAGTCTCTTCCAGACTTACACAGGACCTTAACTGTCGAGTCTTGACTCACTAGACATTCCTGTCTGTTTCACATATTGGCCATGCAACTCAGGCGTTTAGATTTCAAGAGGGATTCTTCCAAAAAGAAAAACCAAATAAAATATGTAATAAAGAAATCAACAAAAAGGTAATAGTTGTCACAGTCTTGTGACATATATCCTTCTCGAAATTGCAAACGTCCTCGTTTGCATGAATGTCATACATGCATCCAGCTAACCCAGTGAACTTACACTTAGCAGCACATGTACAACACATACATGCTATCAGTCAACATTGTGAAGTGAACACACTGTTAACACATGCATGTTCGAACTGTGAAACATGGCAGACTATCATCGTATGACTTCACATCACTGTTTCCAGATATAGTGGCCGGTACACCACAATTATATCCCCATAGTGGCAGATTCTCATTTGATGACTCCACATCACCCTGACTAGAGATCTAGTGGCCGGTACATCAAAATGATATCCCCACTGAGTCAATTCACAGAATACATGCCCGATCGAGTAACCATTGTTACAACATGTATTCAATTCAATAGAAGTAAAAACTGTATTCTTGCAAGCAATACTTACTTCTTTAGCACTGAGAAAATCATATGGACACAATAAGCGTTAACCTGTACAAAATCTGTTTCTGTACATATTTTCTTTCTTGAGCAATTGTCACTTTGACAAATTATTTCAGCTTAGAGATACAAGGGGTCAAGGTAGGTTGCAAGCGAAATGCTTCAAGGTAAAGTTCCAACACACTAGGTGACTCTGCAAGTTCACCTTCGTCCATCCACTTAGCATCTATAGCTGGATAGTTCTTGAACTTAACCAAATACCTTCTAGCAACTTTGCCTTTCACTTTCCTTTCCTTGTGTGCCAATATCTGTTCTGGAACAAGAATTTCATCAAGTTCCTCAACTTCGGGCTGTTCCTCAGCTGGCATATCTTCTGGCACATCACCCACATAGGGTCTAAGAAGACTTACATGGAAAGCATTATGAATCTTCCAATTATCAGGCAATTTCAGCCTATAGCTGACATCACTAATCTTCTCTGTTACTTGAAAAGACCCATAGTATCGCATACTAAGCTTAGTGAAAAGACTTTCCTTGCCTTTCCGCTTCTTTAAGCGTGCCTTTTCAAACCCCAAGAGTACCCAATCACCAAGTGAAAACAACAATTCACGACGGTGATGATCAACAGCTTTCTTTTGCTTTGCCTGAGTCCTTTCAAGGGCATGCTTAACTTTCTGATACATTTCACCCATACTCTGCATATATTGATCTGCCTGAAAGATCTTATCCTTTGTATGCAAAATGGGAGGAACCTTTTTACCACCTTCAACAATTTCAAAAGGGGCTTTGCCTGTTGACGAATGCACAATATTATTGTATGCATACTCGACCGAAGGCAAATACTGCTCCCACTTTGACTTGTGCTTTGACACATAGCACTTAAGCAGATCCAAGACAGTAGAATTTGCCTCTTCTGATTGTCCATCAGTCTGTGGATGAAATGACGATGAGAACTTAAGCGTTGTGCCCATGTTCTCAAATATGCCTCTCCAGAATAGACTTGTCATCGGTGGGTCATGGTCACTGACAATAGACTGTGGCATACCATGGTACTTGAAGACATTGCACATAAACAAACGTGCCATCTGATCTGGTTTTATCTTCTTCCTGATAGGAATGAAATGAGCTTGTTTGCTAAACCTGCAAATAATAGTCCATATCCCATCATTTCCTGTCTGTGTCCTTGGAAGATCAAAGATAAAATCTATAGCTATGCTTTCCCATGGTTTATCTGGAATAGGCAATGGCTGTAAAAGCCCTAGTGCTTTTTGCCTGTCAACCTTGACCTTCTGGCAAATCAAACACTGCCGCACAAAAGCATCTACGTCTCTTCTCAAAGTAGGCCAATAAAAGAATGTCTCTACTGCTTTGATTGTTGCATCAATACCATGATGCCCTGCATACGATGGAGAATGACTCTCTGTTATAACTTTCTGTCTCAATGGCATAGTGACTCATAGTCTACCATGCATCAGCATGAAACCATCCTTGAGAAGATAATGCTCATGATGTTGTCCATTGACAAGCTGATCAAAGATCCTTGCAAAATCTTCATCATCAGCATACTGTTCCTTCATATCATCAAGCTCATGATGATAAGGAATTGACATAGCTGAAATTTGTGGCTTCCTTGACAAAGTATCAGCCACAACATTCTTTTTGCCTTCCACATGCACAATCTGAAAATGGAACGTTGACAAAAAGTTTGCCCAACGCATATGCTTTTCTGACAGCTTAGTCTGAGTTAAGAAATAACGCAATGTCTGATGATCTGTTTGGACAACAAAATCTGCCTCTTCTCTGGCCCTCGCAAGATTCTGCTTTCATAAGCAACTACCCAGCCATCTTGCATTAGCACTGCATCAATGCTATTGCCACAGGGATCACACTGGACAACAAATGACTTCCTAAGATCTGGCAGAATGATCACTGGACTAGAAGTCATCTTTTCTTTAAGAAAATTAAAAGCTAAAATCTCTTTCTGTGTCTACTGGAAAGAGACTCCTTTCTTTTGTAAAGCATGTAAAGGTGAAGCAATCTCTGCAAAATTGCGAATGCACCTCATGTAGTAAGAACACAAACCCAAGAAGCTTCTAACATCATGGACAATCTTCAAATCTGGCCATGTTCTAATTGCTTCAACCTTAGTAGGATCCATTCGGACACCATCCTTTGACACTATGTGCCCCAAGAACTGGATTTCTTTCAAGAAGAACTCACTCTTCTTGCCATTGATAAGCAACCTATTACTGCGAAGCTCATCAAAGACTGCTTTCAAGTGTTCTCTATGCTCCTGTTCATTCTTTGAAAAGACAATCATGTCATCAAAGAATGTATCAACAAACTGCCTGTATGGACGAAAAATCCTGTCCATCATTCGATTAAACGTAGTAGGAGCATTAGTGAGTCCAAATGGCATTACCAAGAACTCATAGAGACCAAACGTGGTCCTAAATGCAGTCTTATGCACATCCTCTTGCTTAATCCTGATCTGATGGTATCCACTCTTTAAATCTATCCTGCTGAAAATTGATGCTCCTTCCAAACGGTCAAGGATGTCGTCAATTCTTGGAATAGGGAACCTATTCTTGATGGTACTCTTGTTCAATGCTCGATAATCTATGCACATGCGCCAAGAGCCATCCTTCTTCTGCACTAAGAGCACTGGTGAGCAAAAAGGAGATGAACTTGGCTGATCAGCCCTTTTTCTAAGAGCTCATTTACCTGGCTCAATATCTCTTTTTGTTGGGCTGCACTAACCCTGTACGGAGGTCTATTTGGTGGGCTACTACCTGGCACCAAATCTATTGCATGATCCTCAGACCTCTCTGGTGGCAACTGTGATGGTAATGAGTCAGAAAAACAATCACTGAACTGAGACAAGAAGCAGACCTGTCTCTATCTAACATAGAAAAAATTGACTCATCATTATCCTTGACATCACGTGCAAAAATCAAGTACACAGAAAGATGATTCTTTATTACAGATGTAATGGCAGAAGCAGATACAACAGGTAGAGACTCTCCTTTAAGCTTCACATCAAGCACATGAGTCTTTTCCCTATGTTCCAAAGTCACTGTCTTGTTAAAGGCATCCAACACACCATGCTTTCTGAACATCCATGGCATTCACAACAAGACATCACAGCCTTCAAGTGGCATGATATAAAATTCTTCTGCATCAACATAAGACTGTACATGAAGACGGAGCTTTCCAAGAATGGGTGTCACAGACTCTGAGTGACCAGGACATGCCAACCCTGCCTTTGCTGTGTAGTCCATCTCATTTGCTCTGATGCCCAAAGTAGAAGCCAACTGTGGTGAGATAAAGTTTGCCTTAGCTCCAGGATCAAAGAAAATAAGTACATGTTGATCCCTAACTTTACCCCAAGCTCTGCAGAGCTCATTAGCATCCGAGTGTGGCTTGTCTCCCAGCATATCTGGCACTAAACCTGCTGAAGGTTTGGGCTTCTTTCCTTTCCTGTCCTCTTTATCATCATCAGCTGGTCTCTTATTCTTGTCCGAACAGTTAGACGCAGTATGACCAGTCTGTTCACAGATAAAGCACTTCCTCTCAACCATTAAAGCCTTTCTCTCTTCGAGAGACTTGCGCACAAAAGGTTTCTTCTGGCTCTTTGACTGCTGTCCAAAGAACTTGGCTGGCTTCTTCTTGAACTGCCAAGGTTTACCTGTGCTTTGAGAAATCTGAGAAACCTGTTTACCAAATGGCTTCTTTGCTGAAAATTTTTCAGATTTGTCCTGTTTAATGCTGCCCCCAAAACCACTTGACTGTCCCAACAATAATGCATTTCCTGTGGTGGCATTCTCAATTAACTGAGTCAAAGTGGTGACCTTTGTCTTTGTACAATAATTCCGGAGTTCCCTGGGCAGCCCACACCAATATTTCTCTATCTGCTTGGTCAATGGCACAACCCTGTAAGAAGTGACTGGAAGCAAAGCCTTCCAAAACTTCTTATTATAGTCTTCCAGATCCTTGCATTTAGATGCATCCAAATTGTGCCAAGCTGACATAGCATCAATCTCAAATTCATTGGTCAACCAAGCAGAAGCAAATACTTGCTTGAAGTAAGTCCAAGTGGCAGGAGCTTGTCCTTGCATCAACAGTGTACTCCACCACTGACTAGCATTGTCTTTAAGAAAAGTGGCAGCTTTCCGGACCTTAGAAGGCTTTGTAAAGTTCCCTCCTGCAAATGCGGCATCAAACTGCTGCAAGAAAGAAAGTGCCTTAGTCCTATCTTCAAATCCTCGAAAGATGTCAAACTGTACGGCTGCACCACCTTCCTTGTATGGCTTTGGCTTCTCATGAGCCATCAAAGGGTCCATAGGATATGCCTGTAACATAGGAACACTAACAGGTGTCATAGAAGTTGCCGGACCACTGACTATAGGGCTTGTAGACACAATACTTGCTTGCTGGTTTTGATAACCAGCCATACCAAAAGTGCCCTGTGGCATGCCAAAACTGCCTTGAACACCCTGAAATCCAGGCTGCATGCCTATGTTACCATACATGGGGTTTGGCATAAAACCCTGTGTATCCCCAAACACTGTTCCTGGTACATAAATCTGGTTTCCAGGCGCATAACCAGCCATACTCTGAAATACAGATCCACCTCCAAAGTATCCAGGATGTACAGAGGTCGGTGGGAAAACCTGTGGTAAAGCCTGAAAATAGTTTCCCTGTCCATTTAGGCCAACATTTGGCTGCTGTAAAGTGGCAGGCTGAACTGGCAATGCCTGTGTAACTAGCGTTTCCGCCACCTGTTCCTGGGCAGTCAGAACCAATCTTGGAGTCTCCATTGACTTTGCAAGCTGCCTTGGTGTTTCCACTGAATCTGCGACATGTTTACCCTTATCCTGGACCTCTACTGGATCCGAAATCTTTGCAGATTGCCCAACTTGCGATAAAGGAAGGGAGGGCTGTAAAAATGCCAAAAACCTTGGATTCTGCATCACTTGAGTAAACATACTCACAGCAGCAACTAATTGAGTCTTGAAATTGTCTTCATCCATAGAAGAAGCCGTAAGAACTTGTGGCTCAACCATAACAAGAGGAGTAACAAACTGTGGAGGTCTAGAAGACTCTCCCACCTCATGAACAACAGGGATCTCCTATGATGAAGACGCTTCCTCTTTGGTGTCTTCCTTTCTATCAGCCATAATGCACAATTTTGTGTCTTACACCGAAACAAACCCTGGCTCACTCTTTAGGGAAAAAGTGATTCGATCCCGGCAATGGAACCATGAAACCGGCCTGTTCACTGGGAAGGGCGGTAGTGTACAACCAAAATATATAAATGCTTTCACCCAATTTAACAGTCGCCCACTTAACCTGAACTTAAAGACACAGAATCAAGAAGAAATACAGGAAGCTAGAATGCCCCTGTTGCAACACAGACACCCTGTTGGCCCCTAAGTTAGGCGCCCTTGCGGTATTTCTTTATTTTTAAAAAGAGAAAGTACAATGGGCTGTCTTTCACCTATTCTGGGTGAAATTTGGCAGCATAACAATACAATTACTGACCCAAAACAAGCAAACCAGGAGGGGAAACTTTGCCCAAGTCTGAAACTTCTGGTTGGAGTGTAGAATTGACCATTTCAGCCTGCTGTATTTACTGGTTCAGACCTGTTTTGACACCTGTTTACAACTCATATTGTTCCCTGTACTGTTCAGCCCACTATAATTACTGGTTCAGACCTGTTCTGAAACATGTTTTCAGTTCATACTGCTCCCTACACTGTCCTGCATCATCTAGGCCAAGTGCCCCTTGACTTTGACATCAATTGGGCTCTGAATTAACCTCTGAACAGTCCAAAAACAGTACTGATTCAGTGCTGTTTCAGACACTTACTTGGTGAGGTTACCACCCTCACCTGTCCCTGCTGGGATGGCATACAACTGCTCCTGTTCTTGGAGAAAGGAGGCTCTTGCCTCATGCAAAAACAACATGTTCCCACACAGCTGTACCTGAATCAGAAGAAAGGCCCTTGATTCTGCAGCATAACCATACTGTCAGGGAGAGAGAGAGAGAGCAGGAAGCAAGCTCAGCACTCTGTGCATCATAGACAAGGTAGGCCAGCTCTCAAGAGCTCTCCATCTGTAGCTGTTTTTTTCAAATGAGCCCCTTCCAGCCCAAAAACTGCACGCCAGCCCTCTTTAAAGAGGTAAGTGCACAAATTTGTGCCAAATGGCAGCACTGGAAGATATTGCCGGTTCTAACCTTCCGGTCTAAAATTCTCCATCCTTTGTTCAAAATTTGACCTCGGCACAGACTAGAGGATTAATCCTCGTGCAAAAATGAAGATAATGACGCGAATAGATTTTGAGGTCCAAAAATAGTAACTCCCTAAATTTTAGGAGTTGCTTCCATTGCATCCCACTAGTCTTCTGACCATGTTTGTAGACTAAGGCTACATCCAAATTTGCAATGTAGCTCAACTGAAAGTGAATTTCCACTGATGACCCCACATGGACTAATCTCTTGCAGATTTGTCCATCTTCACTTTGAACTAGTCTCTTCTAGGCTAGTTCTTCAACACACTTGTCCATATACACTTTCATAAGTCTCTTCCAGGCTTGTCAATCTACAGTGCCATCAGTCTCTTCCAGACTTATATTGGACCTTAACTGTGGAGTCTTGACTCATTAGACATTCCTGTCTGTTTCACATACTGGCCATGCAACTTAGGCGTTTAGATTTCAAGAGGGATTCTTCCAAAAAGAAAAACCAAATAAAATATGTAATAAAGAAATCAACAAAAAGGTAATAGTTGTCACAGTCTTGTGACAAAGCATCTTCACAATCTTTCAAGAAAGGAATAGCTTGCATATGATCTTTCCAATGATTGAAATGCTGACCATCAAATCATTTGATTTCCATCAAAATATTTGTGTTAGAATTTGAAGAAGTTATAACCATTTTGCCAAAATCACAGATATCAGCCAAAGTAACTGTAAATACCCAAGCTTAACCACCAGATACACTTGCTGTTCTTTCTCTATCAGCAATAAACCACTGCTGTTTATGGACAACCAGCCAATACGAAGGTTGAACCAGCAAGTACACAGCTGTAAACAGCAACACACAGCTGTAGCCGATCAGTGTGCTCGGTAGTACCCAAAACTGAAGAAATTGCTTTATTTCAGACAGTATGCTGCTCGGGAAGAAGAGGCTGTTAACAGGTCAGCGTGACTTGCCCGACCTGCCCTGACCGCCATGCAATCACTTGCTGCTGCTGCCTGTTGCTATGCAGCCACCCGCAGGCTGTCACTTGCCTGCACAGACCTGTCCCTGCTGCTGCTGGCTGACCCCATGCAGTCAAAATGATTGCTGTCAGCTGCTGCTATGCACACATGCAGACTAGAAAAAATGATGATCTGACCTGAAAAGCGCCGTCTGGATGTGCGTGCAGCTGCTCACGATATAGTTTGCTACTGCTGCAATCCACGAACAGCTGCCTCGGGATGTGTGCTCGTGACCAGCTACCTCGAAATGCGTGCTCTGATACTAGTTGAAGATGGAAGATGCAATGTGTAGGTGTGAAGTACAGGTTTGAAAGCGACATGCACAGAGAGAGAGAGAGAGAGAGAGAGAGAGAGAGAGAGAGAGAGAGAGAGTCCACAATTTGTGCTTGCTAGAGCTGAAGCTTTATATGATAATAACTGTCAATCCCATCAATTCTTTGCTCGTCTGCACTAGAAATATGTCCGAGAAAATATTGTGCATTCGACGGATGAGCAGGGTGTTATTGTGACTGATCTTGCCTCCATCATCTAGATGAGTGTTGACTTTTATAAGTCCTTGCCGTGTCCGCAAGAGATTTTTTCTTATTCTATTCACTCTGCTTGCCGATATATTTGTGAGTTGGTTAGTAATTAAGTTAAACCAGAATGGGTGGATCTAATGGAGGCTGATATTTCAGAAGATGAGGTGGAAGAAGTGCTGTCCCACCTGCCCTGAAGGAAAAGTCCTGGCTGGGATGGGCTTCCTAATGAGCTGTTTTCAGCTCATGTGGAGTAGCTTAAGGACCTATTGACTTGCCTGTGTCAGCGAGTGTGGAATTCTGGTATAATGCTGTTAGATTGGAAGATTGCTGTCATTCAGTTGTTGCCCAAGGTTGCCTCTCCAACCTCTTTGAAACAATGGAGACCCATTTTTGTTATGGGTTTGTTATATAAAATCTTCTTCAAAATCATTGCCAACATATTGCAGAAAGTTTTTCCGCACCTGGTTCATCCACGTCAATATGGTTTCATCAAAGGTCGGAATATAATGCATAACATTTTGAATGTTCAACTGGCAATTGACTACGCTAAAGCTTTAGGTCAGCAAGTAGTTATGCTTTAGCTTGATATTGAGAAGGCATTTGATCATGTTGGCTGGTCTTTTTTGCGGCAATTATTGTCTGCAATGGGATTTGGTCCTCACATGGTTTCTCTTGTTGATACCATTAGTTAGGGTGTTGTAGCTCGTATTGCTTTTAATGGAGGGATTACGGAGGAAATTGCCTTGTCTCGGTCTCTTAGACAAGGCTGCCCTCTCAGCCCTTTATTGTTTGCTTTGGTCACTCACCTGATGCTCTCATTGTTGGATAAGTTGGCTGATCAAGGCGAGATCGTTGGCTTGTCTCTTTCGAGTGGTACTCAACTTGTGGGTCAATCTTTGGCAAACGATTCCTTTATGTTCCTTAAGGCTGATCGCACTAATGTTAATTGAGCAATGGTGGCCTTGAATCTTTTTGCTTTGGCATTGGGTCTTCATATTAATACTCAGAAATCTACACTACTCTCCTGTACGGAGCATGATGTGTAGGCCTTGGGTTGGCATGGAATTGTGATCTCAAAGGGAAGTATAACCAGACACTTGGGATATCCTATTGGTGTGGAGGTAGCTCCCCGTGCCTTGTTAGATTGGATGGCCTCTTGGATTCATGATAGGTTCATGTACTGGAAATCTCAAGGTTGGGCTTTACATGTTAGACTTAAAGTTGCTCTATGTATTATGATCAGTATGATATCGTTATTTTTGCCATTGCTTCCCTGGACTAAGAAGTGCCTTTTGGAATTGGTTCAGCCTATTAGATTCATGTTGTGAAAAAAGAAAGTCAATCGTTTGGGACAGGTGTGGATTTCATGGCAACATGTGACTACGCCTAAACGGATGGGGGGTGCAGCTTTGTTGGATGTTAATTTGCATATGACAGCCTTGAGGTTGGCCCTTTTGCAGGCTTTATGTGTACAGAGTCATCCTTGGTCAGAGATTGCTAAATTTCTCATTGAAAAGATTGGCATCTCTCATGCTAACACGGTTATTCATGCTTCCTGGTGGCATGTGCTTAATTCCTTGAGGCCTATTAAGATCTCCCAGTCTTTTCTCCTTTCTCATTTGATTGCATCATGGTAGGAGATCTTACGTTATTCAGTTTGGCGTCCCCCTGATATTTGTAAGGAGGTGAATTTGCTGCAAGGAGAAGTACTGGCATTCTCCAGGTTGCTGGATTGGCCAGACAAAGATTTGCAGAAAGTCAAGTTTAATCGGATGGCTCGTTTGGGGTTGTAGATAGTTTTTGATGGTGTTATTCCTAGGCAGTCTCGTCTTTATTCTTTTCGGCGTATTTGTCAGCACTTTCGGGTACCCTGTGGATATTGTGACATCTGGTCATCCATACAGGCCAAACTTCAGAGATTCTCTCCTTTGCCTATGCTACAACCATTGTATCCATGGCGTGACTGGATGTTTGTGCTTTCGGATGATTTCGAGAACAAGTTTGCTAACCTGATATATCATCAGATGGTGGAGGCCAAGAGATGGGTCACTACAAAGGTGAATAAATTATGGCATATAAGGGATGGCAAAAAGAAGTGGCACGAAAGATTCATTCAGATTTGCAAGTCTAAGGTTCCATATTAGGGTAAAGTCTTCTTGTGGCGACTGCTGATTGGTGGTCTTCCAATTGAAGAAGTGTTGCGTGCTCGAACGATCTCTGTTGGTCGTTGTGTATTTTGCACTACATGTGATGAAATATTGCTTCATCTTTTTGTCTCTTGTCCAGTTGCTCGACAGATCTGGAGTTTTATTTCCTGCATGTGGTTCTTGGCGACTCAGCATTGGATAACAGCCCTTTTATGGATTATGGGAAAGCTGCCCTCTATGCCTTCCTTGCATTCTGATTATTCTTGCCTATTCCATTTCCTTAGATAATCTGCCTTGTGGTATATTTGGCGTACTCAAAATGCCTTTATTTTTGATTCAGTTTTGGGCATCCATGGTCATGTGGCCTATGTTCGAGGTAGTGCTATGGCAGATTTCTTCTATGATATCATCTGACTTGGTTCTTCTTGACATTGCTGCTCCTTGGTTGGCTATTGTTCGCTCTACTCCAGCTGTCCTTTTTGTGTGATTTTTTCTTTATGTAAAAGTTTTGATAGTCTTTTCTCATTTTCTCTGATGACCTGATGGTCCGATGTAATACAAAGTAAGAGATACAGAGATAATGTTGACCTGATGGCTTGATGTAAATATTTACTATTTAATTCAATTATCTTCATGAAAAAAAAGAGACAGTCCACAATTTGGTGTGTACCAACAATGTGTTGGTACACAAAGATTAAAGGATGTATTTATAGTTTGGGGTTTACGGGTTTTACCCACAAGTGTGCATGCACATGTACAAATAAATAATATGCGTGTAATACATGGAAAGTGAGCAAAGGGCTTGTAGACCCAACATCATGGCTACCTAGATAGGGCAATAGTTGATTTCTTCTATTTTCTTGCAATGAAAGTTCGAATTTTCTCTCTCCTTAGTATTCTCTCTCATCCTCCAGCCTATTCCTATCCTTCCTTAGCAATTCCTAGGAAAATTAGCTATGGAGATGGAGATTTTGACTAATCTCTATTGTAAACAATAATTGACAGCAAAAATTAGGGTATGATAGCTGCCTTGGGACATGTACTCAGAAATTAAAGGCCTACAGACTTGAGTTTCAGTCATTGAATTGAGGCAATTTCAAGAGATTCAAGTGGCCATTCAGCTTGCAAATGTTTGTGGCTGAATTTGTCACCTAAGGAGCACAATTGAAGGTCAATCCTTGAGCAAACCAAGGGGCAGATTAGTTTAAAGGCTTGCTGGCAATTTATGACAGCAAGAAGCAATTGGAGAGTGAAGGAGATTTAGGGAGTCTCATTGTATTTCATCCAGATTGCAATTCAAGATAAAGAAATACCGTAAGGGACACTAGTTTTGGGGCCAACATGCTGTCCATTGTTCAAGATGAAGTAGTAACATCCATTGTCCAAGATGAAGTAGTAACATTTGCATTTTTCAGTTTATGTGATTTTTATGCTTGCTGTAATTGTTGTTTAATCAGGTCATTGCTACCCTCTTTAAGAAGGAAGGTTTAATCTTGAGCATTTATTAGCCCTTGAATTTGTATTAATTAACTTATTAGTGCCTAGTTCCTAATGTTACCATTGACATTAATGTATGATAAAACATTGTAGGCCAAAATTTGTTACCAAGCACCACCTAGTATTTGACTAATATAACTTATTACAACTTTTGCTGTTGATACCTAGTGACTTCTTAGGTCATTGACCCATCATTGTGATATAATTGACTTGCACATTTCACATGCACCTCACATTTACTCATTTGGTTAACACTTAATCAAATGCTAAGCAAAGTATCAAAATTTTATGTCCTTGTGACACAAAGAGTATGAGTTGGAGTGTGTCTCGTACTCTATAGATGTCAAAATATAGTAGATAGCCTTCGGAAATAGTGTGGCAAAAGCTGGCAATCAGGCCACTAGAGAAATTTGCAAAACGTAGGTTGGTTGATGACATGGCAGTGCAGGCGACAACTCGAAACAACAAATGCATGTCTAATTGATGACATGGCAAGCTGCCAGCAGCAGATTAAGTCCAAAGGCATGAACAACAGCTGATCTAGCAATAAGTGCAGGTTGAAACACGTCGCCACTTGATGAAGAAGGTTAGATAACATGCGCTAGACAACAACTCAAATTGAAATATCTTCTGTGACGAATGGGGTGTGGACACTAGAGACATATGCCAACAACACATGATTAAGGCTAAGTGGTGTGTTGGAAAATGATAGCTAGCTATGGAGGAGAGAAAAGAGAGACATTGAGAGTGTGCTGAAGCAAAAGAGAGTAGTGTACTTGCTTAATTGAAAGAATGAGAATAAAAGATACAAGTTAGGTCTAAGATAGACCTAGCTCTAACTCAACTAGAGTTAACTGACTCTAACTCTAGAGTGGTGACACGACTTATAACTTTAGTTGTATTTACACTAAGAATTGAAAAAGAACTAAAGACTAAAACATTGGGCATTGCGCATAGAATTGGAAAATTCTAACCCCCCCTACAGTGCCAATGTGGTAAAGTACATGAATGATCAATCACCAAAGGGTAGCAAGTCTAAGGACTTGCGAAAAGCCTCAAACTTCTCACGAGGTAGTGCCTTGGTGAAAATGTGTGTAACACATCTGGTGTTTATCTCTTCCATACCTCTACATCAACACCTTTGATTATTGTTGTATATAATTGGTTTTGTTGTTGTATGAACTACGAAGCCAGCTCATTTTTTAAAACTAAATCCCATTCACTTGGGCAACTAAAAAGAAAACACCCACTATCTATGCAATCTTGGTAGGTCCTTGGCCAATCCAGAGTAATACCCTTGCATAGCATCTCTCTCACATAATGGTAATACACCTCAATATGTTTCGTGTGAGCATAAAACACAAGATTTAGTGTCACTCCAATAGCACTCTGACTGTTAGAAAGTATGGATGTAGGTCCTTCCAATGATAAATGTAGATCAGCCAACAATGTGTGCAACCATACACATTCCATTGTTGCCGTGAAGGCTGCCTTGTACTCAGCCTCACAAGACAAGGTAGCCACTGTAGGCTATTTCTTTTTTAGCCATGAAATGCATGAACAACCCAAAAACAAATAGCGTCCGCTAGTAGACTGCCTAGTGTCTGCATCACTAGCCCAATTTGAATCATTGTAAGCTTGTAATTGCAAGTCTACCCCCATGGGAAATAATAGTGCATGTGATTGAGTACCTCTTAACTGGATTGTTTTTGCTGCATTTATAGCAGGCCTTTCATGTTATATTGCATCTTCCACTGCATGTGGCAAGTGCAGCAACAACTTGTTGTATTATGTCTGTCCAGCCATTTATAGCAAGTACGGACTCCAAAGAAAGTGGCAAGAGACCTCAAATATATCATCGATGTCATCGGTGGCTAGCATTTGATATTGATCATGTGAAAATGCAGCATTGTTAGCAAATATGACATCCTTTTAGACTTTGCAAAAAATCACAGGCAAGACTGAGAATATGGTGGGTAGAGGTGAGAAAATAAGGGCAGAGCTGAAAACAGCAGCAGCTCCAAAATAGTAGCTCTTTGGGCTGGGTACGGGATTGTGTAGGGCTGTATGCAGGCTGAAAACAGCAGCAGCTCGTCCTTCTTTTCCTCAGGCAAAGAGCTGGCTGACCGCAACAAGACCTTAGGTGGGGTGGCACTGGCTAACGGTGCCTGAACTGAATCCGCATGTAGAACCTTGCTTTGATATCACATGTTAGAAAATGACAGCCAGCTATGAGGAGAGAAAAGAGGGACATTGAGAGTGTGCTGAAGCAAAAGAGTATAGTGTACTTGCTGAATTGAAAGAATGAGAATGAAAGGTACAAGATTGGTCTAAGATAGACCTAGCTCTAACTCAACTAGAGTTAACCGACCCTAACTCTAACTCTAAGAGTGGTGACACAACTTGTAACTTTAGTTGTGTTCACACTAAGAACTGAAAAAGAACTAAAGACTAAAACATTGGGCATTGCCCATAGAATTCCCAAATTCTAACATGGTGGGCAATGTGTCTATTTATAGATGGATGGGTCCTCCCAAAATAGGGTTTGCTTATGGCGCATTGACACTCTAGGAACACATTTATTTTTTAATGAAAATTTGGTAATGTTGTATTTTGGGGTGGTAATCAAGAGCTAATTAGTTTATAATGCATTTTTAGCTCAATATGAGAGAGAGAGAGAGAGAGAGAGAGAGAGAGAGAGAGAGAGAGAGAGTTATATTAACATCTACAAAAGGCCAAACCAGCCTATGAGACTAAATACTAAAATGTTACATTTGAAAATTCAGGCAATTTCCCATGTCCCAAAATAGCTACAATTTAATGTTATAACTATCTAAATGGAAAATAAACAGTGAACGATACATAGTTGATGAGTAGAAATGATCTCTAAGCTCGATACGGTGTGGAACTGTTGAGGAAGCACCCTTATCTCAAGATATCTCTCATGGATTTATCTAGTGTAGAGAGGCTGAAGCAGCGAGGTAGGGTCCCCTTGTGACGGTGTGGTATTCTCTATATTTGTAGATGATGCCTCCTGCGAGGGTGTGGACAAGCTGGACGTGGGTGATGGGCTTTGCATCTCTCTATGGCTGTGTCTAAGGTGGTCCCCTGTAGTGGGGTGGTTAGTCAGGACTAGGGAGCGCTCCGTGGTGGAGGGAGTACTCGATGCCCTATAGAATTCCGTGAGTGCATGCTAGTGTGTGGTTCTATGTCTGTGTTGTTGGGTTTATAAGAGATGCTCTTTGTGGGAGTGTAGCTCTAGCAACAAGAGCTGGAGAGTTCTTTGAGCTGGGGAATCCATAACCTTGGATAGTGGTCCAAATCCCTCTCTCAACAAGCAATGGATGCATCCTCGGATATCGTAGTATACCGGGCATTTGCGTAAGTGGTGCTCCTCTATCTTTGGCTTGAGTTGACAAAGCTAGCAAATCTTGTCTGTGGGGGGAGGGAGTTTGCATTGTATCTATCTATCTCAATGCAGAGTTGGTGTGAGAATGTACAAAGCTATGCAATGGCACATCGTATACCATAAGACAAGTGTGCATCCATGTAACTTGGGCGGTCAACAAAGCTGTCAAGGGATATGTATAAAAGATACTTTCGGTAGAAAGCCATCTTCGTCCCCAAATCCTTAGTAGGTGTCACCCATGTCCTGGCTCTGTGTATTTGAATAATGTCCATCCTGATGATGTGGTTCAGCTCCTCTAGGTTGCGCTCCAAGTGGGGGCAATCCAAGTACTCTAGTGGTGGGAAGTGATCTATGTGTAATCCATGTAACTGTAGCCATAGCTTTGTTGGGGTATACTAGCACTCAATATCCCTCTGTAATGCTAGATGTCTAGATGACTGTAGTGCAAGCCGGGAGTCTCTTTGTTTTGGCACGGTCCAAAGTCTATGTAGGAAAGTCACTATTTGGAAGAGGGCGTTTGTCACTAGTGGTGGTGCTCCCATCTCTTCTCTAATAATCTCATGTGGTATAGAGGGTTTACTTAGCACTATCCTTGAAATCATCAATACCAACAGTCTCTTCATCAGCTCCCATCCCTCATATATCTCCTCTCCCTTGGGTAGTGGCTGATCTTGTGTGGCTCTCCTTGTGTGGTAGAGGCTGGATCCCCATAGGGAAGCCCCATACAGAAGTGTTCGTGTGATCAAAGTGTCGAAGAGCTAGAGCTTCATCCGAGGCTCTTGAAATTGTACGTGTGCACATTGGCTCTCCATCGCCCCCAAAGTCGCATAGACTTGTGTCAATCTATCCTTGCTACTCTACTCAAAGTGAATCTTGGTCCTGAAAATGTAATTCCCAAGCTAAGACATCTCTGGACTGCCTCCACTATCTCTTGTTCATATGTGAAATGGGATAGTGATCATCGAATCCATTGGGAGGAAGTGTTAAACACCATAACCTCGGTCTTCCCAAGGTTCACTATGAGATCCCTATCTTGACCGAAGGCCTATAGTGCATCTAGGTGGGGCTGCAATCCCTCTAGTGTGCTAGAGATGAGGACTATGCCATCGGCATATAGTAGCATGGATATCAATGCCCCCCCTAGGCCAGTTCCCTCTTCTCCAAGTCCATGAATGTAGTTTGATATCTCATCAATAGAGGCCGAATAGAGTAGGTGAGAGTTAGCATCCTTGTTTCACCCCAATGGTGTTGGTGATCTAACCTTGAAAGAGACTCGTAGAGTGCTAATATTTTCCATTTTATCTCCATCAGCGCCTCTATCTCCTATAGACTCTGCATGAGCCTAGCACGTGGTATTGTGTCAAAGGCTTACGGAAATCCATAAATAGCAGGATACCCGCCTCTCCTAGGCCCTACTTTCCTCGATGATGGCTCAGAGTGTGAGGATGTGATCAAAAGTGTAATGACAGTATACCTGCCTCCCCTGTGTCTTGCTCTTCTCGATGATGGCTTGGAGTGTGAGGATATGTTCAATAGTGGAGTAACCCCTCCTAACCCGGTCTATCCACATGCTTGATGTTGGTGCTTTTCTGCCCATTTCCTCAGCTCGTGCTCTAGTATCGATCCATAAAGCTTGGCTAGTACGTAGCCAACCATGACTGTCCTATATTTTGTAGGAACCATGGGGTCTTCAACTTTTAGGATTGGTCTATAGTATTAGTTGACTAACTAGCAAGGAATCCTTCACATAGAGCCATGTTAAATAGGTGGGCTAGAAGGTGTGCTAGGATGTCTTTAGCATGTGATAGGTGCTGTGCTACTAGTCCATTATGGTCTTGGGCTCGACCGCTTTAGGGTCTATCGATGGCGTTGCGAACCATCGTTGTGCTAAAGAAGGTAGATGATGTGGATGTGTTCTTTGGTGGCGTGGGGCAATAGGGACTGCCCATGTACTTGGTATAATGAGGTAGTATTGGCTTGGAGCACCTGGAATGCTTTCCACGTCTCCTTGCTGTCCTGTCCCAAGAATAATTGATAAAACTCGTGCTCCAATCTAGATAGAAATGGCCTCTTCTTTTGCCGCACTAGGTGGTGAAAGATCGAGTGTGTTTGGCTATGTATATAGGTCCCTCATGTTTTGCCTTGCCGGTGACGAAGACAGGTTTCCTTGCATTCCTCGTCATACATATTATTCTTTGGGACATTCTTGCTTGGGGTGGTGGTACGGTGTCGTGATGTTATGAGGACACAGTGTGAAAAAGTATGGAATGCATCATCATCCGACTTCTCTATTGATCTAGAGAGTCAATGTGATCTGAGCCATTAGTACTAGTGTGAGTTGCATCGATTATCCGAAAATACTAGATTTTTGGATAATTTTAGTCTATTTTTGATATTATTTATCGTAAAAATCCGAAAAAGTTAGAAAAAGCTTCTAGATTAGGATGGCATGCAAAAAGCTAGTTGCTTTTTCATCCAGTTAGGGGATTTTCACAAGAAGGACAGATTGACGAAATCGCGGGCGTCACAATCGTTGTAAACAGGCCGAAAACTGCAGATTGAATTGAAAGAAGAAGGAGTGATCTGGGAGATCCGTGAGGAGGTGTCCTGAGGTTTTACCCCCCTTTCGGAGCCAGTGGAGCCATCAGATTTGGGTTCCGGGCAGTAGAGAGAGAGTTGATTTTTCTAATCCACGTTTTTGGTCTATGAAGGAGCTCCAGGAGAACTAATGCCTGGAGATTGCTTCTGAGTAGAGCAAAGATTCCAGGTTCTTTCAATACATATTGTTTCAATTCATTGTGATTTGTTTTTGTCGTGTTTACCGCTTGGGTATTCTCTATATTCTCTTCCATCTCCTATCTCTACTTCCTTCTACTTTGGATCCCCGGTGGATTCGACCTTTCGACAAAAACCCCTCCGACAACGGGTGGGGGTGTGGGAAAAATACATAGCAACTGAGGTGTGAAGTGTTCTTGTAAGCTGTGTCGTAAAATCCTCCAGGGTTATGTGGGGGTCCATCTCTTGCAAGCTCCAATGGAGATGACGTGAGTAAGCACTCGTCAATTTGGTGAAGTGGTGTTTGGGAAATTTGTATGGATCCTTGAGAGGGGCTCCTCTTATACGTCTAGATGCATGCTTATGTGGAAAGCATGTGAGAGCTTCTGATCGAGGCCATTTAGCCAAGCCGTTAAGGATGGCTAATCCATGTGTGCCACCCAAGGCTAGGAGATGGTCACCATAATCCGTACACTCAATTGTGTCCTGTGATGTTCGACTAAGCCCCATCTCCTATGGTGCTATCTCTTTGCACATGTGATCCTCACTCTCGAAGAATGGAGCTTGTCTTTGTGTTGTGCGAGCATTGAAGTGCCCCATCAATAGGACATCCCCAATGCTGGAATAATGCATAATGTCCTCATATAATGGTAGATATGTTGACTCTCCTCCCTACAGTGCATATGGAGAATGTACTTGGGCAAAGTAGCACATTGCCATGTATATATTGTGGGGACGATCTGTATGTATTTGGATCCACATGAAGTGAGCCTCTTCGTTTCTCCACATGATGTATACCATGTGCTATAGCTCCTCCCTATACAACATAGCTACTCCTCCAAACCCTCTGATCCCCCCCTTGTGATCGTCTCTAGGGCAGCATGCCGTCTTCCATCTATAGCCTCTTACCTCTGGTAAGTGTGTGCCCGGGCTCTAGTGTGTCTCTGTATATAGGATGATGTCCTTGTTAGTGAAGGTCTCTTGGAATAGCCTTGCTTTTGTCCTCATGGCTCCATTATAGTTCCACATTGTGACCTTCAAGTATGTCTCATAGGCAATGCCTTGATATTGGTGCCTATTTGTGGTAATGATGCACCCTTCTTTGTATACTATCCATTTGCTTGCTTTGCGGGCTTCCATACTTTATGTCATGCACTCCTTGTGGTAGGCTACTTGGGCGAGTGTGAGAACATCCTCAAGGTATACTTTTTCTCCTTTGAGAGCCTTCCTTTTGGAAAGAAAAGCTTTTGTGACTCCAAATCAGCAAATTTGATGATAAGGGGATGGCCCTTTTCTAGATCCTTCCTTGCGTGCCATGCATTGTCCATCTTGGAGGGGTCCTGCATGCCTATTTTTTCGCATATGCTCTTGGCATCTTCTAGAGGGCTGTCTCCCTCTTTTCACTTGACCACCCAGATGTGCAATGCTCTAATTTTCCTTCTTTTCTCTTCAAGGGCTGCATTCACAAGCTCTTCTTTTTTTTGTTGGTGTCTTCTTCACCACTTTGATCTATTTGGAGTTTTCAGCCACCTCGACTTGTGCTTGTTTCACTACGGTCGCTCATGTATTAATTTCCTTCATCATGTGTGTCTTTAGCTCACCTATTTCAGTTTGCATGTTGGCATTGCTTTGGTGATTTCCCCCTCTTTACTCTTGAGGAGGTCAAGCTGGTTTCGGTATTTGGTGATTTGAGAGAAAGAGAGAGAGAGAGGGAGTGTGTGTGTGTGTGTGATTGCTGTAAATCAATGCATTTTAGGATTCTGCCACCCATTTATTAAAGGGAAGGATGGTTACAGCCTGCTTGCATGTCTAGGAAGTGACTTCTAATAGTTGAAAGGTTGTGCATGGAAGTCCTTTGTGAGCTTCATAGCAAGAGATGTTAGAATTTGCCAATTCTATGGCTAGTGCCTAATGTTTTAGTTAGTTGGTTTGTAGTGTGAACATAACTACATTAATAAGTTGTGTTACCACCTCTAGAGTTAAATTAACTCTAGTTGAGTTAGGGATAGTTCTAACTTACTTAAAACCTATTATGCTTTCATTCTATCATTCTGGCACTTGTATCTTTTGAGTGTGGAATTGTTGCTCACTCTTGCTCATTGTCTTGTAATTACACACACACACACACACACTCTCTCTCTCTCTCTCTTTCTCCATTTCCAACATTTGGTATTATAGCTAGGCACGTGGGTTCTCTCTCACCATTTAGATGGTGCCACCCATGCGAAGTTCACTCAATCACCAATGGAAGAGGAGTTACTGTTTTGGAGGGAGGAGCTATTGTTTTGGAAGAGAAGTGGCTGTTTTGAAGGAGGTGTTGCTATTGTTTTCAGCTTGCATACAGTCCCATATGCAGTCTTGCATGTAGCCTTGCACACATAGTCTCTCTCAACCCTGCTTATGGTATTTCGAGCCATGGCCGCTATTTTCTTAGCATTGCTCGTCATTTCTTGAGCCCTATCTATCATTTTTTGTAGATTTGAGAAAACACGTAGAAATCCTAGTTTTTGAATTTGGGGGTTTTAAAATTTTTTGTAATTTGTCATTGATCTTACTCGTCTCATGGCCGATTTCGAAGAAATTTTCAATTTCTCATACTTTGTGCCAAGAAATTTAGGGATTTTTAATTGACTCTTCTAATTTCTAGAATTTCTCCAAACTTTTTCAAAGAAGTTTGGGGTTTTTGCTTGATTCGAGTTTCCGTGCATGAATCTCCATCTAAATTGCCAAGATTGTGCAGTTTTTCAATATTGGTATGAGAAATTTGGGTCATTTCAGTTTTTTGTCTTTGGCACACATTACGAGGTGGATTTCAACTACTCGTTATTGTTGGCACGCATCATGAGGCGACAATGGGCATCCTTCATGTGTTGAGATTCAGTGGAAATGGACGTATCAAAGGGAGATATATTGTGAAAAGACATGGTATAGACAAGAAGAGAGGTTTTAGGAGAGAGAGAGAAAGTGACGTTTTAGAGCTCAAGGAGTGTGAGAGAAAAGAACAGAAGAAATAGAAGCAATCTACATTGAATGCAAAACTGGGTATTTGTTTTGGAAAAGTAAGCAAAGGGGTAGCATTGGTCGAGTAATGGAATAGGTATACAAGCCCAATTTTTATTGAAAAGAAAAAACAAAGTTTGATTGGCTTCAAACTTTTTTTCAAAAAAATCGAAATTAAACGTGGGTTAATAAGAATTTGACCCCATGGGTTTGATGAGTATGAGCAGAAGTAGAAGCAGAGAGAGAGGGCAGGCACAATAGTCGAGGTGCTCAACAGTGCTGAACAGTTAGTGTGACAGTGAGTTGACGGATAGGTGTGTACTAGTGTGGTACGCACAAATAATAAAAGAATGTATTTTTACTTAGGGTACGGTACACTTACACCCATTAGGGTGGGTTTACATGAGTGAAGTAATATATATATAGGAGAGGGCGTGAATGGCCTTTACATCCAACAACCTCCCACTTAAAGGTTCAGAGCAAACCTTTAACCAACTCCCACAAGTTTGATGCAATGCTCATGTGGAGCCTTTGCAAGACTTTTAGTGAGAATATTTGCTGGGTTATCTTGTGATTTGATCTTAGTCAAGGTGACTAGACCATCATCTAGAACTTGTTTGATAAAATGATACCGAACATCAATATGTTTGGTACGTGCATGAAACATGGCATTTTTAGCCAGGCATACAATGCTCTGACTATCACATCTAAGTACATGTGTTTTGGTAGGCAGCCCAAAATCCTTGACCAAACGACTAAGCCAAACTGCTTCATTTGAAGCTTTAGTGACTGAAATATATTTAGTCTCAGTGGTAGAGAGTGCTACTATTTTTTGCAGTCTAGAGCACCAAGAAACCACCCCACCCGTCAAGGTAAAGATATACCCGCTAGTAGACTTGCAAGTATCCAAGTCACCTGGCATGTCTGCATCACAATACCCCTGTAGGTCTAACGTACCCTTGCCATAGCAAATACATTTTCTTTGTGTGCTCTTAAGGTACTGTAAGATACATTTCACTGCTTCTCAATGTGCTTTGCCAGGATTTGACATGAACCTGCTTACAACTCCCACTGCATAAGCAATGTCAGGTCTAGTGGCAACCATAGCATACATGAGTGAACCACAGTGAACCACAAGTTGAAGCATAAGGAACACCTTTCATAGTACTGGCTGCCTTATCATCTTTTGGGCAATCTGCTTTGCTAAGCTTCAGATAAGGTGGAAAAGGTACACCAGGAGGCTTAGCATCAGCCATAGAAAAACGATCAAGTACTTTGCTGATGTACTTTTCTTGTGAGAGAAATAAGAGTTGTTGAAATCTCTACTAGGTTCTAGGCCTTTTCCCCTCTTAAGCATTGTGATGCTTTATACTTTCACATTGCTGCAATTCCAACTTAACTTATATGCAACATCGCATCCAGTTAACTAGCCCCCCCATGTGTTCCTGACATGTTAGGAGCACCAAATGCATTAGGAAACATTCTTGTTTGCATACTTTGGATCATTGCAATGTGACTGTGCATGGAAATTTGGGTACTACTAGCTAGCTATACCAAGATACATTTCCCCATACGTTATCTCGTGTTACATGCATGCCCAAAATATGTTCAACTGCACCCAAATCCTTCGTAGAAAAGGCTGAATTCGGCTGCCTTTTCAATGCATTAATTTGGCTTTTATGCTTACCATCAATAAGTATATTATCCACATAAAGCACAAGTATAATAAGGCTTCCATCATCAACCTTCTTAATATATAAGCAGTGATGTGTACTACTCTTTTTAAATCCATGTGAGAGCATGAATGCATCAAACTTTTTATACCAAACCAAATCCCAAGTATCATTCTGATACATTGATTTCATTTCTTCGTGCATAACTAGCTCCCACTTTTTCTTTAACTCACATGATAAGGCCTCTTTATATGTAAGAGGCTCACCTTTGTCTGTGAACAAAATGCAATCCAAAGAAGGATCAAATCTTTCTATAGGTCTACTGACACGTGTAGACCTTCTTACCCAATAATCTATGTTATTGGGTAATGGATCCACATCCAAGGGAATGTCAACGACCTCATTGTTTGGCTGCTGAACTGTATGTTGAGGTTGCTGTAATACAATTTCAGGCTACTGTAATTCATTTTCAGCATGCTGATTTTGGTGCTCAAGCTGATGTTCAACAGACCCTTGCTACCCATTTTCATTTGGCTCAATAATGATACACTGATTGTCATAAGTAGCATCAAAAGGAGCTGAATTTTCAGTGGCTGATGGTTGCTCAAGTAACTAATCATACTGAAATTTAACTTTCTTTGTGTCCGAGTCATTAGATGTTACATTTTTCAGCAGCTTTGACTCATTAAATACCACATCCCGGCTGTGTAGCACCTTTTTATGCTTGGAACCCAAACTCAATAGCCCATTTCACCTTCATCTCCATAACCCATGAAGATGCCTCTATGAGATTTCATGTTAAGTTTGGTTCTACTATCAACAAGTACATGTACATAGCATTCGCAGCCAAAGACTCTTGAGTGGTCATATGAAGTAGGTTTGCTAGACCAAACCTCTTCAGGGATGCCACTTTCAAGTGCACAATGTGGAGGTCGGTTGCAAATATGCACCGCGGTTTTAAGTGCCTCTTCCCAAAATGATTGCGAGAGATTAGCTGTGGATAGCATGCA
Source organism: Lygodium microphyllum (assembly GCF_053477565.2). NCBI lineage: Eukaryota > Viridiplantae > Streptophyta > Polypodiopsida > Schizaeales > Lygodiaceae > Lygodium > Lygodium microphyllum. Next base: position 67,523,759 of record NC_141146.1, read on the forward strand.
CTGAATATTCTCACATAATGTGCGATTTATTCACTTAACCATACCATTAGATGATGGATTGTAAGGAGCTGTAAGCTCTCGTTTAATCCCGTTGTCATCACAAAACTTATTGAATTCTTTAGACACATACTCTCCCCCATTATCTGTTCTTATGCATTTTAACTTTAAGCCTTTTTGAGTATTAACCAATGCATAAAACCTTTAAAAGCATCCAATGCCTCACTTTTTTGCTTAAGCAAGTGGACCCATAGCTTCCTAGAACAGTCATCAATATAAGACACGAAATAACGGAAATCACTATGAGTTTTTATTGGCATGGTGCAAACATCAGAATGAACTAAATCCAAGATACATGCCTTCCTAGAGGCTCGAGAGAGTAGGGACTCTTTACATGTTTACCAAAAACACAATCATCACAAAAGTCAAGCTTTGAGCTTTTCACATCAACTCTTCCAAGTGAAGAGAGTGCTTGTAAACCCTTCTGGCTCATACGTCCAAGATGCTTGTGCCATAACTCCATGTGTGAATGTACTTCAACAATTGCAACAAGCTTTCTAGAAAGTACCTTGTAGTAGAGATAATACAAAGTCCCCTTTTTACCACCTCTAGTGACTAGTATAGATCCTTTCTGTATTTTTCACATACCACTACCAAGAGTAGTGAAGTAACCTTTGCTGTCTAGCTGCCCAACAGAAAGCAAACTCTTCTTGATACTAGGTACACACCTAACATCATGAAGAATCAATTCCTAACCATTTTCTAGAGCAAGGTGTATGGTGCCCATTCCTTCAATATTACATGCATGATTGTTGCCAAGGTAGATTTTTCTAAGATTACCTTTTGTATAAGTAGAAAAACACTCCAAAGATGGAGTTACATGAAAAGAAGCACCGTTCTCAACAATCCATGATTGTGACAAACGATCATGAGCTGACAACAAAGCATCCATCACATCTGTTTTAGTAATATACATGTCCTCCACTGTCATGGTAAGCGGATCTGAAAATGCAACCAGCAAATCAATATCTTTATCATCTTCTATTTCCTCAACAACAGCACTAGATACCACATTTACTTTTTCTATCTTATCATTCTTTTTGCTTTTTGTATTAGCATGCTTCTTGCGTTCTTATTCCTTTTTAAAGTACATGCAATCAGGCTTTTTGTGCCCTTTGTGACCACATTGATAATAAGTTATGTTTTTCCTTGCTTTTATTGCGATTTTTGTTTTTATTTGCAACATTGTATCTTTTTTCAGTTCTTCCTCGTACATTGTAGGTTGATCCACTGTTTTCCCCACTTGCCTTGCGTCTAATCTCTTCATGAGCAAAAAGATGGCCATCAATTTAGGATCAAAAGCTGGCGAACCTACATCTTGTAACTAACTCAAAATACCAGTGAAGGCATTCAAATGCTCTGAGGCAGCCTTCGACTCATCAAGCTTCAAGTTGATCAACTTCTGCATGAGATGTACCTGATTGACAGGAGTTGTATTCTCATAAGTAGCCTTGAGTTTCTCCCAAACTACATAAGCAGTATCAAGCCCCTTTATATCAACCAAGATATCATGTGTGACGACCATTTTAATGTAAGTAATGGCCTTTTTATTCATTTTAGCCCAATCCTCATCTGACAAAGCAACAGGCTTATGTTCTTCTAAAGCATCATCACAATCCTTTAGAAAGAGTATACCTTGCATACAATCTTTCCAAAGTTCAAAACCATTGCCGTCAAATTTATAAATCTCAAAGAGATTCTTTATGTCAGATGTAGATGCACTGCTAGCCATCTTCAGCAATACACAGTTGCAATAAAGGGCTGAATGCTTTCAGTCACTAGCAAGGTTGCTAAATTGTAACAGTAAGTACACACTCTTGTACTTCCAAGATGTCCAAGAAACAGATGTTCAGCTGCACACACTCTTGTACTTCCAAGATGTCCAAGAAACAGATGTTCAGCTGCAAATTTCAGTCTCAAGTACTGATTATAGCATATGCACGAATCAAATTTGATACATTTGCATTAAGGATAGCTCCCACTTCAGTACTACATCACCAAAATTCCCAAATGCAATGACCCAAATGCTGTATTTACCACTGTTTCATTGCATAATGAGTATTCAGCAATACATGTACCAAGAGAAGTTGCCCTTTTTCAACATTTGAAGCATCCAAAACTCAGAAGACTCCCACTCAGCAGTGGATCTGCTGCAAATTTCATTGTCCAGTCTCAAAACGACTCAAAATACATCAATGTGAAAAATCCCAAAATTTCTGTAGTGAATATGCTCCAATTGCATAAATACATCTTCCCGAGCATCAAGTACGGGTAAATGTTGCAGAAATTTCACGAATCCTGCAAAAGCTCCAATTTTTAGGGTCGAAGAGTGCACAAATTTCCAAGAAATTGGCTCAACCAAGCAAAAATTTCACTTGAATCGGAAAATCCCCAAAATTTTTGAGACTCATGCACTCATTGTTTGCAATTTATGGTTCAGAAATCATTGAATATTGTGTCTGTCATCAAATCTCGGAAAAGCCCCAAAATTTGAGAAAGAGATTTGCATAGATTTGTACTTTGTGCTCGTATGTGTGAACACCCAGTAGAGAGGGGAAAATAAGATGAAATGAAAATATGAAATGGCCCATTGACCTTTTGCCTATCGTTCGTGCGGCCATGTGATGTCCGTTGTCCGTGCAGGCTAACACCCTGTCCTGTCACGCGTGCGTGTCTGACGCACGCCTCCTCCAGTCGCCCGACACGTGCAGTTGCTGGTCACTGGTCTTCAGTCGTCAGTCCGTCAACTGGTAGTTAATCCATCAGTCCGTCGACTGATCATTAGTCCTCCAGTTGCCCAACACACGCAGTTGCACGTCACTGGTCGTCAGTCCGTCTGATGCCCGTGCATTGTTGACTGGTCGCCCGCTGCAGTCCCCCAAACTGTTACGTCTGTAATACTCGTGCATGTAATCTAAGCTTGACAGCTGTCGCTACCTTGTCGAGCTTGAAGTTGGCGACTACTGTCTATGGTATGCAAAAAACCATTGCAACTTTGATACCAGTTTGATGAGCACAAGCAAAAGCAAAAGCAGAGAGAGAGGGCAGGTACAATAGTCGAGGTGCTCAATAGTGCTGAACAATTAGATAGTGTGAGAGTGAGTCAACGGATAGGTGTGTACCAGTGTGGTACACATAAAGAATAAAAGAATATATTTATACTTAGGGTATGGTACACTTACACCCGTTAGGGTGGGTTCACATGAGTGAAGTAATATATACATGGGAGAGTGCGTAAAGGGCCTTTACACCCAACAGGGTTAGCCAAACGGACCATCCTCGATGTCTACCTTCAAGGGGAGTCGACCCCTCGGTACAGGTGGCAATATTCCTCCCTCTTTATATCCCCCCCCCCCTACAGGTGGCAATATTCCTCCCTCTTTATCCCCTCCCCTCCTCTCCTTCCCCCCCCCCCCCCCCCCCCCTTTCCCCCTGCCCCCTTTTTCCTTTTCCCTTTCTAAAGGGCTAGAAATGGTTGTTTGCTCGGTGCACATAAGCCCGAACTTGCCTTGTGACTACAACAATTCGGGTCTGATTGCTTGCTCTCTTAAATGGACTGCCATTTTTGCCATGTTAGACAAACTGTCGTCCACCTCCTTTGCAATTGCTTCACAACCATACATTGCATTAAGATTAAAAGGAATGCTAACATTAAAAATTAACATAATAATAGTATATAATGTTACATTGGCTTTAGTCCAAACGCAAGCAATAATGGTCTCTCGGGCTGTTGCCAATTGAAAGAGGAGATCCCTTACTACTGTAGAGAAACCACCAGGAAGTCAAAACTCAAGCATGGCCTAGAGATGATGTTGTCAACTAGATGATGTGATGTTTGATGGTGGAGGAGGTGCTAGGGTGCAAAACAGAAACACTAGCAGACTCAAATACTGTTGTCAATAGTGGGTGATGGGGCTTGGAGGAGATGGAGTTGACACCAAGTTGCAGATGCTAATGCTAGGGGGTGGAGTGTTGTCACCAAGGCGTGGATGGTTGCCAGTTGGAGAAGAGAAGCCATTGCCACCATAAATGGAGCCCAAGGAAGCTGGAGATTGGTGCATGGCAACAGGCGGGGTGAAAGGGATGATAGCCTGACGAAGTGAGTGAAAGAAAGTGGATAAAGAATGAATGGGAGGTGCCGTATATATAGGCACGAATAGTCTTGAGTCTCGCCCACTAAAGTCTCTTGTGCAGAGCTCCTTGACTCTCCCGAAAGACCCTAGAAAGCCTTTTTGGGGTTGGAAATTGAAACAAAAAATGGTAATGAAGAAGGAAAACTGTATAGAAAGATGTGGTTTCTCAATATCTCCTACCTTTGAGCCTTAGTCTAAGTTAGAAAAGGACATTAGAAGCTGTGACATGTTTCTCACTTGTTTTAATGGAGGAGGTAGCTTATTTTAGAGTAGTCAGTTTATTGCCTTTTAGTGCATTTTCTCCTCTAGTCAAGATTTTGTGTGCATTTTCTAGGTGGTTTTTGCATACATCAGTCTCTCTCATATGCTAGACATTGTCCATTATTTTTGGAATGTTTTTTGTCTTGGTTTTGTATTTTTATGACTATTAAATGCTGGTCAACCACTTTTTTGCCTAGATTACTGATCGGCCAATTTGGGTTTTTTTGGCTATTTATAGCTTCCCTCGCTCACTTGGTAAATCATCTTCCTTCTTCCTTGGTAGGTGCACACTTTGACTTCGTCATCTTCCTCTGTCTCTAATGCTGCCATTATCGTTAGTTTGATCTGGTGCCCTCATTGATGCTATGGGTTGTACGCAGGGACTAATCACTTCTTCTTTATTCAGCATTTGTTCCTCGTTCAGTGGAGTTTTCTTATTCTTTTCTTGCAATCTCTCTCTAATCCTTTGTCTTTGTGTTCGTGCTCCCTTCCATTGCGTACTCTCACATAGATATAGATGGCTTTCGAGGATGCTCCAAAGACTACGTCTCGAACGTAGTATGAACACTCAATTTTTGGTCTTACCTGTTGGATTAATTAATGCTCCTACAACTTTTCAACAGATGATGAATGATTGATTTCTCCTATATTTGGAAAAGTGGATAGTTGTTTTTCTCCACCACATACTTACGTATAGTAAGATGTTGGAGGAGCATGTGAACCACTTACATATTGTTTTACATTTCTTAAGATGATTACAATTGTTTGCAAAACTATCAAAGTGCAAATTTTTTTCATACAAAGTTTTTGTATCTTGGACATGTTATCTCAATTAATGGCATTCGCATTGACCTTGAAACGATTGTAGTACTAGATTGGCCTATTTTGAGGACCATAAGACAAGTAAAAACCTTTTTGGATTTTATTGGCTTCTTTTGGAAGTTCATTAAGGATTATGCTATGTTGTTGAACCCTTTGGAGCTAGCAATACTTCGGGTCACGACCATGTCCAAAGGATTGGTATCCCATACCACCAACCCACACCATCTTGGTGTGTGGCGTGCTCGTCAATGGGCCAGGAGTCCGAGAGTGGTATTCACACATCAGTGTGTATAATAGGGCCTTAGTCCTATAAATAGGACTCGGTTGCTCCAACTTCGAAGTGCCCTTAGTGTGAATAAGAATCCAAGATTGGTACTCACATAGTACTGTACAGAATAGGGCCTTTAGTCCTATAAATAGGACTCAGCTGCCCCAACTCCAAAGTACCACTCATTCTTTCGCATTAAGTTGCTTCATGACCATTGTGACCAATGCTATTAGTGTAGGCCATCTCATGGGCTATGTGTTAACGCCCTTTGATCCATGATCCGAGCTTCCTAGACATTTAAACTATCATTAAATGCAGTTGTTGCCCCTAGTGTCCTAGCACTAGTGTCACAAGTGACACTAGGTTTAGAGTTTATTTTAGGGTTTCCTATGACGGTTAAGTCGTTAGGTTAAAAAATAATAATTATTTAAATATATATTGTGCCTCATTTTGCAAGATTGTGGCATTATCCAATGTGATCGCCTAGAGTGTTGTACTCTCTTTCTCTCTCTCTCATTAATTCATTACTTCTTATTCATAATCGAGTACAAGCTAATGCATAAGGGACTCCCTTCATAGCATTGGCTTCCATGTCATCTTTTGGGCTGTTGGCTTTACTAAGCTTAAGATATGGAGATAAGGGCATCCCAAGAGGGTTAGCTTCAGCCATGTTAAATATGTCTAGTAACTTTTTAATGTATTTCTCTTGAGATAAGAACAACAATTTGTGCATTCTATTCGTGCACATCCTCATTCCCAATATATGCTTTGCATTTTTCAAAATTTTCATAGAGAAAGTTGATTTCAGCTGATCTTTGAGAGTATCCAAGCTAGTCTTTCTTTTCCCAACTAGCAACATATCGTCTACATACAAAACAAGTATGATGGGGTTGCCAACTGTATCCTTTTTCATGTACAAACAATGATCTGCATGGCTGCATGTAAATCCATGAGAGAGCATAAAAGTGTTAAACTTTTTGTACCATTGCCGTGGTGCTTGCTTCAGCTCACACAAGCTGCGTTTTAGTTTACACACCAACTGGTCTTTTCCAAGAACTACAAAGCCCTTGGGTTGTTTCATGAAGATCTCATCGATGTCACTATGCAGAACATAGCTGCTAAGAAACACGTTTCTTTGAATTTGAAACTTATGAAACGTCTCTTAAAGTACGAAACGTTTTTGAGAGTAAAAAACGTGGGCGTTTTTATTTTTAAAATTTTTTTTAGTGAGTTGAAACTCAAAGCATGGTTTTTTTGACAAAAGCTATTGGGATGTTAACCATGATGAATATGATGTGTAATGGCTCGCAAGGGCTTAAGATTTTGGATGAGAGACTGATTTTTTGTGATTTTGTTTAGTTATTGGACTTTGTCAAACTAGTATCTATTCTTGTCTTGAGATTTGAATATTTTACGACTTTAGTCTCATTTATGAGTTATTTATGATATATTATGATTCATTTTCGATTTCGACATTTTGTCAGTTTGTTTTGAAATGAGAATCATGATGTTACAACTTGACTTAGTCCATATAATAGATAGGCTATTTACGTGTTAATTTTAATTTTCTTTGTATGATATGTATAAATCATAATGTTTGAGTTCTAAACCATAGTATAGCTTGTCCAAAGACTAACTTTGACATAAGTGACAAGTTAATAATGAATCATGGATATGTAACATATAATGTATTATTCTTAATTGACTCTATTATCACTCAAGCTCAATTAGCCATTCTTTGTTTAAGAGAGAGTTCCATAGAGGTTTGGAACCTCTTTCCCAAGTCAAAACTATTAAAAATCCCTATATAAAAAAAACCAGTGTTTCTTATTTTACCCCCTCTTGAAAGAAACTTACGAAACATGTTTCTGACGTTTCGTTTTTAAACGTTTCTGATGTTTCTAGCTGCTATGATGCATAAAAGTTGTTTTCACATCCATTTGGTACAGCTCTAAATCTAATACAACAGTGAGAGTAAAAAGCACACATAGAGTGATCATCTTCACAACAGGTGAGAAGACCTCTTGGAAGTCAATTCTTTCCTTTTGTGCATATCCTTTGGCAACTAGTCTAGCCTTGTACTTGGGTTTTCCATCAATTGTCTTTACTTTGTAAACCCATTTGTTGGAAAGAGTCTTTCTTCCTTTGGGCAACAACACAAGACCCCAAGCATCATTAGCATACAGAGATTTAATCTCTTCTTGCATAGCTAGCTCCCACTTACTACTGAATTTGCATGACTTGGCCTCTTTATATGTAAGAGGCTCACCCTCATCTGTAAGCATCACATAGTGCAAAGAGGGGTCATACCTATGTGGCTACCTTCTTAAGCGTGTAGACCTGCATACCCAATGATATACATTCTCAGGAATCGGGTTTACATTTGGAGGCATGTTATTTTCAGCATTTATTGGCTGCTGTAAGCCATTTTCAGCATGCTGTTCATGCTGTACAACACCTTCATTTTCATTTCCAGCACCTGCATTTTCATAATCAGCAAGTTTGTCTTGCTGTCCATGACCTCCTCGTGCTTCTATTTGCTGTCCATTATCATCTGGCTCAAAAATAACCAGCTGATCATCAATTTCAGCGTGTGGTACAACATCATGAGGCTCATCATTTGAAGTAAGAGATGGCTGCAAATTCTGAAATTTGACCTTTTTCATGTCTTCATCAAAGGCGAAAGTACTTTTCAGCAACTTTGCCTCATTAAACACAATATTACGGCTGTGAACAATTTTCTTAGACTGTGGTAACCACACTCTATAGCCAAATTTATCCTCATCACCATAGCCCATGAAAATGCCTTTGGTGGATTTCGGGTCAAGTTTACTCCTCAACTCATCTCTAACAGGCACAAAAGCATTACAACCAAATATCCGTAAATGGTCATATGAGGCCGATTTGCCAGACCAAACCTCCTCAGGGATGCCATTATTTAAGGACCTGTTTGGAGAGCGGTTGCTAATTAGAGCCACGGTTTTAAGTGCCTCTCCCCAAAATTCATGAGAGAGATTAGCAATGGACAGCATGCACCGCACTCTCTTACATAATGTCCTATTGTATCTTTTAGCCACACCATTTGAAGAAGGGCTGTAAGGAGTTGTAAGGTCCCTCTTGATTCCATGCAAGTCAGAAAAAAACTTAAACTCAGTAGATGTGAACTTACCCCCATTATGAGTTTTCAAGCATTTCATCTTTCTACCTGTCTGAGTGGTCACAAACGCATGAAAAGTTTTAAAAACAGCAAATACTCCACTTTTCTTTTTCAATAGATAAACCCAAATCTTCTTGGAACAATCATCAATAAAAGAGACAAAGTATGCAGCACCACCGAACGATTTCACAGGCATACTACATACATCAAAATGCACTAAGTCCAAGACATTGGATTTAGGGAGACACCAGAGTAAAATGAATTTTTCATTTGCTTTCCAAACTGACAATCATTACAAAAATCAAGTTTAGAGCCTTTTCCATCGACCCTCTTCAAAGAGGTAAGGATATTGAGTCCTTTTTGGCTCGTATGGCCTAATCTCTTGTGCCACAACTCCTAATGACAGCCAATTTCAGCGATTGCAAGAAACTTGCGATTCAAAGCTTTATAATGCAGACAATACAAAGTGCCCTTCTTGGTTCCTTTTGCAATCAGCATGGAACCCTTTTTCAATTTCCACAAACCACCACCAAATAGTCTAGTGTAACCATGCAAGTCAAGCTGCCCAACAGATAGTACACTTTTCTTGATGCCATGTACATATCTGACATCTTTCAACACAAGCTCTTGCCCATTATCCAAAGACAAATGTACAGTGCCTATCCCATCAATGTTGCAAGCATGGTTATTTCCAAGATATACTTTTCCATAACTGTATGCATTGAATATAGCAAAACACTCCAAGCAAGGAATTACATGGAAAGAGGCACCAAAGTCTACAATCCAAGTCTGAGTGACACCATCATCAACTTACAAAAGTGTATCAATCACATCAGCCTTGGTAATTTGCATATCCTACATGTGACATACAAGAGCATCATAATCTACTGCACCTAGTACATCAGCCTCTGCATTCAAGGGCTCCTCTATGACTACACTAGAGGCCACATTGGCCTTTTCCTTGCCTTTGGCTGCCTCAGATGCATTTGTCTTATTCTCTTTCTTCCTTTTGTCTCATGCATTCTTCTTTCTCTCTTGTTCCTTCTTGTAGTACCTGCAATCAGGCTTCTTGTGGCCCTTCCGACCACACTAATAGCAAGTAACATCACTCTTTTCCTTTTCTTTGCTATTGCTTCTACTTCTCTATCCAACATTTGCATTTTTCTTTTTAGCTCTGCCTCTTAACATTGTAAGCTAAGTTGTTGCTTTCTCCACTAGACTTACGTTTAATTTCTTCATTCAAGATTGAACCCCTCACATCATCATATGAGAGATTGGGGTTATTACTGAGAGAAACTACCACGGTCTCCCAGGAATTAGAAAGTGTCATGATTAGAAAGATCGCCCTCAACTTATCATCAAAATTCAAATTAGCATCCTTGAGCTGATTTAAAATACCAATAAATGCACTCAAGTGCTCAACTGCAGGCTTGGACTCATCCAGCCGCATATGCACCAACTTGTGCATTAAATGCACTTGATTAACAAGTGTGGTGATCTCATTGGTAGTTTTCAACTTCTTCCATATTGCACGACCAGTATCTAATCCCTTAATGTTTGTCAAAATGTCATCAGTGATACCTATCTTTATATAAGCCATAGCCTTTTTGTCGACTTTGGCCCAATCTGCATCAAACATTTATGCGGGTTTATCTTTCTACAAAGCATCCTCACAATCCTTTAAGAACACTATGCCCTGCATACGGTCTTTTCAAAGGTCAAAACCCTGACCATCAAACCGTTTGATTTCCATCAAACCTTAATGTCAGAACTGGAAGAAGTTGCAGCCATTTATCACAAACACGAGTGTAAATGTATTGAAGTGCAAGAGCACAAGCTAAACCAGCAAATACATTGCTGTTCTTACCCAACCAGCAATAAACCTCTGTTGTTTTTACATAAGCCAACCACACACGGGCAAATATTGCAGAAATTTACCAAAATTTGCACAAAATCCCAAGTTTCCAGGTCCAATAGTGCGTAAATGTTAGCCAATCTGACCCAGCTGAGCAAGATTTCATCAATACATGAAAAGCCCCAATTTTTCCAGGTCATGTCAAGAAATTTTGCTCCGATGAGCAAAATTCCAACAAATTTGGCAAAATCCCCAATTTAACTGAGGTCAATATGCACAATGTTTGCAATTTCTGATACAAATGTCACTGTCAAGCATAAACAACATCAAATCTGGGAAAAGCTCCAAATTTCCAGGCTCAAATTTGCACAAATTTGAAAATTGTGCTTCCACGTGCAACCCCCCGTTAGAGCAAGGAGTCTACTTGCAGGAAAATTAAAAAAAAAGATGAAAAATGCCTACTCCATTGATCAACCGTCTGTTGTCATGACCTGTCTCCTTGCAGAAAATTGCCGCCTGATGCCACAGAACATGTTGCTAGCTAGTCGCGTGTCAGTCGTGACTAGTCACTGACGTGAAAGCCTATCGCTTGCTGTCGCTTCATTCAAAACAACTTGTTGCCTGTACAAAACGTGATAGAATCTGTTGTCGCCTGTGTAGATTTAGGGTTTCTGGACTGTGGACTGGCAACACACACACGTGCTTGAAATCAGTGGTGATGTGACTTGAGCGAACAGCCAAAGTGATGACCTGATGATTTCGCGCGAGCGAAACACTGGAGATGTCTTGTACGGACTCTGAGGAGCGCAAACACCTTAGCTGAAGCTTTGATACCAGTTGTTGAGAGCACGGCTAGCGGAAGTGTGAAGACTTGCAGCAGGGGAAGTGCGTAGGTGAGTGAGAGCGAGAGTGACAGAAAGAAGACAAGCTGATTTTCGTGTACCCACAATGTGTTGGTACACAGAATAAAATGTATTTATACTTAGGGGCTGTAAGGGTGCATTTATATGTACAACATAATAATACGCGTGTACAATACATGGAGGTCAATAAAGGACCTTTACATCCCAATAAGACACTCTTTGGGACAGCAAACAACCTCTTCTTTTGGCTATCCACACACGAGCCTCTACTCGCAAAGATCAAGGTAATCTTCTTGCATGTGCATTGGCAGCTACAACATGCAATGATGAACCCCTATGTTATAAAGATGCTTTTTTAGATGATCGTTGGGTAGAAGTAATGAAGGTAGAGATTGATTCCATCCATCAGAATGACACTTGGGAGCTATGTGACTTGCCTCATGGCAAGTGTGCCATAGGTACCAAATGGGTTTATAAAATTAAAAGAAAGTTAGATGACTCTATTGATAGGTACAAAGCCTGCCTAGTTGCCAAGGGCTATGCCCAACAACAAGCAATCAACTTTGAGGAGACTTTTGCCCCTACCTCTGGCATTACTACCATTAGGAGTATTATTGCCCTTGCTACCCACTTTCATTGGGAGGTGCATCAGCTGGACATCAAGACGGCATTTCTCCATGGATATCTCACTGAAGAGGTATATGTTTTTGAGCCTTCAAGATTTGCACTTGGCTTTGAGCACAAAGTTTGTCGTCTCAAAGAGGCTTTGTATGGTTTAAAGCAAGCTCCATGGGCTTGGTATGCTTGCATACATTCTCATCTAGTGCATCTTGGATTTGAGGAATAGTCCTACCGAGGCTACTCTTTACATTCGACTTCAGGGATCTGATTTTATTATTCTTGTATTTTATGTTGATGACACTCTCGTCACTGGGACTAATGTGGTCAAATTGCAGCGTTTAAGGCTGATTTACATCAAACATTTGCAATGATAGATCTTGGTCTACTTCACTGTTATTTGGATATCCAATTTCCCACCATGGAGGGGGGCATCGTTATGACACAATCCAAGTATATTGGTTAGCTTCTCCAGCGTTTTCAGTTTGAGAATTGTAAGCTCGTGTCTACTCCCTTGGAGCCTGGTTTTAGATTCACTTCTGATGATGATAGTCGATCCTTTGATACTACTTTATATCAGCAGGCTGTTGGATGTTTGATTTATAATTTTATCTATGTCACATAATTCTAGATCTTTAGTTTTCTGTGTCCTAATTGAGTAGATATATGCATAGCCCTTCAGTACTTCATTGGCAGGCAGTGAAGTGTGTTTTTCGGTATCTTAAAGGCACCCAATATTTAAATTGCCATTAAATGCAGTTGTTGCCCCTAGTGTCGTAGCACTAAGTGACACTAGGGTTAGGGTTTATTTTAGGGTTTCTTATGACGGTTAAGCCATTAGGGTTTTATTTTTTAAATTATTTTAAGACATCTTGTGCCTCATTTTGCACAAGTGTGGCATTATTTAGTGCGATCGCCTAGAGCATTGTATTCTCTCTCTCTCTCTCTCATATTAATTCATTACTTCTTATTCATGATAGAGTATTGTTGTGCATCGATTAATTCTTTTATTCTCATTGATTTCCCATTAAATTAATTGCACAATCACTCGACGCTTGGGCCAACAATTAGTGCTCATCCAAATGTCCAAGGATGTAATATCTAGTGTCTATGTGGGTGGCGTCTTGGGTTTTGTAGCTTTGGCATGACATTGATCATCGGAATGACAGCCTTGACACTGTTGAAAATACCCATTTTTATTTGGTACATTTTGCTATCTTGGTTTTGGTTGAGACTGGATGTTTCCTTGTGACGCACTTGTCTTTTGATCTTGATATTTATCCTTGTTCTTGGTTCTTGCCTTTACCTTGCTTCCTCTTTTAAGAAGCGGAAACTAGGGCCCTCTCTAAAGGTGGAAAAGTGGGTTTCATATGAACTTGGTCAAACAACGGTGTATAAGAGAACAAGTGGTCTCGAACTCATAAAAAATGGGTAAGGTAGGTTGCAAGATCACTTGTTGCATGAAATTGAAATATGAGAGGCAACTTATTTAGGAACAAGGTGACATGGTCATCCTTGGACTTGGGAAGTTTGATAGTAGCAAACTCGGGGAGTAACCTCTGGTACTCAGCTAGCTTGATCCTAGGTCATTTCAATCAAATATTTAGAAATCTTGGAGCTCATGTTGAAGGTTGGTACGATGGGGCCTATCCCAAGCTACATAGGGGTCGTTTCAAGTGTCCACTAATTAGATGCTAGGTCAAGTAGACCTTGTATCAACTTGGCTGTGTGTGAAGTGTTTTGGCTTTTCCAAGAGTGGACAGCATTATGAGAAAACTAATAGCGTTTGCTGCCATTCTAGCTCTGAAAAAATGTCCCACAAGTTTTGTGAGTCAAAAACATCTTGCATCAAGTTAGACCAAGTGGTGTATTTAGATTTGTTAAAGCGAGTCTTATGAGTTAATGCATTCTTGGCAGATGTAGTGTTGTGATGAGAACTCGGAGGTGTCACATTTGTAGGGTGAGTAGGGAAGGCAAGAATAGAGCTTGGTACTACATGCGGCACCATAGGGATAGGCATAGTGACTTGTGGCAGTTGCCCAACTATAGGCTATGGTACATGATGAATTGATGATAGACTGACGGCTCACTAGGTAAGGACATGTGCAAATTGTGGTACTATCTAGGCAACACTAAAGGGATTGGTATGGGAGGATGGGTAACCCTTGTGAATAAATCCACAAAGGTGTGTGGTTAGGGAAGATAAATCCCACTGATGCACCTCCACTATCTGGTTGTGGAGACATAGGCTCCTTGGGATGTGTGTCTAAGGCCAATCAAATATTGCTTGGAGCCTTGATGAATGTGCCAATGGATGGTGAAATGGTGGTGGTGCCCTGTTACATCATGCACTAATGTGTCTTGGAATGAAGGAGGTATGAAAAACATAAACTAAATCAGAGTGATAAAACAGGATGACGTGAATGACCTTAATGCATTAGTTGGGGGATGAATTTATAGTTATGCTGTTAATTATATGCTAATGGTTATTGGTAGTTGCACAGAAAAATTCTCAGGGTGTGTCTGCTTAGCTGCTTGCATTGGTTTACTTTCAATTATCGGTCTTATCCCCTTGATTTATGAGCATTTTTCAATTATCATAAATAGAAAACTGATGATGGTAACACAACAATTTCTGTTACAACCATTGCAAAACTTTCTTGGGTGTGTCTGACATTGAAGTATCCAAAGGAGCTTTGCATTGATGGATTGGTATGCAAACTGAGGGCTTTTTGGTGAGAGGGAGTGAGGGGGGTAGATGAAGCGAGGCTATGCATGATCCTTGTGTTTGTGTGCTGGCCAGAAGAAATTTAATTATTTGTTAGTACAACCATTACCCTAAAAAAAGCAAGATTGGATTTTGGCAGGTTGTTAGCAATATGACCATGGAACAACGCAGGCGACTACTCTTCTTCTCGACCTCAGTAAATCACTTGCCAGTTGAAGGCTTTGCGGGTCTGTCCTCAAAATTTCATATTCGGAAGGCTCACACTGATGCAACTTGGCTGCCAACAGCTCATACCTGCTTCTATCAACTGATTCTTCCACAATATCCTTCTTATGAGATTATGCATGAAAAGCTGTTGGCTGTTGTTAAAGATCATCTTTTTGAAGGTTTTGGATTCTCTTGAACAAATGGAGAGCTGAAGAAAGCTAGTTCCTGGATATATGATTGAAATTTGTATAGGCATTCAACATGGGTCTCTTAAAGTATGTCGGATTTTGAACGGATATTCTGACTCTTTGATCAAATGGACCCAAAATATTTGCTGGTTACAACTGTAACATAATTGCACATTTGCTAGAATGGACTCAAGTATATGTAACTTATTATGTTTGGCAAGTGCGAAGCCTACATGACCATGTGTACAAACTGCCAAGTTCTTTACCTGCAGTAAAGGTTTACCTTTGTGGCTACAAACTTTCAACCAAGTTTTACTAGCATCCTCTATTCTTCAGACTTTGCATGAAGTCCCAAGATCCCATCACTGCAAATATTGAATGATGAGCAGTTGCTTGCAGTTTGAATGAATAGCACAGCAGTTGAGTGGAAACATTCCAAACTGTAATTCATGCAGTTGCAAATTTATAGTAGTTAAAAGAGTGGTCTTATTGCACTTAATGATTTATATTACAATGAACAATGATGAGCAGTGGAAGAAAGCAATCACTTAAACATTCATTAACAGTCAATTTGGATGGTTGAAGCATCCTCAATTTGGGCCAATGCATGGGGTTTCAACTGTGTAATCCAATTACTGGGAGTGAATTTTGTGTTGTCCAACATTCAGATTCAATGTATGGGTTTTCATTTCTTTATTCCACCATTGGGGCTCAAATAGTGTTTGCTTAACTCATATGATGAGACATAAGTTTCACGAATGCTTAACAACTCAGTAGGTGACTAAAAGTTACTTGCCTATTATTGCCCCTAGGTGTTGCAAGAGCGAAATTCGATTATATTGGTGTATCAACATCAAGCTCTCAATATATTAATAAGTGCTATTATACTCCTATGGGGCAGGACATGATCTTTATGCATGTCGAATATACTAAGGTAATATAGGACAAGGTTGCCATATTTGTAAAGTTGATCGGACTCAATAATGCTTTTGACATGTACAATGTGTTTTGCATTGTTTTGATGAATGAAATTGTTTGGCTGCAAGTATCATTTAGTGGAGATCCATAATTGGGATTTAAGTAGAGGTTGTGTTAAGAGTTCATACTTGCATGTGGTTTGCATGTCATTTGCAAATATATTAACTCACATACTTGCAGCCAAATATATGTGGGATTTAAGTATATATTTGCAAGTATCTCGTATGCAAGTATGTTAATATATTTGGGATTTAAGTATATACGTGGGATTTAAGTATCTCGTATGTGAGTTAATATATTTCGGATTTAAGTAGAGATTGTGTTAAGAGTTCAATGGGTGTGTTGTTTTTAAAATTTGGATTGAACTTCAAACCATTTAAATGGTGGTTTGCATGTCATTTGCAAGGAATCTCATACTAAATGGTGTACTATAGAGGAGTGTCTTGAGAGATTAGTTCAAAAAGCTAAAAACATGTCCAAGTGAAGCAATTTATCAAGAATTTATTTGGTTAGGCAAAGTTGGGAGCCTAGCAGCCAATACAAAAGCTTGGACTGTCATTTTATCAACCTATAGACATTGTAGAGCCTTATTAGTTAAGCTCATTAATAGGGGTCTTTTTCTAGGTGAGGAGCTTTTGGAGAAAGTTTTCCTAGGGTATTGGTATCACCAAGTTCCTAGTGTATCCCTAGCTCTAAATAGAAGCTATAGTTGGAGGATTGCTTTAGCATTTCTTGAATTTTTTAAGGAGCATATGGAATGGAAAGCTCAACTAGCTTTCTAGTAATGGGTCAACTTTTAATATAAAAGAGAATCTCTACGTTAGGAGAAGCTCTCAAATGAACTAGATAAATGGTTTTTGGCTGAGATTAGATGGAAAAGGTATGACATTAGGAGATGTGTTGTTACATAATGATTATCTAGTATCCTCTAAGAGTTTGTTCACAGTAATGAAATTACTTTTGTTTCACCATGATAACATTGATTAATTATTGAGTAAACTAGGTTAACAACTCAAGCGTGGACAACATTGGTACGAACATGTTGTTTGCACTTATACTAGAAAACCATCTCATGTTGTTTCATCTAGCTTTCATTAGTTATAATTGAAGAGGAGGATGCAATGTCACTCCCTAAGATTAGATTATGATGATAGTCTTGGATAGAATGGGAGATGAGAAGATGCTATATAGTGGTTTTATGAGATGAGAAGGGGATATGATGCTTTCATGTGGACATGGGAGTTTGGTGTCTTCTTTCCACTAGCCCTTCGTATGCTTCGATACTATAGCCAACTAGTTTGGTTGTTCACACAACCATTGTACTCACGTTGTACTCACGTTGTACTCATTTTCTCTTTACAATGGTTTCTATGTGCTATGCATTTATACACGAGGGGAATTTTTTCTAAGATGTATTTAATATTTTTTGTTTCCTTGAAAAAAATCAAAACCAATATTTTGACAATCCGTCAATGATTCATTGTTGAGTCAATGCTCACAATTATTGTGTGTATAATTCTTATTGCGAAGATGGTCTACAAAATTAGCACCACCCACCAAATGACTATTGTTGCCATTGATTAGAAAATTTTCAAAAAAGGCATCTACTTTTGGAGCATTAACCTTGTGTATTTCATGGACTAGCAACCCATTGAAACATGCAAGGATATTATCCCCAAGGAGGAGTGACCAATTTGGGTCAAGACTCTTGAGCTCCTAGCATATTTATGGAATCTACTTCCTGACCTTACTAAAGACTTGGGTAGATCTCTAACATTCCTTCTTTGGCAAACTCTTTCATGAACACGATTTGCCTATTGTGGAACATTGAGGAGAAGAAGATAGATAATGTTGATTTAATATTTCCTACTTCCACTATGGCATGTGGGGCCACTACAATGTCCAAAACTCACTAAAGAAGATACTAATGATAGGAAAAACTATAAGGTCTCCTAGGTGAAAATGCTTAGGGGTAACCAAAATCAAGACAAAGGAAACTCTACCCTAGATGAAGAAGTTGAAGGATGAAAAATTGTCAAGAGCAAGATAGAGAAATTCAAAGCAAATAAACAAGTACTACGTACCAAAAAGTACTCACATCGATCACCCCAAATTATTATTATTTGGAATAAAGCCTCTATCCTTAGAACCAGGTGCATTGTGCTTATGTTTTTTCTCAACTCAATAAGGTGCCTCTGGTGGTTGGGTTAGGATGGAAAAATCCAAGCAACCTCTAAAAGAGGATACATTGGAGAGGCAACTGAACAATGGTATCCAAACCAATTTGCAATGTAGGTCAACACTTCTATGCATGGGAAGCAAGACAAGAAAATGGCTCAAAGATCACACCTTGTTGGAATATGGAGATAAAGGCTTAGGGTAGCAACACACTTCAAATACTCTAATTGCAAATGGAAAGTGACAATGGACCAAATCAAGCTAACCACCATTACACTAAGGATTGAATGGAAATACTAGGAGGTACATATTGGATGGAAATACTAGGAGATACATACAAAGAGTATGATTCCATTGTCCACGCTTTCTTTAGCTTTGGAGAGAGGGTAGTTAAAATAAAAATTTTCCATTTTTAACCTATAATTTGTTCCTATTTATTTCAAGTTGGGTGTATAAAGAAAAATATTCTGTTCAATCTTGACTCTTTGTTCTTGTTTTCCTTCTCCCAATCATTGGCCATTACCTATATTTGAGCTCTCTAGCCTTTTTGGTAGTTCTAAAATTCATAGACTTGTCACATTCAATATTCAACACTCAAACCCTTATTCTCACAACTTCACTTGGAATCTAAACTATACTTAAGCAAGTTGGAAGCAATGTCTTCAAAAGATTAGTGAAGTGCACATCTCATAGGATAGAGTTTGTGTACTCATGTGCATTCCAACATTTTATACCAATCACATTTTTATTGGTTTGCTGGTCTCCAGATCATGGCTATGATTAAACATATTAGTCAAATGCAAGCAATCTTGGATTTTCTTCATCTTTTGGCTTGATATGGCCAGTGCATGCTAACAATGGATAGTCATATTGCATATTGGTTGACCTATATTTTTGAGAATAGTTTATGGCCGGCTGACTAGTCTCATCATGTTTGATACAATTTATGTCTATTTATAGACATGATCCCTTCTCTAGTTTTTGGATCCATTAGATACTCGTTCTTTAGCACGACTACATCCTGGTGGAGAGAGGGAAACTGTGCCACTACCATGGTGACTTAGTGCTAGAGCCCTTCTATTGTTCTTGTGCCTTGGTATATGGATTCCATTTCATGAGTCTATTCTCACTGAGTTCTTGCTTTCTTTGCAATGTTCTTCTTTGTTCTTTTTGTTGTGGTCTATTAGAACCATGTCACTTTGCTTCCATTGCTACCCACTACTTTGACATGGGATTAGAGATTGTTCTCTTGGTTTTGATGGCATATATTGATATTTTTTAGGTCTAATCCAACAATAACTGCTCAACTCCAGATGGCTTTCCCTATTCGGTTGCCATTTTGCAAGTTACAGCCTAGGTTTTCACAATTTTGCTATTGTTTTATTGATTATGATTATGTTTGTCATCTTCTACACTTGTTTTTCCAACCCAACTGTGACAATTACATTTTTGAAAAGTTTGCATTTTCAGCTTGATTTTGAGTCGTGAACTACATTATTTACATTGAACTCATAGTATTGGACTAATTATTGGTAGATACATCACTCTAATGCCTTCCTTTACTTCATCTTCTTGTATCTGCTCTCCAATGGTACCTCTATGTTGGTCTATTGATGATAAGCTTAAGGGACCTAGCTATCTCACCTAGAGTGTTGTGATGAAAGCTTGGTTTGTGCAAAAGCACTTGTGCTATGTTGTTTCGGGAGCCATCTTGCATTCCTAAATGCCATTGCTTATTCCAAAAGATTGGGACTAAGGCAATATGAGGATGAGATTCTTACTTGAGAGACAAATGCTGCCCATGCATACTCTTCAATTCTTCGATGCATCTCTAAAGAAGTCATTTCAATGATCACCTCTTGTAGGATGACTTCAAAAGTGTGGGAGAAGCTAAAGCTTATGTATGAGGTTTTGTTGACCATGCAAGCTATGATGCTCTATGATTAGCTACTACAAACTATTATGCCCAAGGTGATTGACACAACCCAATGATTCCTTATACAAGTTCAGCTTTGATAATGCATTCCACTTGTCTAGAGTGCATATTGTTGGGACTATTCTCTATAAGGCCTTATGAGCTTAAACATCGATGACACTAGTCATTTTTGAGCATCTATTCTCTATGTTGCTATTTGAGCATGATGCTTCTTCGTGTTAGAGGGGAGACTCCCCTCTTGACATGGTGGTATGAATGCAACTTTTTTTTAAATTTAGAGAGTGGTAATAGGCAAAAGAAGATGATGGCATGTCATTATCATTGTGGCAAGAAGGGACATCTCTAAAAGGAATGCAAGGAATTGGCAGCACAATAGAAGCTGAAGGTGAAGAAGCAAAGGGTTTCAAGGACTCCTTTGATGCGATATCATTATTGTCTCCAAATTTTGAATTACACTTTTGACACTTTGATCGAGGTGAAGACTAAGGCTATGAGGCCTCCTCTTCTATAGGTAAGGTCAAGTTCATGAAGGCCTCATTTTTTTGTAGTGGTGCTGTCACCTTTCATGGCCCTTGAGTGCTCTAGAGGGAGTGTGAGCAAGTGATGGTGATGGGGCCTCCTCACCTTATCAATATTTAAGCATAGTGGACCCATAGTGTGGCTTTCTACATGCATTTTTGAGGTTTGGCACATTTTGAAGTCCTAGATTAGGGATTGACATCCAGGTTTGTGATGATCTGTTTTGCTTGATAGGTAGCAGACTTTTCTCTTAGTTTGAGATCACATGAGGTGACACTTTAGGTGGTTTGGGAAATCCACATATGCTATCATCGGGCATCGGTGAAAGGCATTGAAAACTTCTATGACTATTTATTTTTGATAGACATAAAGATCGATGTCTTTTTGAGGCATCTTGGTGGTGGCTTGATGACCTATTGCTTAGGTATCCATGGTCCTATTTGAAGGTCATTTTTGTGTGTAGTATGATGTAATGTGCCGAGTGTGTTATTTTTGTGAGCTTTCAATTTCATGCTTTTGTAATTGAAATTGATTTTTTGAGCTTTTTCAAGCTTGGAACAAGATGTATAGTATCCAGAATTGAGGAAGTTGCAGTACAAAATTCTAGAAAATTTTCAAGATTGCTACAACCAAAACTTCTGCATCACCCAAAAAGAGTGCAATATCTAGAAAGAGTATGGGCAACCTTCCTCCAATGAGCAATGGAGAACTTCTGTATCTCCCAAAAAGAGTACAATATCTAGAAAATTTCCAAGATTGCTACACCCTAATCTTTTTGCAAAAAAAAAAAGGACAAGCCACACCCTATTGATGTGAGCATGATGACGAGTGGGCCAAAACAATGAATGAGTTATGCTTATTTTTGGGCTTTCCACATGACAGGGCATATCTTACGTGATTGCCCTAACACAAGGTAAGGTCAATGGGAGTTAGTGCAGGTTGATGTATAACCATGTGCTCCTTAGGTCGAAGGCCAAGTATGTGAACATACACATAATACATATGTTTGCAAGCAAGAAATGCCTTTTGGGTAGATTCTATTCTTTGAAAATCAGGACAAGTGCACCTAGGCTCTTCTTTGATGTGCACATCATAACAACTCTCTGTCAAGACTCAAAATACTGAATGTTGCCTCTCAAGTTTCACTATCTCCTCCAAGAAGGTTGCAACCATGCAAGCAGCTACCTCTATTCTCTTTTGTGCGTCTTTGGAAATTCCATACCTCCACTTGTGTCTCCTCCCACTTGAACCACCCTCTGTAGAAGTAAGAGGTTTTCTCTTCTTATTCTTTGATAGTATTGCAAAGTAGGAAAACTTGAAACTAGCATGTTTTAGACTACTACACTCTTCCTTTGTTATATTTGTCCCTATATTAACTGGCCACAAAAAGGAAACTATTGGTGATACTATCACTTGTTTTTGCACAGCATTTGTATGCGTGACGTCATGATTGCAAAACCATATCCATTGTGCAATGATCTTGTCCTTAAAGGCTCTCTCGGACCAAAAGCATGGTGCGACTAGCCCCACTTGCTGACTTTGTAACTTGTTGCTACAACTCTTTCTACCCCCCATACCAAAAATTTTTCTCACACAGTTAGGTGGCATCCTTCGTAAAGCCCACTCCTCCTGTGCCACTTCTACCTCTTCTACATAAGTCGATGTTCTTGCATTTGGCACATTTACTCCACTTTCCACCGGCTTGACTAGTATCTCTTCATTCTCCTCAGTATCCTGAATATATATATCTTTCAACTCACCATCATCAAACTGTATACTTCATGGTCTGTCCCTATTTTTACATTGCCTTGACTCAATCATGTATCCCAGCTTGTGGGAACTTGCAGCTGCTTCAGTTCCCTTCTTTTTTCTATGCATAGTCTCCCTATCACCTTGCATTGTGGGCTCCTCATACAAAGGACTGCTAGCTACAACACCTTGCAATGCACACGCAATAGAGGCAGGATTTGGGGATTTCTTTTTGCTAGCATTAGCCATCAAAGAGTCCATTGAAGGCCCAGATCCAATATACCTACCTATGATATAGCCCAACCTCTTTGCACATTGGATCTATGCATTCAAAACATTAGAAACACATGCATCATAGAGTGATATCTTTCATTTTCCACCTTCACCTACTAACCAACTAGCATGGATGCTTTCCGACAAGTTTATGCTTGGAATCTGAGCACGTTCCCAGGGACTTTTGTTATCCTGTAGAGTCAAATCCAAGAACAAAGTTAGTATCCCTCTCCATTAGTACATTGTGTAGCAATTCTTTTAATGAGCTAAGAAAAACAGCTGACCTACATGAGATTCAATTCCTCCCCAATGGGAAATTCTTTGTTGCCACCATTTTAACCACCTATCCAAATCCTTAATGTTATCCTTGTTTACATTTTGTGCCCACCAATCTCAGATAGCAGAGGCGTGAAGCGATGCATGTTGACTTGTTGTTGCTAGCCTCCATGCTTCACACATTTCAATGTGATGCATTTGTTTATCTATAGTGACTAATTCTGGTATGCCTTTGTAAACTTTGCTCCCAATGAAAAAGACAAGAGCGTTCTCTCCCTTCCATTATGTTATGCGATCCTCCATTGTATACAGCCCTTACTACCAACCAATTTGCACTTGCCTCATTGGACATGAATCCAACAAAGTCAAGAGGATCATGACCACATCAAACCATGATGAAATTCATATTTTCCCAAAATAAGATTTGAGACTCTTCATCCTCCTCTTTAAATTCACATATTGTAATCACCTGCAATGCTCTCATGCTAGTTGATGATTGATACATTAGCATAGTATTTGCTGGCAACAATTCAAATTTAATGTAAGCTATAATAATGTTATCACATACCCAGGATAATAAATAGAACAAGACATTGTTGCCCATCCATCAACCCTATGGGTGTGATCGAAGTGCACCCATGCATTTCATAGATCTCCGGTTCCTGTTTGCCTCATACAATTCACTAAGTCCATGTTGAGACTCAAGCTCATTAGACTTTTTTCAGTTGAGACTTCTGTCAGTTGTTTACCTTAGTGAACAAGGTTAAGACACACTGACTTAACCATGATTAGATCTAGGTCAGTTGATCTTTGTATGTGTGTTGTACATATAGTTGACTTTTGTGTGACTATGTGTTGATGATGGAGAATGAACTGAAGGGAGCATGTCTGCTACCCTTGGTGCCTGAGCCTTTGTCTCCATCTCTTTTTCTCTGAACTGTAATATGGTATCAGAGCATCCATTTCTTGTGAAACCTGCTCAAATGAGGAAGAGGAGCATGTGGATGAATGACAATCCTAAAAGCTTCACCGAAAACAGGACTCGATAGGCTTCTGAATTTCCAAAGGTACAAGCATAAGCTCCAGAGGAACGGGAGCCGCTAATCCAGGTATCGATCTCAAACACAAGGCAAAAATACAGAAGAATAAGAATCACCATTGACATGATACACGCATTGTCGAAGAGGTTGGAAAGCTATGCTAGCACTGAGGCTTTAATGGTGTGAGAACAAGGAGGAAGCATGCGATTAATGGCTGTTGCAAAGCCCACTACTTGCCAACCAAGTAATGTACCAACCTCAATAATTACTGACTTATCTATGATGTGAGCTGGCAGCGATTCCACCTTAGATTTAGGTTGATCGTTATGTCGAGGTTTTTCAAGGGTCTGAATTGGATCCCGGGAATTGGCAATTTCTGACATTGGCTGCACTACAGTGCTTGGCCTGTTCATCAATTCAGGTGTAGGGGAAACAATAGCTGGTTTGTCACAAGGACTTTCATAAGGATCACCCTTTGGTGATACAGGTTCTTGTACATTGATAGAATTGACGCCATTGGGACTGCATCCTGGAGGTAGTACAGAATGTAAAGCTAGACTTGGAGTGTGGTCTTGGGACTCGAGTTTATGAGAAGCTTTCCGAGTAGGTGCTGGAATGGCAGAGCCCTACAGGGCAGCATGGTGCGCTATCGAGTATTGTAAAGCAAAAGGAAATATCTTTCGCAGACTTCTTAAACATTTCTGAGCAAATACAGAGCGAGATGTACTGCAACAACCTTTGACTTCATAAATCCTTTGAAATCAAATAACTACAATAAGAAGTTTTTTCAAAAGCTCCTGAGCAAGCTTCTGCTCAGGTGTGGCCTCAGTACTAACACAGGTAGATGTCAAGGGAAGCATGGATTTGGTCCGAAGCCAGACAACCATGAAGGAGGGGCTTCCATTCAGCATATCCCGTGGAAAAAATGTTTGGGATGAGCAGTTCACCTTCAATATATGGAGTGGTTGGAGGTTCTGATCAAGTTTTTTTTATAAAGACGATGCTCTTGCAGATGATCCACTAGGAACTATTGTGGTTCCATTGCATAAAGTCTTCTTTGAAGGTTGCATTCCTTCCACAAAGTTCAAGGTGCTTGGACAGAAAGGGCAGCCACAGGGCAAGATCAGTGTTGCCTTGAAATTCTCACCACACGGCTAGGAAGGCATGTGTTGGTCTATCTGCTGTGCTAGACAAACTGGTGCTTCTTGGTGCTTGTGGTATAAAAAGTGTAGAGCACTTGGGTTTTTTGTTTTGTATATGCACATTGAGCTGAAATAAAGCAGACACCTGAAATGCAGTAGTGGTTATTGGTGAAAGATTTACAGTAAAAAAAAAAACTGGTTGCATTACAGGGTATTGAAGTACATTGCATACTGGCACTTTGAGAAATTGACTGGTTTTGTAAAGGTGGAATGTTGTAAGCATTAAATGCTTAGTTGTGAACTAATTTACTACAGTTTTTGCAATGGGGCTGACTGTTAACATTTTGCAGCAAGTATACAAGTATTGGGTCTATTGAGTTATGTATTGACTCCCAGAGATTGTGACATATAACTGTTGTGGTTTATGGCTTGGTTGAGCTGAGAATAACCTCACTTGGATATAGAGAATATATAGCTGGTTACTTACAGACTGCTGATTACAGATTGTTGTCAGTCATTGAATGTTGCATATGTCTACATGTCTACTGATCACACAATGCTACTTGGTTGGAATGCTATTACATTTAATGCTTTACCACATGTTTAGATACATATGACATTGTTGTGAACTGAAATTTACTGGTTTTGCAAAGCTGAAGACCTTGAAAATGGCAAACATAGGAGAGAAGGATACTATCACTCAGATAGTTGGTGAGAAGCTGGACTATAACAATTTCGTTCTATGGAAATTCAGGATGTCTAATTTTTTTATTGGAAGAGGCTATTGGGACCTAGTCACAGGTCTTGAAGATGAGCCCAAGCTACCGGGAGATAGACCTCCAACACAGGATCAATTGAAGGCACACAGGACTTGGTTGGAAAAGGCCAGCAAGGTTTTGCATTGGTTGTCACTATGTGTGTCAGACACAAAGGCTATGCAAATTGCAAATTGTACTTCCCCAAAAGCTGCTTGGGACTTATTGATGAAGAATTATGGGCATGTCACTCATGCAAGAAAGACACAACTGAAGCAAAAATTCACCCACATATCCAGGAATGGAAGGTCTATTGAGGACTATGTCAGTGAGATCGGATCCATTGCAGAACAACTAGGATCAATTGGAGCTGAAGTTGAGGATGATGATTTGGTAGCTACTACCCTCCATGAACTTGGATAGGAATATAAGCAATTTGATACTTCCATTTCAGTGCGTCAGGAGCAGCCTGACTTTGATGAACTTGTAGCACTTCTTTTGCATGAAGAAGTGAAACTTGGACTTAATACAAGTTCCAGTGGGTCTAAAAACAGCAGGGACAGTGTCTTCTACTCAAATCAAAGGGATAGAGGTGGAAGAGGAAGATCAAATTTTTGAGGAAGAGGTGCTGGAAATGCATATGCAGCCCGTGGACAACAAGCTACTGGATGGCAAAATAGGCAGCCTCAAGCAAATCATCTATGTGGATGACTTGATCATTACAGGTGATGATGTCACACGAATTGGAGAGATCAAGGAAATGTTACATGCTGAATTTCAGGTCAAAGATTTGGGAGATCTGAAGTATTTCCTTGGGATTGAGGTTGTCTCTACACCTCATGGTACTTGGTTTTTGTAGAAGCAGTATGCACAGGATATGTTAACCAAGTATGGTATGTTGGATTGCAAAGCATTGAGCACTCCATTGGAACAAAATGTTAAGCTACTTGCAAGTGTTGGGCATGAGATTGAGAATGTCACTATGTATAGACAAATGGTGGGTAGCCTGATTTA
This sequence comes from Lygodium microphyllum, assembly GCF_053477565.2. NCBI lineage: Eukaryota > Viridiplantae > Streptophyta > Polypodiopsida > Schizaeales > Lygodiaceae > Lygodium > Lygodium microphyllum. The sequence goes on from NC_141146.1 coordinate 67,550,776, forward strand.
CCTTACCATTACTAGACCGGATCTTAGCTATTCAGTTGGACTGATTAGTTAGTTCATGCAAAAGACTATGAAGCCACACTTGGATGCAGTGAGCAGGATCTTGAAATAGGTAAAGGCTACATCAAATTATGGTCTATTCTATGAGCATGGTAAGCCTTTGGAGCTTACAGGATATACAGATGCTGACTGGGCCGAAAGTACCTATGATAGGAGATCTACTAGTGGGTATGCATTTTCCCTTGGTAGTAGTATGGTCAGCTGGAGCAGTAAGAAGCAACCTACAGTTGCACTCTCTAGTACTGAGGCAGAGTATAGAGGTGCTGCACTAGCTGCATGTGAGGTAGCATGGCTCATGAAGCTTCTTGATGATTTGGGCATGCAAGAAGTTAGGCCTGTCACACTCTATTGTGAAAACATGAGTAGTGTGCTCCTAGCTAGTAATCCTGTCTATCATGCTAGGACTAAGCACATTGAGGTACACTATCACTTCATCAGGGAAAAAGTGATTGCAGGTGACATTGATTTGGTCCATGTGAGGACAGAAGACCAAGTTGCAGATATCTTTACCAAGTCATTGGGTAAAGATAAGTTTGTGCATTTTAGAGAGTTACTTGGAGTGAAGTATCCTACTTGAGCTTGAGGGGGAGTGTTGAGACTCAAGCTCATTAGTCTTCTGTCAATTGTTTACCTTAGTGAATAAGGTTAAGTCACACTGACTTAACCATGATTAGATCTAGGTGAGTTGATCTTTGTATGTGTGTTGTACATACAGTTGACTTTTGTATGACTGTGTGTTGATGATGGAGAATGAACTGAAGGGAGCATGTCTGCTACCCTTGGTGCCTGAGCCTTTGTCTCCATCTCTTTTTCTCTGAACTCTAATAGTCCACCCCTGATGCTGGTCCCTTAGTGGAAATTTTAAACAAGAAGCCCTTCTCCTTGGCATGACCTTGCCCAGGAAATCTACTTCCATGGAAAAATGGAAAGACACAGCGTCTTTGCAAAAGAAGTATATTGTCATACCCATCACCAATGACCTGAACTTGATTAGCTCTCTCTTGTGAAACAATACCTTTGAACCTGTGTGTTTGCTAGATGGTTATTTCAAATGCAAGGCATACAACATTAGTACAAAGTAATGAAACACAAGATTACCCTTTATTTTGCACCAGTGGCATCATTTCTTCTAAAAACGATTAAGATCCACCTCAGTCGCCATTCATCTTCTCTTGTCAAAGATTCAAACAACATATGTCGAGCAACTAGCATCTGTATTTTTTGTGGGCCTCCTTTTTTTATCTTTAGGACTGTGCTAACAAGGGTTCGTACCTTTTCAATGGTTGCCCTCTTTGTGCCCTATTGAACATCGTGAGAATGCTCCCCAACATGGATCACTAACCGTGTCACTGTAGGGTCTAATGGCAACACATAATAGATTGAGCATCTACAAACGGCTATACAACTAACAACCTTTTGACAATAGTGACATGTTATTTTGGAGTTTCCCTCACTCACAGGATAGCCCATGCTCACCTGTCTATCTAAATGACCATGGAAAAAAACATCATTTTATTTTCTCTCAATTATGTAGTAGAGACAAGTTACCCTAGGACATTGAAGACTTCCAAGACAATAGCTCAAATGCACTGTGCACTCTATTGCCATATTTGTTTGTGAGGGCCGTGACCAAAGTTGACCATCATATTTCTATTCCATACCCATCATTCGTTTCTTACTTTGTGTAGCTGGAAGCTCAAAAGCAATCATACCATTATACTCACTTGGGAGCTCATCCACCTTTTGCAGAGATCCACAAAGTGCTAGCAATTTTTTCAATCTACCTGGCCTAGCTTTCTCCTTAATGAAGGCCACAATGGACTTATCATAGGAAGAAACATCCTTGCTTTTGCTACCCACATGCAACTCCACATCAATATTTGTGTCATGCATCCCTATGTGCACACCTCTGTCATTGTATTTATCTTTTGATATTATCACTTGATCAGCATCCTTGCTATCATCTGAGGGTATATCAAGATGCACTGGAGTTGACTTGCTACCAGTACCACCTTTTATCGACTCAATAGTATTAGATACATACACACAATTTCTTGAGTGCATGATGGAGTAGGTGGTTGATAGTGTGCTACTAATCATGTAGTGCGCATGCCCTTCATGATCCCATCTTGGAGATACATTAACCTTGTTTGCTCCACCTTCATGCTCTACGATGGCTTGCAACCCTTGAAATTTTTGTGTTGGAGGCAATAGATTCTGCAGGCAGTTCTCACTCAGAACAAGCTCTCCATTTCTTAATGAAACCCTATGCTCTATGCAATCACTAGCTATTTTCCATGACAAAATGGAAAAACTTGACATGTTGTGCTCTCTGTTGGGTTGGAAATTGATGAAAAATAAGATAACTCTATATTGAGCTTACAATGTGGATTTGTTAAAGAGAAGGCAACAACTCTTGAATTAAGGAAAGTGCAAAGGAAAAAGGGCGTCATAGAGGAAGTCTCGAGAGAGTTTGAATAACGTAAAAGTTGTAGTTGGTGGCCGTCATTGTAACTTGAGAAGACTAATTAATGAATTAGTAGAATTATCAAAATTTAAGAGCCACAGAAGGACTATCCATTTATGACACATCATAGAGAACGTTTAGTTTTGACGGCTCAATAACTCTAAAACATCATTAGAGTGAGTGAGTGAGATGTAATAAAAATGACACAAAAGAACATTTGGGCTGTTTGCTAGGACATTTTACACATGCATTAGTACGACCCTCAAGGCCTAGTAATATAATCTCTAGAGTCACTACCAGCTACTTTGGTAGCAAGAGCCCGGTATAATCCTACTTAAGAACGTTGCCTTGCCAAAGAAGGCGTCTTTCAACATGAACTCTTGATTTTTCATTGTCTTACTCTCGCTCTCGCTCTCACAAAGCTTTGTGTCCCCCCCCCTCTCTCTCTCAAACCTTGACTGATTCAAGCCCCCCCCCCCCCCCCCCCCCCCACACACACACACACACACACACACACACACAATGTGTGTGTGTGTGTGTGTGTGTGTGTGTGTGTGTGTGTGTGTGTGTGTGTGTGTGTGTGTGTGTGTGTTTCTCTCTCACTCAAGATCGTGAAGCATTGGGTCATCGAGCTACTAGTCATCATCCTCAAGATTGCAAAGCAGTCAGGGCGACCGCGCACACGCATATCACAAGGGACGTGTAGAGGTGAACTCACTAAGGATCTTGTCCTTTGCATATGCTTCCTACCATCATTTGCATGCATGCAAAGGATGGGGGGATTACCAACCTGCCTTTTTTTGCACATTATGATCATATAACCATTTTAGGTAAGACAGGCACATATGCCAGGATACGAGGGAGTGTGTGTGTGTGTGCACAAGTAAGTAGAGATGTTTTGCTGCGGAGGATAGACTCCATTGTAAAGCAATGAGGATAGAATCTTGTTTCAAGGTAGCATTAACTTTCTATAAAAAAATAATTGTTGCATTAGCTTTCTATAAAAGTTAATTGTTGAAGGTAGTTATCAATTTTACCTTTCTATAAAAAATGGTTATATGAAGGTTTGGATTATAATATCTCTTGTTGGAAGACCTTTCATTTTGTTGCTATGCATGAACTTGAGTAGTCTGGGATAAATGTGTATTTCCTAATCCTTCGGTCCCTACTTGGTCATTTAATGGTTAAGAATTAGAAAAACCAAATCATTACTTTTAGGAATTGTCAAATCAGATGATGGAATGAATTTGGAGGTTGCAAATTTGATGAATTTCAAGATGTGTCGTCGATTGAATGAATTTTGAACTAGATAAATTGACCACAATATCAATCAGTCAAATTTGAATCTAGAGATCTTTAACTAGAATCAATCAATGTGAATCACACTTAGGTGAATCTAGAGATCTTTAGCTAGATGAATTTTCCATTAGACAAATTTGGATGAATTCTAATTGAAAAATTGCATTTGGAGAATTGCCGAATTGAATGGCCTTGATGGCCTTTAAAAGAGATGATCAAGACATTTTCTAGCACCATGGACAATCAAATGAATTTCGAAGAGAAAGACACACGGTTAATTGTAGATAATGCAACCTTAATGGGTCTTGTGACACAAATGTCCTCATAAGTGTGGATAGACCCTAAGGTCTTATTATTTGGTGGGTCAACTTTTGAAAGGCAAGGGCTTTTGGCTATTTAATTCTTGTGAGAGAACGTGGAGAAGAAGGTAAGGTTCATCTTCAATTGACCACAAGAGCAACCAGAGCAGCCAAATCGTTTGCGCGGACGCAGACCAGAAGTGAGCTCAACTCCTTCCTCTCACCAGGTAATCTTCTTTGGAGGAGATGGTCTTCTTACGGTTTATGCATGAATCAGGGCTCCACCCCTATTGTCACTAGGAAATGCCCCTTCTTCACCCCATTCAGAATGCATATTGTTGCCTTCTCTGCGACACGGGCAGCGCACCTCTGTTCATTGTAGAGTGCAGTGTGCCAGTGGCCTGAGTGCACTAGTGGGAATGGCAAACTTCAAAGGGGGAATGGCAGGCTGGTAGGATCTTCTTAAATATAGAAAATGACTATGAAAAAAGTGCTTTCAACGGAGAAGCTTTGCTGGCGATGGTGGTAGATGTAGTGGCCTCAACAATGAGACATCTGCAGTAGAGGATCTGCACCTGCAGTAGAGGCATCTGTAGTAGAGGCTTTTGAGTCCTTCGAAGTTTTGAATGTCATAAACACAAGCAAAACACAAGAAAGTACCCGAGTTTGATCAAGATTCTTGTGTCAAAGGGGTAATCCATCTAAAGACCGTAATATGCAATTTTCATGGGGCAACCAAGTTCTGTGGGAACAGTTGCTTGATGCGATTCATTGAAAAAGAGCAGGGCTATGATACATTTCGTTCTGCCAAATTCCTTCCTAGTGCTGCAGCCATGGCCATTGTAGGGACCGCAGCTAGGCAATTTGGCTCTTTGCAGCCTCAACGGAGGGGGTCTTTTGCATCCTAGTCAGGAACACTCTGCTGGAAAGCCAGAGTCAAAGATGAAAGGGAAGGCGTAGGACATCTTGCAAAAGGCTGATGGAACATCCTTTTAATAGATAGAAGATTGATTCAAATCCATCATGCCAATATGGTCAGAGAGCACAGTGCAGTCACTGCCTGTTGTTGCTCTTCTTCTCTTATTGTTGACATCAACCATGGCCTCCCTCTCTCTCTCTCTCCGTCCGGTGATGATGCACTGGCCTCTCTCTCTCTCTCTCCGTCTGGTCATGATGCACTATTTATATTTCAACTGTGCACTCTCATGTTTTGCTTTGATTGCACTTTGACTGTTGCCTTATATGGTTTGTTGGGAGTAGGAGAACCTTTCCCTATGCGTGTAGGTTATGGCTAGTCTATTGTGTTGTATACCTACAGATGTTGATATGGCAGCTCCTTTCCCTGACCAGCATAGTAGATGTGAACTTAAGCTTCTATGTCCGTCTTGCTGTCCAGATACCCTCAAGCATGTGTACGTGTGTCTTTGTTGCATATTGATTTGGGGTGGTTTCATCATGTTTATCTTGCTACAATTCATGACCTATTTCTTTCTACGATGATTGATTGGCATTCCTTCTAACATCATTGGCTACAAATCCATTCTACATCCTTCCTCCATTCAAGCAAGATAGATGCATTCAAGGTCACAAGGAGTAGGATAGTTGGGATGGCTTTGATAGTGCCATTGGTCCTAGTGTTTATCCACATTAAGCAAGCCCCAATGTCCATCTTCATCATCTTCTTCTATCTCAATATTACTGTAGCTCGACTTTATCATCCTTTTACTCATTGTTGAATAAATATTCGCTTTGTTATTTTTTCATGAGTATTTAGGTTGCGTGTACATCTCTTTGATGTGGCACACTTGTAGGTGATCTTTGGATGAAGAGTAGTAGAGCTTGTCATTATGTAAATGCAGTTTTTATCATGTAATTATGTAAATGCATTATGTCTTGAGCCTTTGTTTGTATGTGTTTACCAATCTAATGGATAGATGTATCTACACAAGCACATTAATTGTGGTCACTTTTTTCTCTTTTGGATTTGCAGTCAACCATGGCATTTGACAAGGCATGATGCATGCAGTGCTTCAAGTTGGGGAATTTGTGGAGGCTTGATGGAGAGAATGAGGATGAATAGCCATTCTTTAGTGTGCCTTTGTTCTCTCTCTCTCTCTCTCTCTCTCTACCCAGTTGTGATATTGGTGCTCAACAATGAGCTCATCAAAGTCATGACTAAGAGATGACAAAGTCACCTCTTTCCCTATGTTTTTCCCATTGCATGTACCAAAATACTTTCAAAGTGAAACCCCTATCTTTGTGGAGCAAGTGTAAGCACTATTACACAATTGGAGGTCTCTATCACTATGAGGCTCAAAGAGAGATCTAATGTATGATTCAAGATGCACAATGATCGTTCAAGTCTCCCAAGTGGATGGGATGGCAACTGGATGTCCAAGTAATTGCAATGGCAACCATAGTGTATGTAGTGCCCTTCATGTCTAGCTACTTTGATAAATTTTGGTGTAGTTGTTCCCTTTGATACTCTAGTGGATTTCAAAAGATGAATCATAAATTTTCAACAAAAAATAGCAAAAAATTGATTCACAAGCATCTCCACTCAAGAATTGAAAAGGTAAGTTGGTGACTTAGACTAGGTCTAGGTAGCTACTACCAATCCCTCTATCTTCTCTATTTGTGTCATTGAGCAAGTGGGTTCAAAACTAGTCCAAAACTACAATTTGTGAGTACCATTTAATGTTTTATTGATGTTATCGTTTATCTTAGGGGTTATTCCCATCATCCTCATCTAAATTCTCCTTGTCTCACTATTGCTATAATCTTTTGGGTTTGTATCTAAATCCAAGTCACTGCCCTAAGACTTTTGACCTTTTTAAGGGGATTCAAAAGATTTCTTTGACTTCTTACTAGAACCAATCATCAAGGTTTGTTCCACTTAGTAGCTAGAGCCACTAGCAAAGTGTGAGAGAAACCTAGAACATAAATACAATACAATATTTTTCCAATAAGCTTAGTATTGGTAATCTTGTGGAAAAAAATGTATATGTATGTTTGTATGGAATTGTTGTGTGACTTTTTATATGCGCTTACTTTGTGACTATGCTAAAAGAGGATTTCAAGAACATTAAGCAATACATAATGACATTATGAATTTTAATTTTCTTTGTGGTTACTGCTTAGATTTCATATTATGGCACAAAAAAGAGTGCTTGGCAAGAGAAAGGAATATGTCTCACATCATAGTAAACATCAAGTCAGCATGAAGCTACGTTCGGGATGTGCTCCTAGGTGGATCATAGACCAGGAAGCATCATCACATGTGAGACCTTTGGACACTCCTTCAAAGAAGAAAGGATGTGGTCCAAAAAGATGTGTGTTCATTGACGATGAAGCACAAGTAGATGGGGACTCTAATACCATTGACGAGATTGCTGAGCAGACAGGTAGGTACTTATATGTTCATTTCATTTATATGTCACTATTGCTTATTGTTACTCATTGTTGTTTATCATTATATATATAATTGCTTTGTTACTATTTTTTTAAATTTTTGTTTATGAACATTTGTGTTTATAGAGACTAATGTGCACCATGAGGGTTTAGACGTCAATGAAAAGATGAGTGGTGATAATGCTTAAGGGGAGGTCGAGGATGGAAAACAACAAAAGCACTCAAGGCACCTGGGCAAGCAAGTCTCTCTAGGCTTGATGAAGGATGTACTGAGCCAGTTTTATGTCAAGAAGAGGACGTTGCCTCCTGTCGTGCCTCTATGTAGATTGGTGGCTCATGAGGCAGTCAGATTTGCCACAGACGATGCTTAGTGGCTGATTCCTTCCTTTGATTCTACTGGCTATCTAGAGACTATGGGACACTTGTGTCAGTTGCGAGTCCTAGAGGGGAGACCATACATGTGATAACCAACAATCTAGATGACTGGGGTCTGATTTGGCATCAAAGAAATGAGGAGTTTGAGATGGCTCTTGGGAGAGAATGGCAAGATCTGATGGGCAATAAGTTCTTGGTTCAGGATGGAAACCGTAGGCTAAAAACATGGTGGAGACGCATCAAAGAAAGTAATTAATCATTTTTACTTTGTCCATTATACATGTAGGCATTGAATATATTTGTGTACTTCGACAAACATTGAATACTTTGTCTTATGTTATCCAATTTTCAATTATATAATACTCCGACAATGCTCAATTTTATATTTGTGTACGATGTCAATTCATTGAGGTGCCAATGGAGAAGGAAGCAAAGCTACTACTCGCATTGGATACCACCAATGCGTAAGTATTCTTTCTTAAACTATGCTTCTCATTGTCATATTTATGATTACATTCTTATATTTATGATTATGTTTGTTTCCAATAGTATTTCTAGGGCGCATGTAACTCCAAATATTACTCATGAGGTGTATATGTTCCAAAAGTTTGGGCTTGCAAACAAAGAATCCATTCTAGATAGATTGAGTCCACACATGAGGAAGTGGGCTGAGGTTGAGATGAGTATAGAGGGAAGGAATTATCATGGTGCCGCTCCATGGTATAACTCTCCTTGCAGTTTAATATCTCAGCTTGTATGGAAGGTGCTTTTCTATCTCTAGCTTTCTTGTATGGAATGTGCTTTTCTATCTTTGGCTATAATTTTATTTTTGTTTTGGTATGACAGGATGAATTCCATGTCTTTATCTCAAAAGAAACTGCAAAGGTTGAGGCTCTTGGTATAGATGAGGTAGAGAGGAAGAAATGATTAGATAAGTCTATAAGAGTCGAAGAGGAGCGCCTCAAAGATAGGGGTTACAAGTACTTATGCATTGCCAATCCCCAAAATGGGGATGATTTCTTTAAGTTGTTATTTAGCCTAAGGTGGGATGATGCGAACATGCTCAAAATCACAAGAGACAAGTTGTATTGTCTTACAAGTTCAAAAATCTCTTCGGAAAGGTAATTTGTATTTACAAAGCAAGTTGTGTACATGTTGTATTTTTTCTTCAATGCTTTCTATTCATGCATGTTGTTGTGCAACATAGGGAAAAAATATTACTGCATCTTATGAGTCTTACAGAAGTCTAAAGATCCCTAATACCCTCACTTTGTTGGTGATTAGAAGCTCTTTCGGATTTACATGAAGAAAGAGACATATTGGGGTCATTTGCATTTGGAGGCCGCGCTGTAGATCCAAAGGATACAAGTAGAAGGTCCACAACTGCCAGACTCATTTGAGGAGTTTTTCAAACTTAACTTGAAGAATCATGTCATGCAGGTTGACACAATGCAATACATCTATATTGCTTTTTGGACATTTTTCTTAATGTACGTATCAATATTAAGTTTTTGTAAAATGTTTGTAGGTTTTTGTGTCTCTCATGGATGGAGTGAAGTCTTCAAACACTGCAGAGAAGATGCCAGAGCTTATGTATTCATCCAAATGTGTGATTTATAGGTTTATTTTGATTGTTGTGCATGAGGAGTAATCATTTCTCCTCTTATGGTAAGTGCTTTGATAATTATGGAGTCATTTGGATCGAGAATGTTGCAAGTGGATACTACAGTGTGTAGAAGAGAAGACATTAGATGTAGCTCCAGAATTCACAAGAGAGTGGATTGATATCCATGATGAGAATACCATGTATTCTCCAACATTATGTGAGAGGAACTTGACGGCATGGGAGGCAAATGTTTGTCCTCGGTGGCTCGATTACCCTGTGGGAGTTATCTCTAAGCAGCATGAGAAAGATTTGCATAAGAGTAAGTACTTTAACCCATGTAAAGCGCGTTGTTGATTTTGTAGAATTACTTTTTATGATCACGCATGAGGGTTTAAAGGTTGAATCATGCTTGTAGGGTTCATGGAGGAGGTTCCTGCTCGTGATTCACTTGCCATACCCATTGCTATAGAAGAGCAAGCAACTATAGGTATTGAGGGTGCAGAAGGAAGTACTCAGGCCATCAAAGCTCATAAGGATACTACACAAGCCACCCAAGGTAGTCATGATAATGTGCATGCTACTCAATCTACCATTGGGGCCACTACTACACCTCTTGCTAGCCCCATTGACAAGAGAGGCAAAGGGCTTATGAGCCAACCAAGCACCTCCACAGATCCATTGAGAAAAAATGTGATGCAATCATTTATGGCACCCATCACCTCCTTTGTTGCAGAGTCATCTCTTGGTCGAGGGAGTTGGGAGAGGTGACCCATAATTCGTTTAGTAGGTGAGAAGATCTTATATTAAGTTGAAATTCATTTGCTTTGTTTGGCGTCCATGAGGAAGACTTACATGTATGATTAAAAATATATTACTTGAAATAATTATTGCAGGCTTCCAATTTGAAACATACATTGATGCTTTGCTAGTGGATGTGACTCAGATTGATAGATTTGCTCTTGATAGGTAAACATGGTGACCATGTTTTGCAAGAACCTCAATTTACCTGTTTGCGTGTAGCATTGCATCATTGTTTACTTAGCATTAATGACTATTTGTTGTTTTTTAAATAGCATCAACAAGTTTTTTGCAACACAAAAGACACATCTTTATAGCAAAAATGGTATGCCATGTCGAGAGGTAGCTCGATTGATATTTGCAAATTTTCCTACGGGCTTGCTTGTGGATACTCTAGGTCCCGCTTCATTCGGTAAGCTACGTTTTCTCTCATACAAGGTTTACATCAAAATCACTTCCCATATGGTATTATCCCTTGTGTTTCTTTTAGAGAACATGACTATTCCCAAGCGGAATACATTCTCAAAGGGTTTAGTTACAGGTTGCATGGATCTTGCTCATGAGTATTTGGTCGATGAGGGATTCTTGGTTAGTATGTGCTTGGCAGAGCATATAGGTGAGTTCATTGTGGATGCAGCGAGAGTGGGGCTTGTGCTTCACTGCACTTGGACGCTCATGCGTAATTCCAAGGCTTATCAGCACCCTATTACTAGAGAGGCAGTAAGATAACAAAGTTGGATGCTTTAAACATATTGTTATATGTTGCAAACAAGGTTTGATCACTTATTCTATTTCCACTCATGAATAAGTACTTGATCTTACAATGTGTCTTTGGCATTGTGCCGGTCATGTTGTACCTTGCTATGATAGAGAGGTTGGGGAGATGATTTCAGAGATGTTGTTTCCAGTGTATCGTAGCTACATGTTGGATGATTGTGTCTTTCCCATAGATATTGATGGTGCCATTCTTAGAGGTGGGGCAGAGAGGTCTCATCTTTTTGATCGGTAAGTAGTTTTGTATGTTTTTGCTCTCAGGTTTCATTGTATAGTTATTTCATTGTTTCTACTTGCATGGTCGCAAACGTTTTGTATCTTAATTGATGATATGGTTTGGTGGTTATTAGCCACATTTACAAAGCGCTACGACTATGTTTTGGATGTGTTTGTGGGGTGTAGTGGTTTGGCACGGGCCAGTGCAGAGGAGATGAGACATTGCATGTGTCTAGAGCTAGATGACATGCTCTATGGGGAATGTTTATCCACCCTTGTTTGTGGACCGGTACTGTGCTGAGGGAGAGGGGGTTATCCACCCTTGTATTATGTTGAGGGAGAGAGGGAATGTTTATCCACCCTTGTATGCGAACTTATTACATTGTTTAGTTTGACATTATGCTTTGTGGTTGGTTGTGTTGACACCATATCATTCAACTATATCGTTGGCATGGTGCTATATTGGTTTTTCTTTCCCTATCATTACTTTATTCAAGGGATCACATGCATTAGGATATTTGATTTGGTTGGTTATGTTGAGAATATGCCACGTTGGTCTTTTTTTCTTGATGTGTGTTCATGTAAATACAAATTGTCATACTTTTTTAGTAATAATAAAGAATTATAATTTTATTTTTTTGTCACTTCATGTCTATAGTTTGTATGACTATGAATCAGTAATCATGCTATGAATGTATGTTGCATGAAAAAGCTCGAAAAAATGAGATTGATTGCAAAAGAACAAAAATGAAAGCTCGCAAAAATAAAACCGCCTAATGCGCTTATCTAATTATTCCACAATGTCACAAATTTTTGGTAATCCATCAAGAGGTAATCAAGGTAACTTTTATTTGAAACTCCATTGGAATAACCACACTCATAAGCTCAAACAACTTGCTCTAGCTTGTAGGGGAAGTTCCACCTTAAGCCCACAAGGATTGACCTAAAGTGGGGCTTAAATTATCACTATGGTTAGGAATCAACATTATCTAGTGGTAGCTTGAGGTGACCACTTTGCTATCAACCCTCAAACTAAAGTGGACCATTGCTACACTTGGTTCAAAGAGAGTGAGAAATGAGGGGGATAGATACACATCAACCCCTCTACCCATAAGATATAGCCTTGAATTTGGCCCCTCTAAAATGGCATTGGTTAGAATCTAGGATGTCATACTAGAATAGCCAATGTTCAACCCTTTCTAACTTATCCTAATCTCGCATTCCAATCTTTTTGTGGAAGCCTCTCGACTAATCGAGAACATTTTGTTATAGGAAAGATCTATCAGGGGATCTAACCACTTGCTTCCCTCATGGAGAAGTTTTAGTTTTCTAATAAACCTAGTATATTTTAGTTTAGCATATAAAACCAACTTCATTAGTTATCTTAGTAAAAAAATATTCCTTCATGTATGATTGGAGATTAATAATATATTCTTGGGTTGATGTAGGTTGGAGAGTAGGAAATGTAGCAACGGTGAAGGTGGTAATAGGATAAATTAGCGATAAGGAATGAAGAGTGAGTTGGTATTGATAGTTGGGATTGATTTGGAAGTAGAAGGATGGAGTGAGGAGAGTGATTTGTGGAGGGTAAGGAGATCCATCAGGGTCTAGATCCTCCAAGACTTGGGCATGACCCTCTTCTCATTCAATCTCTTGCTGTCCTATCTTGCTTTCCCTCTCTATCTCCCTTCACTCACTCACTCGCTCGCTCACTCGCTAGCACACTGTCGTGCCACTATACGCACACCATGTAACATAAATCTAGAGTGTGGCTTTCTTATTGATTTAGAGAGTCAATGCCATTTTAGACATTAGTGTTAGTGTCCATGGCTCAAAAATATTAGATTTTTGGACAAGTTTTAGCCAATTTTAGATATTTTAGATATTATCTCTTGTAAAAATCCATAAAATTGTAGACAACTTCTAGATTATGATAACATGTAAAAGAAAGTATGTAGGTTTTAGCTAATTTGAGAGGATTCTATGTAAAAAGAGAGATTGGCAAAATCACGTGACGTACAATTGTTGTTTTTAGGCATTGAACATCACTCCAAAGTGGGAGATGGAGTGATCTGACTAAATTCTGGCTAGGTGTTTTGGTATTTTACCCCCGTTTTGGAGCCAATGGAAGCATCAGATGTTGAGATATCGAGCTCCACTCGTGATACGCCAGGGTGACCGTTGTGTATTTATGTCACCGACGTGTCAGTTGCAGATGCGGTTGGTACACCGCCCATGAATAATAGCTACATGATAGCTATCCTTATCTATTCTAGTTCGTGGCTCAGTTAGTATGCCACCTTAGTTAGTTGAGTTTGGTTTGAGACCCATATAGAGGGTTCTTCTATTTCTTTGTACTAGAGTTCTTTTGGCTTACACAACTAAGAAGAGGAAAACTGTTTTCAGCCTCCACCCTTGTGTGTCTTCCCCCATTGTGCAAGCAAGAAAGCTTCAAGCGAGACTCCTTCCTTCTCTCCCACAATCTTGACATGGTATCAGAGCCTTGTTCGTGGTAAGGAGCTCAAGAAAGCAAGCCAAGCTCGCGGTGGTCTGGTAAGAGGAGCAGTGTTGCTTTCATTTCCTGTTTTGGGAGCAGATCTCTGCAGGTAGCACAACCGGAAATTGCAGGAGTGCATTGTCTCAGGTTGAGACGCCCTTCGCGGTGAAGCAAGAGGGCAGTATATGCTGCGGGAGAAGGGCTTTAGCCCTCGGCGACCTTGTTTTTTTGATTTGAGGCCATTTCGGGGCCTGTTTTGCAGACGGAAGTTTTCTGCACGCACTCAAGAAAAGGCTCAGTTTTATGCTGTGCGACCACTGTTCTACAGGTCGGTGAAAAGTTACTGTAGAAATTGCATCGTATGCTTGTGCGCAGAGACATTGGGAGTTTCAGAATCATCCTTGGTTCCTGTTTATGCAAAATCGTCACTAGGAAGTGACTGCGTGGTCAAATACCACTTTCGCAAGTTTTGCAGATTTGCCCTTGTGAGGGTGAAGCTGTGTTTTTTGCAGTGACAGAATTTCTTGCAGTATTCTGTAATGGCGTCTGATTCTCTTTCACAGATTGTCACTGAAAAGCTTGACAAGAACAACTTCCAGGCATGGAAGTTTAGAATGACGAATTTCCTTATGGGAAAAGGATATTGGGAATTTGTTGCAGGAAATGAAGAAGAACCAGTTCTTCCTGATGTTCCCAATCAACAACAAATGCAGGCATTTAAAACATGGCATGAGAGAGCCAGGAAAGTTATGTATTGGCTGTCTATCAGTATTTCAGACTCTATGATTGTGCATATTCAGGATGCAAGTACGCCAAAGGAGGCATGGGATACTTTGTCAAAAATGTATAGCACAAATACGCAAGCCAGGAAAATGCAGCTCAAGCAAGAGTTGCATAATGTGCAAAGAGAAAGTATGAGCATCAACGACTACCACATGAAGGCGAAGAAGATTGCAGATGCACTTGCTTCCATTGGGTCGCCAGTGGAAGATGATGATTTAGTTTCCGTGACCTTGAATGGTCTAGGAAAGGATTATGCACAGTTTCGGACATCCATTTCAGTTCGTGAAAGATTTCCTGATTTTGAGGAGTTGATTGCTCTTCTAATTTCTGAGGAACAGAGAAATGGTGGTGCATCTTCTTCAGGAGGAACTTCAAAAGAAGCTGTCTTCTACTCAAATGCTGGAAGAGGTAGAGGCAGAGGTAGAGGAGGCCGATTTGGAGGCCGTGGCAGAAATCAGAATATGCAGCAAACTCAAGAAAACCAGTCCTATGGAGGAGGACGTGGTAACTCTAGAGGCAGGGGGAGCCAAAGAGGTCGTGGTGGATGGCAAAGAGGCCAAAATGCAAACAGTAATGTTGAATGCTACTACTGTGGTAAAATGGGTCATATGGCTAAAGACTGCTATAAAAAGCAGAATGACATCATGAATGGAAAACTGCAACAAGGGAATTATGCATCTTCTAGTAGACAGGGTGATGACAGAAATGAGCATTTGTTCATGGTGCAGCACATGAACAATTCTATGACAAGTGCAGAAGAAAGCAATGATGTATGGTATGTTGACTCAGGTGCATCAAACCACATGACATGTCATGCAGAATGGATGGAGGATGCAAGGAAAATGGAAAAACCAGGATTTGTGGAGACTGGTGATGATACTGCACATCCTATTGTGCAGATTGGAAAAATTCCCTTGTCTATGCAGGGTGGGAAAAAGAAATACCTGTCCGATGTATTTCATGTCCCGAATATCACCAAGAATCTGGTTTCAGTTGGTCAAATGGTTGAACAGGGCTTGCAGGTCAGATTTAATCCTCATGGATGCTTTGTTGAGGATATGAAAAATAAAGGTCACTTGATAGCAAAAGGAAAGAAGAAGGGCAGAATGTTTACATTGGATGCAGACATGTCTGAATTGAGTGCAGCAATGTTTGCACATGGGACCGGTGTAGTTGCAGATATTGATATCTGGCATAAACGCATTGGTCATGTTAATGTACAGCGACTTAAATCAATGCAGGCCCAAAATATTGTTGCAGGATTGCCCAAATTCAAGGTTGCAGAAATGCATAAGGTATGTGAAGCCTGTCAGTTTGGAAAACAGGCAAGGAAACCATTTCCTAGACATGTTCAAGAGAGTGAGAAGCCATTGGAATTAATTCACTCTGATGTGTGGACAACTAAAGCTGCATCTCTTGGAGGCTGTCATTATTTTGTCAGTTTTATTGATGACTATAGCAGAAAAGTTTGGGTGTATTTTATGAAAAAGAAAAGTGAAGTTTTTGGGCATTTCAAAACTCTTAAAGCTATGGTTGAAAAAGAAACAGGCTTGCAGATAAAATGCCTAAGGTCAGATGGAGGGGGAGAGTACCTCTCAAATGAGTTTGCAAAGTTCTTGCAGGAGCATGGCATAAAGCAGCAATATTCATGTAGTTATACCCCACAACAAAATGGAATTGCAGAAAGGAAAAACAGGCATATTGGAGAGGTATCTCGTGCCATGCTCAATGAAAAAGACTTGTCAGATTTTTATTGGGCTGAAGCAGTTGCTACAGCAGTCTACATAATGAACAGGAGTCCCACTGCAACAATACATGGAATGACTCCAGAGGAGAGGTATACTGGTAGGAAACCAGATATTTCTCATTTGAAAATTTTTGGTTGCATTGCCTATGTACATGTGCCAGATGAGCTGAGATCCAAGTTGGATCCAAAAGCTGAGAAGTGCATCTTTATTGGTTACTCTCTGCAGCAAAAAGGGTATAGATGCTATAACCCTTCTACTCGTAAGTTTACAGTGAGCAGAGATGTTGTTTTTGATGAGATGAGTAGCTGGTATAAACCAGTAAATGTGATTGATGATGAAGATGCACAAAATGGTAATGCTACACAGAATTCACAGCAGCAGTCACAAAATATTAGTGGACCTGGAGCATCCTCTAGCAGTGGTTCACATTCTTCGCCATGGACAGGCAGATTGAGATCAGGAGAATCTTCTCAAAGCAATGCAGATAGTGGTATGCAGGTATCACGAAAAGGAAAAGAGAAGGTTGATCAGCCCATGTTTGATGTGAATGCAGGTCACTCTTATGTGGATGGTGAATCCAGTGGCTCAGAACAGAGCATTGATGATGAGTTGGGTATTCCTTCTATTGTTACACCTGGAGTAAGGAAGACCAGGGATGTTTTGAGAGCACCTGGGAGTGAACCTACTTTGCGCAGGTCTACAAGAGCTAGGTATCCTGTGGATAGGCTGAAATATGATGGATTTACAGCCATTCACTATGCATATATGGTCAAAGTGATACAGGAACCAGAACCCACATCTTTTGAGCAAGCCATGGGAAAAGAAAAATGGGAGAAAGCCATGGATGAAGAAATGGATGCCTTGGAAGCAAATGCTACATGGGAGTTAGTACCTTTGCCTAAAGGTAAGAATGCAATTGGCTGTAAGTGGGTTTATAAGGTGAAGCACAATGCTGATGGTTCTGTGAACAGATACAAGGCAAGATTAGTAGTCAAGGGGTATGCACAAACATATGGCATTGACTATGAAGAAACATTTAGTCCGGTTGCAAGGATGGCAACCGTAAGAGCAGTCATTGCTATGGCTGCATCAAAGGGATGGTCTTTACATCAGATGGATGTAAAGAATGCCTTCTTGCATGGTGATTTGCAAGAAGAGGTCTATATGGAGCAGCCACCAGGTTATGTGCATGCTGTTCATCCTGAGTTTGTTTGCAGGTTGAAGAAAGCCTTGTATGGCTTGAAGCAAGCACCTAGAGCATGGTCTGACAAGATAGGGCAGTATCTTGTCACTATTGGCTTTCAGATTTCCAAGGCAGATTTCTCACTTTATGTGAGAAAAACAGAGAAAGGTATTATGCTACTTGTCATTTATGTTGATGATTTGATTATGACAGGTGACAGTGATGAAGATATCCTTCATGTGAAAATGCTATTGAAGCAGAAGTTTGAGATGAAGGATTTGGGAGAGCTGCGTTATTTCTTGGGCATTGAGGTGATTAGATCACCAAGTGGGATACAGCTCTTGCAGAGGCAGTATGGATTGGACATGCTGTCCAAATATGGGATGACAGGCTGTAAGCCTATTTCAGTTCCTTTGGAGCAAAATGTGAAGCTGAGCACAGATGCAGGTGAGCTTCTAGAAGACCCTACTATGTACAGACGCATAGTAGGAAGTTTGATTTATATGACTATTACCAGGCCAGATTTGAGCTATGCTGTTGGATTGGTAAGTCAGTTTATGCAGGCTCCAAGGAAACCACATTTGGATGCGGCTAGACGCATACTTAGGTATGTGAAGTCCACATTGCAGTATGGACTATTTTATGAGACTGGGGTTCAGATACAGTTGCATGGATACACTGATGCTGATTGGGCTGGTAGTATTTCTGATAGACGATCTACCAGTGGATATGTATTCTCTTTTGGGAGTGCTGCAGTCACTTGGAGCAGCAAGAAACAGCCTACAGTTGCCTTGTCGAGCACAGAGGCTGAGTACAGGGGTGCAGCAATGGCTGCATGCGAGGTAGCTTGGTTGCATAAGCTACTTTATGATATGCATCAGTCTACAGATGGACCAGTTGTCATTTATTGTGACAACATGAGTAGTATACACTTGGCAAATAACCCAGTCTATCATGCTAGAACAAAGCACATTGAGGTGCATTATCACTATGTGCGAGAGAGGGTTTTACTAGGTCTTATTGATCTAGTTTATGTCAGCACAGAGGATCAGGTAGCTGACATATTTACGAAGGCATTGGGCGCAGAGAAGCTGTGCAAGTTCAGAGACCTGCTTGGTGTGCAGGAATTGGGATTGAGCTCGAGGGGGAGTGTTGAGATATCGAGCTCCACTCGTGATACGCCAGGGTGACCGTTGTGTATTTATGTCACCGACGTGTCAGTTGCAGATGCGGTTGGTACACCGCCCATGAATAATAGCTACATGATAGCTATCCTTATCTATTCTAGTTCGTGGCTCAGTTAGTATGCCACCTTAGTTAGTTGAGTTTGGTTTGAGACCCATATAGAGGGTTCTTCTATTTCTTTGTACTAGAGTTCTTTTGGCTTACACAACTAAGAAGAGGAAAACTGTTTTCAGCCTCCACCCTTGTGTGTCTTCCCCCATTGTGCAAGCAAGAAAGCTTCAAGCGAGACTCCTTCCTTCTCTTCCACAATCTTGACATCAGATTGGAAATCTGAGCACTATAGAGGAAGGTATTTTTTCATACACGTTTTTGTCTATTAGAGTTTTATCTTCTCATAATACAGAAATAAACTGACAGGCTTCATCTCTGAAAGTATTCTTCTACATTTTCTAATTCTTTTTGGGAGTATTTTTCTACGTCTTTAATGCCTTCGAACCCCTTCTCTTTTGTCTACTCATCTCCCTGAATCTACCTTCACCTTGTTGTCTCTTATCCCCGTGGTGGACTTTCGACACCACATGCATCGACATCGTGTTAGGGAAAGTTTATGCTATCATTAGAGGTGAATTCCGAAAGATATTTGGGTTGATTTGGGGCTGATATCTTCAGCCATATTCATAGAATCAGCTACAACAATGTTTTTTTAATTCATTTCTTACTCTACAGGAGACATCTTGTCAAAATATGCAAGTATTATATGCCTCTATGGCAAGGCAATGTTTGTAGGTCATTCATAGATGCTTTGAGTTGAATTAAGAGGAGCTTTTTCTCTTATTTCTTGGCTATGGTAACTTATCCTTATCAAGAACTCAATTTGAAGCTCTCTTGAAGCAAGTCTCTTTGCCCTACAAACCTTGTAATTGACTCATAAGCTTTTGTCCCTAACAGTCTACATTGAATGTAATCATGCAAAGTTGATTAATGCTATGGCATCATGTATGAATGATGGGATGGAGAGTTGTTTATGATACATGACATCATATTATACTTGATTTTATAATTTGTGATTGCTCTTATAGTCAAGAAAACAAGCTTGATTTGAGTTAGAACTTATGAGATAATACTCTTATGATCTTTGCTAAGAACATGCAATTGGAAGCTCTATTAACATATTCAAGAACTTGGCTTCAAACCTTCAACCCTTCTCTTATCTCTACCATCTCCGGAGTCTAAGATCTTGAACCCCCATACATTCTTCTCTCTCAAACCCTTGTGATTGATCATGAAGTACCTCTTGAACCTTTAAAAATTCAATGTAATCTATTTATCTCTTAAAGTCACATCTCCATCTATCTTGTTAAGTTTTCTTACCAAACCCTTGTGGTGACCTTCAACCCTACGCGCTGCGACATTGGTGAACCCAATGTGAAAGTCGGTGTAAGAGAACTCCAAGATGGGGGATTCTTCAGGAGATACTCTACAACAGTTGGTGCGCATACTGTAGCAAACTTAACAACAACAAATCCAAATGTTACAACAATAACAACAAAGGCAAGACGAAGAGAAGATTGATTCCATAGCTATCAAGGCCCTAGAGGAAGTTGGGTGGGAATTAAAACAATTTAATGGTCAAAAGGTATATATTTTCATTCACTTGTATGTTGAGAAAATGCTCGTCTTTGGTGTACCACCGTAACATGCATGGAGTCACTATTTTGCTAGACTAAACAAGCATGGTCTTCAAGAAAGAATCCATGGTCTTTTTTAGTGAGATGCGGATTGGACTGCATTCAAAAAAGCCCTACGCGAAGAATTTTTCTTAAAAGACTCTGGCCTAACGATAAAGAAAAGTTTCACTGATTGGATTGAGAAACCCAACAAAGGTTTAGCAACAATAGCTTTATACCATGAGTTTGAAAGTAAATTTGGACAACTTGATGCTAAAGACCAACAAAGTATGGAAGGTCAAAAGATTGAATTATTCCTTAAGGCTGGAGATCCCATTCTGCCAGAGAAGCTTGCTGATCACCTAGAAGATGCTACCTTTGAATCAGGAGTCAAGACTGCATGGATAGATGTTATTGATATAGTTAACATGATTGCTCGAAGAGAGAGGATGCAACTAAGATTGGGCTCTGCTTCAACTTCAACAACTCCATTGATGGAGCTTGTTCCACCTTCAAAATACCCTATTCCTTTGACTAATCAACCAACTCTTTTTTCTTCTGTTCCTTCTAAAAATGATGTAATGGATGAACTCATTAAAAGCATGCGTGACCTTCATTTGGATCTTATAGAAATTAGTTTCAAGGTGGAGAAGCTGGATGTCAAAGTTGAAGAACGAGGACGATCATCAACTCAAAGATTCATGAGAGAAGGCTATAAGAGGCGCTGTACTTAGTTTGACAAGCAACAATATGACAAGAGGGACTGTTCTGCCTTCCATGAGGCTGAAGCACAAAAGCTCGTCTTTTGGAAAAATTCATGCAACTGAAACTGGTCTTCCACTGGAGCCAAATTTTGGCAATGGTGGAATGAAGAAAAGATTAGAAGATTTAGTTGTAAAGAATGCCTACACAGTAATTGATGCAGCTACCTATGGACTACAAATTGAACCAACTAAATCAAATTTGAAAGCATGTAAAGCTAATGTGCAATCGAAAGTATGAATGCATGCACTAGATCAAATGGAATGTAACACTAGTCAGTGCATTCGAGGAATAACTGGTTGGACAGAACCGGCAGATCGCCTTTGCACATTTGACTGATGTCAATCATAAAGAATTCTTGATTGAAGAAAAGAGAAGAAGAGAAGATGAACCAGGGCCTTCCTCTTCTGGCCCTTTGAAATGGGTAACTAGAAGAATGCATGAACAACCAAAGCTTGCTAAAAATAAAATCCCAAATCAAGAGATGGAAGATGCACCACAAACAAAGAAGATCGAAGAAAAGAAGAAAGGCAAGCAGCCATGCTACAAATTGCAGTCTGACATAGAATTTGCAATCAATCTCAAGCGAGTCCTAGAAGAACAAATTCTGGGAAGAAAATTTGAATTCACCTTAGGCGAAATTCTTGGAATTGCCAAACGTGAATTCCATGATGTGATTATTAATATAATCAAAAGGAAAAGAAAATATACTGGTGATGAAGCTGAAGAAATAGTGCATGTTTTTTTGCAAGTTCTTTGAGTTTTTGTGCAAGATGAAGAGAAGCTGACTTCACAAGGAATTCATCTTGAAGCAGTTAAAGAATTAATTGCAGCAATTGAAGCTGAAGATAAAGAAAGCATGAATGCAAAAATTAATGAAGTGAAAGCTGAAAATGTAATGGTTTGCTGGTCCAAACCAGTTGGGTAGCTTATCTCTAAAAAAGAAGGCCGTCTACAACACATGCATGAGGCGGAAGATGCTTGGTTCATTCCAAGCAATCATTACTCCCATACACATTCGGCAAGAGCAACATCAGAGAGAGTCGTCAAAATTGGAGAAAAAGAAACACCATGTATTGCACTCTTAGACTATGGTTCTGAGATAAACATCATGATAATGAGTCTCTATGAAAGTAGCGGATGGCCCATAGATGTTGATCTAGGTTGGCAAATGAGAGGTGCAAACAACTCTTCTAGAGAGTTATATGTTGCATGTCCTAATGTGTAGGTAACTATTGGAGACATAAAAGACAAATTTTACTTTTTTATTCAGGACTCTTGTAGTTACCCTATCATTGTTGGGCAACCTTACATTTCTGAAGCCCACTTGGAAACAAAAGCTCTTGATGATGGTTCTTTCTATGCTCGAATTCGAAGCAAGGATAATGAACGAGCTATCCAATTTCTTACTGTGTTTGTTAACCATTATCGAAATATAGATCAACTGCGTGGTTATTCTATGCCTCCTAATGCTCTAGAATTCAAGGGTTTTCGGGATGCATTGCTGTAAAAGGAGTCTATGGCAGTGCGTTATGTAAAAAGATTGAACCTCCTTATACTACAGAAACTGTGTTTCTAGCAAATCTGTATGTATGTACAACCAATAGTATGGGCTGCTAGAAGTCTCTTCCAACCATGACTAAAGCTGAAAGAAAATATTTATGTCATGTAAAAAGGGAGCTGAAAACTTATTACATGATGGCTGAAAATAAAGATATTTCGGGCATTTTTTTGGACTAATTGCTATTGACACATTAGCTGAAATATATGCAACTACTCATACAGAAAATCAGGCTGAAAATTAGTCCATAGAAGTATGTACATTGGATTTTAATCAAACAATTCAAGAATTTGTTGAGCAGGAAGACATTGGTTTACTCAACAAGGCTGAAGCGCAAGTGGAGACAAAATACAAGACGGTGGATAAGAAATTCAAGCCTATGGCAGTCTCACTGCCTCCAAAAAGTGAAGGGATGACTGATAGGGCAACAAATCAGCCAAGTCTTCGTGATCCTTCCAATATTGGTCACAAGTTCATATATGAAAGTATAAAAGAGCTCAAAATAGGTGAAAATCATTGATGGAAGAAGGGTGGTCACAAGTTCACATCTTAACTGACTATGGCACTAGCCGGACCTCATGCACATAACAGACACCTCCACCACCACACAGCCTCGCGAGCCAGGAGCATTTGTAATAACTAAATGAATACTAGATACATCTAACATTGCGTTTCTAGTTGGATAAGAGTCCAATGGCACCTTTGACAAAAAGATAGGGCAAATCGAGGCCAAACCTCATGCTTTGCCAATACCATACATCCACAATCAATTATTATATTTTTTCATATTTTTTAAAGGCGTATTCCTATTTTTCTCTTATTTTTTTCTAATTTTCTCTATTTTTCCAATAAAAAATTGATATATTTTTAGAGCTGTGACTCTTGATTCTTAGAACAACAAAAATATAGATTTTATTGGCATTTTATCCCATGTGTATTGGTTTATCCCACCCGAAAATACCAAAAATTCCATTTTTATCATAAAAACCATATTTTACAGGTTTCTAAAAATTATTTTCAGGATTTTGACTTTATGTTCTTTGATTTTTTCACTAAGCCACCATAGAACAAATAGTAAAAAACATGTCTACCAATTTTCACTCCATAAGAACAACATTGGCTCAATCAATTTTTTTTAAAAAAATTCATTTTTAAAATAGAGTTACCATTTTTTTCTTTCTTTGTAGGTTTTAAAATTTGATGCAAGACTGCAGATCAGCTCTCATTCAAGGCTCAGTCCACCTCTGAACAGCCAACTCTAGCCCTCCATCGATTCGGGAGTGATCCGGTACCATGCCGGACAAGCGTTCACCACCCGATTCTCTTCTTAATTCTTCCCACAGGAATTGCCTCTTGGAAGAGAGAGAGGGAGGAGAGAGAAAGACTAGTTTTATCTTCATCTTTAGGTAGCCATTGGAGAGGCCAAAGGCAGCGATAGAGAGCGTAGAGAAGAGGGAAATCATGTATGTAATCTACTAGGGTAGAGGGGGGTGCTTTGAAGCTCCACAACCTCCCTTTCACAAATCGTCGCCTACTCCATCCATGGTGTCAATTTTTTCCCTACGTGCAAAAATCAGTGCCCACCCTCCCCCCCCGCGAAAATCAAGTTTGAAGGGCCCCCCAAAGGGAGATCCTAAGGGTCACACCCTTTGGGGTTTCCTAAGTCCATTTCCACTTGGCCATTTGGTCTTGGCCCTCCTTTAGGCGTCCATCCTCGGATTTGAAGTCTAAAAAATTCTGGCAGTTTGTCTTAAAGTCCCCTCGCACTGTCAGGCATTTCTAGAAGTCTCATCTGATAGTCAAAAAAATTATGAAAATTCCCCAACCGCAGCTCGGTGGGTCTTTAAAGCAATTTTGGGCATTGCCGCTTAAAATCGTATTGATTGCAGCTGCCACCTTCGACAAAGTCTATTTTTTCCTTGAAATTTAGAATTTTTAGCTATTTTTAAGCACTTCTCGACGTAAAAAATCATATATCATTGGCAAACGGGATAGGGTGACTCAACCCGTCGAATCCCACGAATAGATCTGACCATACAAAATCATAAAGAGCATCAAGTTGATACAAAATATAAGCAACAAAACACATCACAACTCTCATCCTACCCCCTGACAAAACCAAGGCATGAAATCCACGAGGAGTAGGCCTAGTATAATTTGATAAAAAGCCTAGAGCTAGTCACTAATCAATTGTTCCAACATAGCCAAGCTAAAAAGAACAATCAAAGAGGGCATCCAAAGTGGTGGTCTGAACTACCTACCTAAGGACAACTCAATTAGGAGCTCCTACTAGGCGAGGACTCCTATAGCCTGATCAACAAATATTATCTTTTAGCACATTGGTCCTTTAGCCTCTTATTTTCCATACTCGGGCGTGTAAAAAGGAGGAAGCTGAGCGTAGTGACCCAAGGAGAACAAGGCATCGGTCTCAGATCATGTCTTGGTACCCAAGAACCTACCAAGCCCTCGTAAGGTGACACTTTATCCTTTTCTAACGCTCACTTTTATTTTCGCTCCAACGTTCTCTTAGTTTTATTTTTCCAGCTAGATGCCACCCTTAGGAAGACAAGGCATTGGCCCCAGGTCTGACTCATCCCTAGGAACCTACCAGGCCTTCGCAAGGCGACAAACAACATCTCAAGTATTTTTCTTTCTTTCATTTTCTATAGTTTTTTAATAAGGGTTAGACCCCTTTTTACACATCTCTGTATACACAGATTTTCTCTCAGATATTTAGGGTTGTGCTTCTTTATATCATCATTTTAGTTGGCTTCTCTAACTGCCTCACACTAACAGGACCTCCTAGACTGGCCACCTAGTAGCTCAGCAGAACAGGGTCACTAGAATTTCCTTAGAAAATAGGTCTTTCAGTGCCTAACAATGCTTTGACAGGAGGCAATGACTACTCAGACCTCCCACAGACATATCGAACCTAAACCTAGAATGTCATGCCTTGATTGCCGGTCCCCAACAAACAAAAAGAAAGTACCCCCTTACATATGTATCGTTATTTGCTTAAGGAAAAAAAAACTCAAAAAGGGAACGAAACCACTTGGAATGGCCACAAAAAGCTCCTCCGCAGCAAAGGCTCCCTCCAGTGACTTCATTAACTTGTATGATGTAATCACTAAAACAATAAACCATTAAACATACCTGCAGCAAATAGACATAGGGCCCACTTGGCCTAAAGAAATAGCACATTTGTACTGCAAACTAACTAGCCCTCTTGGCCTAAAGAAATCAAACAAACTAGTTCATATAGATCCCTTCTTGGAAGAAGACAGATATATGAAAATACGCTCTATTCCAAGGGGAAAAATAGGGCTCTCAACCCTAAACTAAATGCATCAAGTTGTGACCCATACCTCATGCATATATAGCAAGAGGTGTACGCATAATATGTCATCTGACCAACCTATGGGTCTAGGATAATAGTGGTAGATGGGTCTCGGCTACTCTTCACATTACCCATATAAACCATCACCTGCCATATAATGCGTGGTCTGATAACATCCCCCACATTCCCCACAAACGCCCAGGTCCTGTCTCATTATCAAGAGCAACATTCGGACTAGGACCACAGTTGAAGAAGAGGTCCTCTTCATAAGTAAAATTGGCTAGTGAATCTGCAAAAATTGATTCCAAGAACATGGAATCAGTTGAAGAGATATGCTCTCAAATTCATCCAGTAGGGTTATAGCAGCTCAGTGATACATACAAAGGATAGGATTCTGGACTGTATATATCTCATTGAGTTGATTTAAGATCAGTTAGGAATCCCCTTTCACTAACAATTGTCGAATACCGCCTTTCTTGGCAATATTCATTCCCATATTCAAGGCTTATACTCCGCCATGTTGTTAGTGAATCCTACCCCGAGATAAGTAGCTAATTTCATTGTAACTCTATGTTGGGAATCTCGGATAACTACTCCAACACTCCCTTTTTTATTAGGGCCCTTGGACACCCCATCAAAATATGATGTGTACGTCCACAATGGGTTTACACAATAGCCATCCAGAACTCCCATATTCGTAATTATGATAGTCAAAATTCAACATATTGAGAGGATGAACTAATGGCTCCATCCCACCTTCATCATTAAAGACTACAGGGATGCTTGTCAAAATCTACAAATAGTGATGACAGAAGACCTTAATCTCCCAAACGAATGTCTCGTCATCTTACTCAGTCACTTTGTCGCCTTTACTCCACCAAATGAGCTTTCCCTGATGATATCGATGCTCTAAGTATGGGTGCTCCAAATAAGGGATCAGTCGACTCATCGACCTCTATCCCTATTTCCTTGCAGATGTATGATCAAATGCGCATAGACTTGCAAGGCACTTATTTCATTAGCGCAGTCAGAAATAATAAGGT
The DNA here is from genome assembly GCF_053477565.2 of Lygodium microphyllum. Classification (NCBI taxonomy): domain Eukaryota; kingdom Viridiplantae; phylum Streptophyta; class Polypodiopsida; order Schizaeales; family Lygodiaceae; genus Lygodium; species Lygodium microphyllum. The sequence goes on from NC_141146.1 coordinate 67,577,844, forward strand.
TTAATCTTATTAAGATTAACCTTATTCTTAAACTCCACACCCTCAATATTTGTGAATAATACTGTGGATTTATTCTTCCCGATCTTGACAATCCTATAAAGATCGTCCCATTTGGGCTCCAACTTTCTTGGAAATAATTCTCTACGTGCATCATAGTACAACACTAGCTGTCCTTTCTTAAAAGTGTATTTCTTTGCTTTTAGGTCATGGAGCTGCTTCATCTGACACTTGGTCACCTCCTGATGTAGCAAGCTCTACAATTTAATCTCATCGAGGTGTGCCAGAGTCGTAAAGTGCTCTAAAAGGGCATCCCCATCACCCAAAGAATGATTGATCACGAATCTTATCGTCGGCAACTCGATCTCTAGAGGTAGGATGCACTCCTCTCCATATACTAACTTGAATGGGGTGTGACCAGTAGCTCGTTTGAATGTTGTATTGTATGCCCACACTGCCACGCATAACTTTTTTTTCCAATCTCGTTTCTTTTCCGATACTACCTTAGACAGAATGCCCACAAGCTGCTTGTTGGTACTCTCGACCTGCCCATTAGCTTGTGGGTTATAGGGGGTTGTTTTATTATGCTTGATGTGCCAAACTTCACTCAATATTTTTATCACTTTGTTTAGAAAATGTGTACCCCGGTCCGATACTATTTCTTTTGGCGGACCAAATTGATATACTATTTGCTCTAATAGGAAACTACGATTTCCTTTGCATCATCTTTCCGTGTTGCATGTGCTTCCGACCACTTAGTAAAATAATTAGTCACTACGATAATATATCTTTTCTGTGTAGTGGACGACGGAGTAATAGGGCCCACAAAGTCGATCCCCTACTTCTCGAACTGAAGGATCACCATAATAGGAGTGAGTGGTTGCTTTCTATTCTCTCGGCTATCATGTTGTTGGCAGATGTCGCATCTTTTAACGTACTTGAATGTATCCTAAAAGATGGCTGGCCACCAATATCTTGCCCTCAAGGCTTTTTGCGCAGTTAGCCGCCTAGAAAAATGACCTTTGCAAGCAGAGTCATGGCACTCTTCTAAGATGAAAGGGACCTCATCAAGCATTACGCATCGGCAGTAGATATAGTCTACCCCTCGTCGTAACAATGTGCCTGCGATTATTGCGAATTTTAAAGCCTGCTGCTTGATCTTTCACTTTTCTGACTTCGATAGACCAGCTCTAGTCTCTTCCGTCGACAAATAATGTGTTATCTCCGCATACCAGGAGGGAATAGATGCAGTGTCAATCTTGAACAATGAGTCCCAGTCACTGTCTACAGCCAGAGCTTCCTTTGGCTCCCCAAAGTCCACAAGGCACTCTACAATACCTTGCAACCTGGGTGGCTTGCTCTTAACCTCATAGTCAAACTCTTGCAAAGTGATTAATCACTTTGCCAAATGGTCGGCGGTTGTAGCTTATTCATCAGTAGTTGTAGCCCTTTCGCATTCGTATAAAGGACAACCTTCTCATAAAGGATGTAATGTCTGAACTTTTTAGTCGCAAAGACCATCGCACGACACAAATTTTCCATATAAGTATAAATAAATTCGGATACACCCAGCTTTCGACTGGCAAAAGCAATCGGGTGATACCACTTCTCTTCCCACATTTGCGCTAGAAAACAACTAATGCTATGCATAGTAGCTATTGAAAAGATATAAAAAAATTTTCCCCTCTTTCGTACTTTCAGCATAGGTACTCTTGCGAGTTCCTGCTTTACATCCTCGAAAGCCACCTTACAAGGGTCACTCCACATAAACAAATAGTTGAAGGATAATAGATTTGTCAATAGCAACGTTCTTTTTGCCAAAGCATTTATGAACCGTCGATAATATCCAACTGATGAGATAGAAAGCTGTGGACTTCTTTGGGGGTGCGTGGCAGACTCATGGCGACTATAGCTTTGATCTTTTAAGGATCCATCACAATCTCTATTGAGCTAACTACATGGCCTAGCAGAAGCCCATAAGGTACGTCAAAAATGCACTTCCTCGGATTGAGAGCTATGCAAAATTATCTACATTTCTCAAAACATTTTTGTAAAATAATCAATTACCTTTCTCTCACGGTGGCTGGCCCTAAATTGTCAATAAATACCTTTAGCTCCTCAAGGGAAATGTCACCAAAGGTCTTATTGGCAGTTCATTGCTACCAAGAACCAAGCGCATTGCATAGACTAAATGCCATCACATGATACGCAAAGGTCCCGAAGGCTGTTATGAATGTCATTTTGAGCTTATCCTATTCTGCAATCGCCATTTGATTATAGCTTGCAAAATAGTCCATGAATGAATATATCTCCCTACCCACCAATTGATCCAGAATCTGGTCGATAAAGGGCGGTGGGTAGTAATCCTTAATTGTTTGCTTGTTCAACTCTCGAAAGCCCACACACAGTTAGATTTGATTATTTTTCTTCTTGTTGATCACAATTGGTGAACACCATTCAGTGTGCTACATAGGAAAGATCAAATCCACTTTTTGTAATTTCTGTAACTCTTTGAACAGCCCATCCTGCAACTCAAACGGCAAACGCTTGACTTTTTGTCACACAGGACGACTTCTTTCCTTCAATGGAATTGTATGGATAGTAAGGCTGGGAGGAATGCCTCTAAGTTCATCGTAACTCCAAGCAAAAATATTGTGAAACTCTTGGATCGAAGCGACATAATCCTCCCATTCCTCCGCACTAAGCATGGAACCTAGCTTTATTGGCCACTCATCGTCTGGCGTACCAAGGTCTAGCTCGATAACATCTGCGTCCCTTATTCTATCTTGAGCTTCTAATGGATTATTCAACATTACTTGATATACATCTTCTGTGTGGTCGATCCCTGTTTGGATTTGTTAGTCGATGATGTCTCACTTGTAGACACATCTTCCATTGTCTCTAACTCTGTAGAAGACATGAGAGTTCTCTCACTTTGAGGTGATTCATGATATGCATCAACTACCACACATCTAGCACATCTGCCAAGTATCAATATACCGGCAGGTATATCTACTTGACATTCTGCTTGCAAAATCCAAGATCGACAAGTAATACTTGGTAACTCGGACACCCTGCAAATCGGATTACCCTAAAGTCCAACAAGCATTCTATGTTGGCAACTATCACATGGACTTTAGTAATGCAGTCCTCCAGCTATCTCAGGCTATCATCAGCCGTTCTAAGGATTGTGGAGGCATCTTTCTGAATCACAAGATCCAACCTCTCCATCAAATCAGACTCATAATATTAATCGAGGATCCTATGTTGACGATAGCATTATCCACTAGAATCCCATCAACATAGGTTGCAACCCTTGGGTAGTGCTTTTCGACATGTTTAAACTAGTCATCCCCTACCCGTGCTATTCCCAAGGGTTCTACGATATAACCCCTATGCAAGATATTTTTAAATTCTTTGCGTACTCCTAACGACAGCTTGATTACCTGCAAGAGATTCACGTCTGTTTTAACATCGCAAAGAGAGCTAGCTAAATCAACTTCGTGATAATTCACTAAAGCTCGCTTCTCGCACCAAACCATCCGCTCTTTAGGATGCTATACCAGCTTTATTGCCTCTTTTTTAACTCTCACCTTCTTTCTCGACACCTCTTTATCTCTCTTGGCGTCAGCCTTACTCTCTATGGGCTTTAGAGGTCCCCCTTCCTCGTCAAGATTTAGAACTTGTGTTTCTTTATCATTCTGCCTAGGGTTTCCGTCGACAGGTTTTACATTATCTTTGTCACCTTCTCTATTTTTTTGGCCTCTTGTTACAGCATGTAGGCTAGAAGCTTTAGTGCCATTAACTTGCACAACCTCTATGAGGCTCACCCCATTGCCGCCTGGCAGTTCTTCGACAATAGCCTTATCCCTTTGGAGTATTTGTTTCGGCCCATCATCCTGTTGAAAATTGTTTCCTTGCACACGATGATTAACATGCCCTGGTTGTCAATTGCCTTGTTGGAGGGAACTGATCTTGCTCCAACAGGTGGCTGCTAAATGGTCGGACTTTCTATAAATGTCACACGTGATATTTGGGCAATTACATAGATAATGTTGCCCACCACACTATTTGGAGTTGACACCCTCTTCAGGGTGTCGACTCCCTATAAGATTCTCTTGTTTCTTTAAGAAATTAACATCAACGGCTATTTGTCGATATTTTTCGGAGATCATATTCATGTAGTGCTTCATCATGTCCTTGGCTTCACTAAGGATATTTGACGAACTTGACACATAGCCTTGATCGTCTACCCGTCGGCCGCACAATTTGATTAGGCATCGGTTGCATTGGTTGCTAACCCACAGGATTGATATTAGGGTTCGCTGCTTGGCCTCCCACATTTGGAGGCATCTGACTAGCCATAGGCATAGTCACACTAGGCGGAGCTAGCAATAAAGGCACATTCAGCACTACGTTCCCTCTCCCATTAGGATTGGCCATCCCTATCCCTTGGCTTCCACTGCCATTGATCGGTTGCAAATTATTTCTTGATGCTAGACCCATATTAGGATTGGTTTGAGAAGCATAGGCCTCTTGTAGTTGGGATTCTATTTCTTGCGCTCGTCTAATGGTGGCAGTGTCTATATCTGCCAAGGTGACACTACTCAGCTGCACCTGGATGTTAAAATCAAAACCATGCAAGAAGTATTGTAACTAGGAAGCAGGTGGAATAGGGATAGAGGCATCCAATTTACGAAAACAATCTTTAATCTTCTTGGTATACGCTAGTATATCTTCATGCGGTTCTTGGCGTGTCAAATTCAACACGCATAGCCAATATTGGCCACCCCTCTCAAGGGCAAACTCCCTTCGGAAGGCTTCATAAAATAAGTCCACGGTGGTTATGGTTCCAACCTCAAGGCTGTGATACCATATAGCTGCCCTTCCCTTCAAGGTCATGTTGAAGAACATCATTAGATGCCCTTCCTCTTGGATACGATAGTTAAACATCAGCTTTTGGAACTCCTGTATATGAAGCTCCACATCCTCTTCCACTAACCCATTAAAAAAGGAAAGGGGGAAACCTAAGGCTGGCAAATTTGCTGTTCCCACAGGGATTGCAATAGGTTGTGCCATGGCAATGACTGGATTTGCTAATGAAATCGGGGCAGACAAAGCTGTCCCACCACTCGAAGTGGGTAGATTAATTGGGAGGGGGGAAGTACTAGAACTTCCACCTCCTGAAGGGAATTTGATTCAGGATAAGGTTACTAAGACCTCGCCCTTGAATAGATTCATGACTACTCCTTTTAGGAGAATAACGGCTATTGATTTCGGCCCTTTATCTAGCCCTCTCAGCTCTCTCATGTTTTTGGAGTCCCACTTGATGGATCTCTTCAAAGGACATCAACTAACAAGTAGGTCCCAAGAGACCCTAGATTCGAAAACCACCATTTTGAGGTGGTTCTCAGAAGACGCACCACTGATGGGACCAAAAATGGGCCGGTACTGGCTATGGCACTAGCCGGACCTCATGCACACAATAAACACCCCCACCACCACATGGCCTTGCAGACCAGGAGTGTCTGTAATAAGTAAATGCACACTAGATACATCTAATATTGCGTTTGTAGCTGGATAAGAGTCCAATGGCACCTTCCCCAAAACCCCTCAAGGGGGGTATTCCACACATGTTGGCAATAAGTGCCACGTATCACAAACATAGGAGGCACCCTATCGGTTGATTGTCGTGGCCCCACTATAGCTCTCCTACATCTTGGGGATTGGCCCCTAGATAAGCTATTTTTACATAGAAACACATTTGCACAAGACTTTTCTTTTTTCCAGCAAGATCTAGGAGATACCATGTTTCCTCACCAATAAATTTTACCAAGAAATGAACGACTAACCTACGGCAAGGGGAATCTCATCCTCTCAAGCGTGGGTCTACTATAATTCAAACAATTGCTATGCATTTCGAGGAGTTGATACCATATGTATGATCAATGCAATAGTGGATGTCTCATCGTATACAAACATTTATGTTTCAAAATCAGTCTATATGCTAGTACGCAAATAGTCTTTTCATGAATTCCAACTAATACGTATATTCCTCGTTGCAAGAATCTAACACCAAGGCGAACCTTGTGCTACTAGATCCCTTATTTTCAAATAGGCCATTTCCTAAGTGCTATACATAGAAAAAACAATCAAAATTTGTATTATTTCAGCCCTCAAACTGTTGCACAAAATCCTCCTCCTTAAGTTTTGCTTCGTTGCATAGGTGTATAGAGGTTATTTTGTCATGGTTTAATATGTAAAAAGCAATAAATCACGCACTGTGACAAAAATATAGGGCAACAAATTGAGGCCAAAACTCATGCTTTGCCACTACCATACATCCACAACCACTTATTATATTTTTTCATATTTTTTAAAGGTGCATTTCTATTTTTATCTTATTTTTTTTCATTTTTCTCTAATTTTCTAATAAAAAAATTGATATATTTTCAGAGCTGTGGCTCTTGATTCTTAAAACAGTAGAAATATAGATTTTATTGGCATTTTATCCCATGTGTATTGGTTTATCCCACCCGAAAATACCAAAAACTCCATTTTCCTCATAAAAACCGTGTTTTACAGGTTTCTAAAAATTATTTTCAGAATTTTGACTTTTTTTTTCTGATTTTTTCACTATGCCAGCATAGAACAAATAGTGAACAGCATGTCTACCAATTTTCACTCCATAAGAATAACTTTGGCTCAATCAAATATTAAGAAAAAACAAATTTCCTTTGTAAAATAGAGTTACCGTTTTTTTCCTTCTTTGCGGGTCTTAAAATCTGATGCGGGATTGCAGATCAGCCCTCATTCAAGGTTCAGCCCACCTCCGAATAAACAACTCTAGCCCTCCATCAATTCAGGAGTGATCCGGTACCATGCCAGATAAGCGTTCACCACCCGATTCTTTTCTTGATTCTTCCCACATGAATTGCCTCTTGGAAGAGAGAGAGAGGGAGGAGAGAGAAAGAATGCTTTTTTATCTTCATCTTCAGGCAACCATTGGAGAGGCTGAAGGCGGCGATAGAGAGCATAGAGAAGAGGGAAATCATGTATGTAATCTACTGGGGGAGGTGCTTTGAAGCTCCACAACCCCCCTTCCACAAATCATCGCCTCCTCCATCCATGGCGACAGTTTTTTCCTTGTGTGCAAAAATCAGCCCCCACCCCCTCCCCTCCCTTCCCGCCCCTACCACGAAAATCAAGTTTGAAGGGGCCCCCAAAGGGAGCCCCTAAGGGTTACACCCTTTGGGGTTTCCTAAGTCCATTTCCACTTGGCCATTTGGTCTTGGCACTCCTTTCCGGTCTATCTCCCACGTTTGATCTCGGATTTGAAGTCTTAAAAATTCTGGCAGTTCATCTTGAAGTCCCCCCGCACTACCGGGCATCTCCAAAAGTCCCATTTGACAGTCAAAAAATTTATGAAAATTCTCCAACTGCCGCTCGGTGGGTCTTTAAAGCATTTTTGGGCATTGCCGCTTAAAATCGTACTAATTGCAGTTGTTGCCTTCAACGAAGTCTATTTTCCCCCTGAAATTCGAAAATTTTAGCTATTTTTAAGCACTTCTCGATGTAAAAAATCATCTGTCACATCAGCCTACAACCCTTAAGGCAATGGGAAAAGTGAGAGAGGGCACCAGTCTATTCTCAAGGCTCTAGCAAAGTCTTAAAGAGGAAAGATCAAAGAATGGCCTAAAATGCTACCTTTTGCATTATGGGCTAACCAAACTACTCACAGTACAATGAGTGGCTATATAACAGTTGAACTTATGCATGGACAACAACCAATTATGCTAATTGAAGAATCTATTCTCACATGGAGTCTTCTACCTTGGGAGAAAGGCATCAGTAGAGAAGAATTGCTGACTTTGCGTATATGGCAGCTAGAAAGAAGGCATGAAGATGTTCAAGTATCTATTGAGAAGCTAAAGACAGCAAGACTAAAGAACAAAAGAAGATTTGATAAGCGATATTGACTTCGGCCAATAGCAATTCAAGAAAATGACTAGGTGCTCGTCTATGACAGCAGCCTAAATAATCAATACAGTGCTTCTAGGAAGATGGTAAAACGTTGGTTTGGCCTGTATGTGGTAAAAGTCGTTCATGACAATGTTGCATATTCATTGGGTGAATTGGATGGAATAAGCATGAAGATACCCATAGTTGGAAAAAGAATCAAGCTCTTCAAACGAAGAGAAAGTTCGACATATGAGTTAGAAGACTTGGATGTAATTCAAGAGCATGAAGACATAGAGGAAGAAGAAGAGACAGAAGATGAAGACATTGACATGGTAGAATATACTTCTTCTAACACTACAGATCCGTAATACTTTGGCACATGCCAGAGGATATGCAGGTTAGGAGGGGGTGGATGTTGTGCTGCTACGTGCACACCGTGTAAAAAAAATCTAGAGTGTGGCTTTCTTATTGATTTAGAGAGCCAATGCCATTTTAGACATTAGTGTTAGTGTTCATGGTTCAAAAATATTAGATTTTTGGACAAGTTTTAGTCAATATTTAATATTTTAGATATTTTCTCTTGTAAAAATCCATAAAACTACAGACAACTTCTAGATTATGATAACATGTAAAAGAAATCATATAGCTTTCAACTAATTTGAGAGGATTTTATGTAAAAAGAGAGATTGGCGAAATCACGCGGTGCATGATCACTGTTTTTAGGCAATGAACAGCACTCCAAAGTGGGAGATGAAGAAGGAGTGATCTAGCTGAATTCTGGCTAGGTGTCTTGGTATTTTACCCCCTTTTGAAGCCAATGGAAGCATCATATTGGCAATCTGAGCAGCATAGAGGAAGGTATTATTTTATACACGTTTTTGTCTATTAGAGTTTTATCTTCTTATAATGCAGGAATAAACTGATAGGCTTCATCTTTGTTAGTATTTTTCTACATTTTTTGATTCTTTTTGGGAGTATTTTTCTATGTCTTCAATTTCTTTGAACCCCTTCTCTTTTGTCTACTCCTCTCCCTAAATCTACCTTCACCTTGCTGTCTCTTACCCCTGTGGTGGACTTTTGACACCAAACGCACCGACACTGTGTTAGGGGAAGTATATGCTATCATGAGAGGTGAATTTTGAAAGATATTTGGGTTGATTTGGGGCTGATATCTTCAGCCATATTCAGAGAATCAGCTATAGCATTGTTCTTTTAATTCATTTCTTACTCTATAGAAGATATCTTGTCAAAATATGCAAGTATTATGTGCCCCTATGGTATGGCAATGTTTGTAGGTCATTCATAGATGCTTTGAGTTGAATTAAGAGGAGTTTTTTCTCTTATTTCTTGGCTATGGTAACTTATTCTTATCAAGAACTCAATTTGAAGCTCTCTTGAAGCAAGTCTCTTTTCCCTACAAGCCTTGTAATTGAATCATAAGCTTTTGTCCCTAACAGTCTATATTGAATGTAATCATGCAAAGTTGATTCATGCTATGGCATCAAGTATGAATGATTGGATGCAGAGTTGTTTATGATACATGACAGCATATTGTACTTGATTTTATAATTTGTGATTGCTCTTACAGTCAAGAAAAAAAGCTTAATTTGAGTTAGAACTTATGAGAATACTCTTGTGATCTTTGCTGAGAACATGCAGTTGGAAGCTCTATTAACATCTTCAAGAACTTGGCTTGAAACCTTCAACCCTTCTCTTATCTCTACCATCTCTGGAGTCTAAGCTCTTGAACCCCCATACATTCTTCTCTCTTAAACCCTTGTGATTGATCGTGAAGTACCTCTTGAACCTTAAACATTCATTGTAATCTACTTATCTCTTGAAGACACATGACCATCTATCTTGTCCAGTTTTCTTGCCAAACCCTTGTGGTGACCTTCAACCCTACACATTGCGACAATGCTCACACACACACACACACACACATACACACTCACTCCATGAGGGTCTAGATCCTCCAAGACTTGGGCATGAACCTCTTCTCATTCAATATCTTGCTCTCCTCTCTTGCTTTCCCTCTCTATCTCCCTTCAAACACACACACACACACACACACACACACACACACACACACTCTCTCTCTCTCTCTCTCTCTCTCTCTCTATGACTAGCACAATAAAAATTTCATGTAGCCCCAAGCCATAGTAGTTAAAGTTTTATATAGCCCTTCTACTATTATATGTTTAGCTTGCCATGGCCTTACTTTAATTAGTCAAATTTATTTTGTAGATGATTGTTCTCTTTGTGATTTGGTGGATTTACATCATGTAGGGGGTGAAGATGATGTCGCGGTTGATGGCATTGCAAATGATGAGGGTGAGGGTGACATAGTTGTTAATGATATTAGGGGGGTAATGACTATCTAAAAACATAGAGATTTTGAGTGCTTTCTTTTAGACCGGGGGTATTGTCTATATAAAGTTTCTTCATCAATCCAAGTTGCATCCTCTTCATGATAGTCCTTCCACTTGATGAGGTCTACATATAAGGATTATCTTCATTACACCAAGTATTCTCTTAGGATGGAGCTTAACTCCTTGGCTCAACATTCCAATTTTTTGATCAGCTAGTACACAATGCAGGTTGGGTACATAAGACTTTAATAAAATAATATGAAAATAGGGTGGATATTTAAGTGTCCAAGAAGTTGCAAATTGTATGCATTTCTCCCTAGGCACTTAAGGATCTTGTAAGTTCCACAATATATTGGAATTAGTCTCTTAAATTCAACCCATGATAGAAAACTCTCCCTTGGGTAGACACAAAGAAACACCATGTCTCCTCCTTTGTAGACCCACTCATGTTTGTGTAGGTTTTTAGGCAATCATTAGTACCTTGAATATCTTGTCTTATGGCTTTAACTTGTTCACCCAATCTCCTGTGGCATCTTCATGCAGGCTTCTACCTTTATTGTTGGATTTGGAGAAGTTGAGTACTATGAGACAATCTTGCACATACAAGGCTTGGAACTTGGAATGGAGTCATCTTGATTCTTTGGTGGTAAGACGCATTGTTGGATTGGAGAAGCTTAGTAGTGTGAGATAATATTTCCCATACAAGGCTGGAATGAAGTCATCTTGATACTTTTGTGGTAAGAGATATTGTAAGAAAATTCTACTAAGGGTAGATATTGCATCCATTGCTACTTAGGTTCTTTGCAATAATAGTCCCTTAGGGTGTCTCCTTTGAATTGATTGATTGCTCTATTTGGCCATTGGCTTGTGGGTGATATGTTGTACTAAAGCATATCTATCTATTACTATCTTCAAATAAGCTCTTCCAAAATGGAGAAGTAAAGAGGAAATCTTGATGATGATGCTTTTTGGAAATCCATGAAGCTTAAAGATTTCTTTGACAAACAACCTTGTGATGTCAAAAACCTTGTAGTTTGTCTTAATGTGAATGAGATGAGTAATCTTTGTTAGCATCTCCATAATCACCATGATAGAGTTGTATCCTCCTAGATTGAAGGAAACCCTACCATGAAATCCAAGCTAGTGAATTCCCACTTCATTTGAGGGATGTGAGAAGGAGTTGAAGTTTTCCTGGCATTTTAACATGCTTTACTTTCATCCTTTGGCAGCTTAGGTATCTAGTGACATACTTTACATTACCTCTAAGTTTTTCTTGATGATAGCTTTTCCTAACTGCATTGGGAATCTTGACATAGTTAGGATGTCCTAAAAATGGAGAGTTGTGAACTTCCCACAGTATTTTCTTCCTCAATTCATGGCTAGAAGGAATGCAATAATTATTTCTTGAACTCCACAAGTTATTTCTCAATGGAGAAGTCTTCATACTTAAGTTGCAACTTAGGGTCTTTATCCTTAAGTTGAATATCCCTTCTTAAATATTGATATTTAGGGTCCTTTGCAACTTCTTCCTTTGTCATTTGGATGATGGGTTTCTTGACATTTATACTATGGCAGCTAATGATTCTACCCTTGAGGGTTCTTTTGCAATGAGAGCATTGAGGAATGCCTTGTAGCTTAAAGCATCCACAACTACATTTTCCTTGCATGGCTTGCATTTAAACTCAAACTCGTACTCTTGTAAGACTTCAATCCACCTTCATTGTCTCTTGTTTAGATATGGTTGGGTAAGGATCCATTTGAGACCTTTGCGATACATTATTAAGGTGAATTTCTTTCCAAGCAAGTAATCTCTCAAACATAACTTGAGAGCATGGATCACATCCAATAATTCCAAGTCATGAATAGCATGTTTACTTTCATGAGTTTTTATTTTTGTTGAGGAACAAGAAACTGGATGTCCCTCTTGCATAAGGAAATTATTCAATTATGTCACAACCTCAAACCCCTAGTTTAGGTCAAGAAGCTTCAAAATAGGGGTTCTTACTAAAATTTTCTTAAGTCGTTCAAAGGTGGATTGCTCAATCAAGGTCCATACAATGTAAGTCTGTTTCTTTAGCAAGAGATTGTTGAGGGGTGTAGCAATTAAGGCATAATCCTTGATAGAGACTCGGTACCATCTTATCAATTCTAAGAAACTACACACTTCTTTGAGACTTTCATTGGGGGTGGCCATTCTTATACATCCTTGACCTTGGTAGGATCTATGGCCATTCCTTCTTCTGACACTATAAACCCAAGGTATCCAATCTATATTTTGAAGAATACACATTTCTTCTTTTTATCATAAAGCTTGTGCTTCTTTTTATTATAAAGCTTGTGCTTCTTTTTATTATAAAGCTTGTGCATCCTTATTGTTTCAAGCACAATGTAGAGTTGTGGCTCATGTTCCTCGTCTTTCTTGGAATAGGTCAAAATGTCATCAAAGAAGATGATAATGAAATCATTGAGATAAGTTTGCAAGATATTCTACATACATTTGTTGAAGGTTGCAAGAGAATTGATTAGTTTAAAAGACATAACAGTGAACTCATTGCCCATTTCTTTTTTTTGGTGTAAAGCTTGTGCATTCTCATTGTTTCAAGAACAAGGTAGAGTTGTGGCTCATGTTCCTTATTTTCCTTGGAATAGATCAAAATTTCATCAAAGGAGGTGAGAGAAAAAAGACTGAGATAAAGTCAAAAGATATCTTAAATTAATAGATTGAAGGTTGCAAGAGCATTGGTTAGTCCAAAAGACATAACAATGCACTCACAGTGACCATAGCTTGTATTAAGGGTAGTTTTGGGAAAATCTTCTTCTTTTCTCCTTATTTGATAGTATCTAGAACTCAAGTTGACCTTTTCTCCTTGAAGTCGATCAAATAACATATCAATCCTAGGGATTGAGTACTTGTTTTTAGTTGTGACTTAGTTTAGCCCATGGTAATCAATGCAAATATGAAGGGTTCTGTCTTTCTTTTTCAGAAATAGAGATTGGGCTCCCCATGGTGAATTGCTTGGTCAGATATGATCTAATAATCCTTTGAGTTACTCTTTCAACTCAATAGTCTCAAGAATGAGCATTGGGTAAGGCCTTTGTGCAATTGGAGTAGCTCTTGTTACTAGTTCGAATCAACTTCTCTTTGAGGTAGAAGTTTAGTTTCTCTTCAGGAAAAGTGTTTGCATACTCCATTTAAGAAGGGTCCTCTTCTAATCCCTTGTCTTGACAAAGTTTATTAAATTTAATTAACTATAAATGTAATCATTTTCTTAACCTTGCACTATTCATGAAGCTTTGGCTAATTGGATTTTTGGCTTACCAGCTTTGCCTTGAGTAGTCACTTGATTTTCTTCTAGGTTTTGGAATGATACTTGCCCTCTTCCACAATGGATGTGAGCATCTTTGGGGATTAGCTAGTCCATCCCTAACAAGTATTCATATAGGCACCCAAGCTCACAACATGGAATCTTATGCTAGTGGGCTCATTGCTCCACCAAACTCCACATTCCTAGTTTGTTGTGATATACAACTTCATTTCCATTTTCTAACTCTACTAAAAGCTTGGATAATAGTGCAACCTCTAAGCCTAGTTTATTTTCACACTTTGGAGAAATATTTGTCCTATCAATATCTATGGAGTACATGGCTAAAGTGAAAATAGCTCAAAATACTAGGAACTGCTGGCAAGTCTCGTCACTCTAGAAAAGTCCATCATTTATCAGTGGCAAATATGTTTCACAAGAGAGTTATCAAGTTAACAATAAGCCTTTACAAGATTTGCCAGTTTTTTTCTAAGATGAGAACTATATTTCTTTTTTCTCTTTAATACCACATGTAACATGCCTAGCTAACAAATCCTTGATAGTATGATTTTGATAGTCCATCAAATGTTTTATCTTAGCGACTCCATCCCAAACTCCTAAGGAATATGTGAACTTCGTAGCCTAGGATCATTGGAGTCTACCCTCCCAGGGAAAGATCCATCTCATCCCCACAAGGATTGATCTAAAACAAAGATCCTAATAACTGACTTCTAAGGTCTCATACCATAAGTTTTAGCATAAGTGTTGGGTATCCCCTTATGTAAGACATTCAAAAACCAAGAGAATTAGTGTCACAATTTGTTCAAAGAGAGTGAGAAATGAGCGTGAGCTAGGCATGTCAACCCCTTTAAATGCCTATAAGGTAAAGTCTCATTGTGATCCCCCCAAAATGACACTAAGTCACATTCTAGAATGATACTCTAGGATAAGCTTTTCCTAAAATTTCCCTAAATCAGGATCATCCTGCCATTAGATGAATCCATTAGGGATTTAAGCTCCTACTTTGTAGTCTTACTTTTCTAACTAATCCTACCATAATTATGTTTGACATATACAAAAAACTTCTTTAATTGACTTGTTAGAAAACGTTTCTTTGCATAATATTAGCACTGCTAGTGATCTTTAAGAAAGCATGAATTTTATTCAAAATATTTATATAGTTACTATTTCATTTCCTTAGTTTCTTATCTAAGAAAATGGATTCAATCCATAGGCAAACTAGCAATCCACCCTTGGCTAGCATTAAGGCCTTTTCAGAGTCCAATCTAGTCCTAGTATATTTAAAAAATTATGGCCAAAGCCGCTTGGCTCCTTATCACCTCATAATGACCTACAAGTTTCTACAAAGGAACCTCTTAAATTTGGTAGGGGTCCTCACATTCAGCGTAGACAATGAGCTCCTTAGCCAAATATCCCAATGGCTAACCTTGGAGGATTTTAAATATGCTCCTAGAAAATGAACTTATGTTGGCATAGCAAGACTTAAAACATAGACAAAATCAAATAATCTTTTCTAATGCATCAATCAAAATTTCTAATGCATCAATCAAAATTTCTAATGCAATTCCATGCATAAAATCCATCTAAGTGCTTTTGCTTTCCACCATGGGGTCTATCCCCTTTGGAAGGGGACTAATACTTGAAATCTTCATGGCCACCTTAAGTTTCTAACTCTCTTCCTAGAACTCATTTTTTAAAAATTTGGATAGGAATATTTGGCCAAGAGGAGTATTTGGCTAGGTAAGGGAGACTTGATGGATGGCTATGGATAGGGTAGAGATTGAGATGGTACTTAGGGTTAGAAGAATGGAATCTTTGATGTAGGATAAGTTAGAGTTTATGGCTTAGCTAATGAATAGGATCTATCTTCAAGTTTCTATGGGTAGGGATTTCTCCTTGAAATTTTGGACAATAAGGTGTGGTAGAATTTAGAAATTTGGTATCTTTGGGGATGGAGAGATGTTGAATTGACTTGGAGTGGGGGAAATAGAGGGATGATGGATTGAGTAGGAAGATCCCTGTGATGAGGGATGTGGAGATGAGGATGAAATAGGTTGATATAGCCTCCTACTCTCCTTGATTGTTGATGACCTCTTGCCTTTGATCCTCCTCTAGCACGCACGCGCGCACACACACACACACACACACACACACACACACACACACACACACACACACACACCACCTCTACCTATCTCTCTCTTTTTCTCAACTTGATTAAAAAACAAGAATGAAAAATCAACCTTAGTGCTTGCCTAGGACTACTTATATAGCCACTTGTTATCATGGGGATAAGAATAATGATTGATGAATGGAAGGGGGGGTTGAGATTTTCTTCTCTCCTTCATGTTGATAATCTCTCTCTCTCTCTCTCTCAACTTTGAGTGTTTGCACTTTCCAAGTTGACATGGCGAATGGTCCAAACAATCTGTCTTCACTCCCTTTTTCTTATTAGCATGGTGATGATGCTGATGGCCACCTATGGCTTCTTGGCCATTTAATGGCCATTTAATGGATTTAATCATCAGTGCGAGTTTGATCGACATCTCCTCTTTTGTCAAGAGTATGATGATAGCCTCTATCTATATGTGGATAATGAAAAGAAGGAAGTGATTAAAAAGAAAACATTTAGACTTTTTATCATAGAGCCTTTATGATCTTTTTAATATCTTATAATTTCCAAAAGAGTCATTACACTAGGGATATTACAATAAAGGGTGAGATGAGAAAGGTAAAAGGATAGATGCCATGATATTGAAGTGTTTACTCTTAACAATCATGGTTATATGCTTGACAATGCATTGGATAGCATTGTTTAGCAAAAGTGTGATAATTTTCATTGAATTTCTATAGAAAGAATCGTGTTGATCTATAATATTTCCACACAATTAAAAGTTAGTTGGTTAGTTTAAAAGTTAGTTAGTCAATTAATAAGTTAATAAGATTACTAACTAAATATTAACCAAAGTAAAAACTAACCAACATTAATAACTACTGATTTTTATTTAATTAAAAATATATTTAAAAAAATTGAGAGTTGTAATCCGACATTTTTCTCAGATTGACAAGGACCGCAGCCACCCTTCACGGAAGTGACAACGTGAATGAGAGTTATGAGCCATATTAATCACTAGTGTTAATGTGTATAGTATGGATGGTCCAAAAATATTAGAATTTGGGCAAAACTAGCATATTTTAGATATTATTTATTCTAAGTATCCTAAAGAGATATGGAAATTTCTAAAACTGGATGTCATGTAAAAACAAAAGCAAGTGATTTTTAAGCTAGTTTTGGAGATTTAATACAAAAAAGAAGGATTGGCAAAATCGCACGCACTGTGATCGCAATTTATAGGCAGTAAACAACACTTCAAACATGGAGAAAAAGAAGGAGTGATCTGACAGATTTCTAACCAAATGTCTTGGGTCTTGGGGTTCTACCCCCCTTTCGAAGCCAATGGGACAATCAAATTTATTATTTGAGCACCAAATCATTGATTTTTCCAAGATCTTCTCCACAAAGAGCTCTTCTCTCAACCACAACCCTTCTTCTCTTGTTTAGCTATAAATATGAGGCCTGGGAGGCACAAGGAAGTATAAGGAGACCTCGAGAGGCTGCGAGAGAGAGGTAGAAGAATACCCCTCCAAGAGATTGCGAGAAGGAGCTTGAGAGAGAGAGAGAGAGAGAGAGAGAGAGAGAGAGAGAGAGAGAGAGAGAGAGAGATTACCCCAAGAGGCTGCAAGGGAGAGAGTTAGCTCAATTTTCCCCTATCTCGGTGTTTAACTAAGCCATCTTCTCTTATGCTCTCCCATCTCAAATTCAATCTCCATTGCTTCTTTATCTCTTGGATCTAATTGTGGAGGATGGCCCCCAAGTGAAGAATGCAATCCCACAACCAACAACGAAGATTCGGGCGATGTTATCATTGCCAATACAACTAGGGTACCGGATATAAGTAGTACATTTTCAAATTGTTAGATACTTGCTTTGATTCTCGCATGAGATACATTAGGTCCCATACTATGTTGCACGAGAATGGGTTATTAGAAATGATAAATTCATTGCAAATATTCAAAAGATGGAGTTTGTGAAGTGTATGTATCAAGGGAAGTTAATTTCACCTAGTTGCATATGGCTTATTCATTGATAGATAAATTACGAGGAAGAATCAGTCAGAGGTTATGAATGGCATAATCGTAAAAAGAATGACATTAAGAATTATGCATATAAGTGTTAAGTAAATTTTACCTAGAATCGCTCTTTGATCCCAAGGGGGAGAGCGAATATGCGATGGAATTGTTATTATGTCTATTCTTGCATTGTTTGGAAAAATACAATTAGTTTTGTGGGTTGATTGAACAACACCCTAAATGCTTTTACAATTAATTGATTGTTGGATTGTGGTTTGGATGATTATTCCAAGTGCTTGTGATTGATGGTAAATTCATGGCAAGGGTCTGTGATGACAAGTTGCCATGGGAATAAATGAATGTTTTTTGAAAGATGATATTAGAGACGATTATCTTGACTGTGCTTGATTCTTAAATGAATTAATAAGGAAATGATATTTTGCACAAGTGGATCATCTCCAGGATCACACCTCGGATTAACTCGAGAGAAGAGCACTGTTCGATTCATGGACCAAAGGTCGAGTGGTGAAAAGGTCAACCATGGAAGTGATGTTTCACTCCGAGGCCACTTGTGGGCTAGGTGGAGCTCTAGAACGAAGTTGAAGACTAATGTCTGTGGCATCGGAAGATTCTATTCTGGATAAAGGATGGAAATTATGGTGCCGCAAAAGGGACATATAATTTCTCCTGCATGGGTAGGAGACAAAGATTAACTTGATGATAAGTTAAGAAACTTGTTTATCAAAAGGACTGCTTGCTCTGTTTTTGCATCTGTGCCATAAATTACGCAAATGAATCCTATTCCCTAAAATGATTAATTAAGAAAGCTAGTTTTAAATGTCACACATAAATGTGATAGGACCTAATTAGATAACTAAAGCTATCAAGGGAAGTGGGTGGGAGGAACCCCCGACGGGTCCGGTCCTACAAAAGGGTGGTCCTAGAGAACTAGGAGGCTTCTCACAAGGTTTTATCGATGATTGCCCTTAGTGATTGTTAGGTTAGAACCCCGATTCATGCCATTTTAGGGGACTGGAATGGGACTATGCCCTACGGGTAGAGAGGTTGAGCAGTGCATCCCTCTCATTTCCCATTCTCTTTGAACCAAGTGCGGCATGGGTCTGCTTCAGTTTGGGTATCTCTGCATAAAGTAGGATTTCTAGGACCCTTAAAGCTAGAATATTGTCAAAAGACCTTGACCATTAGGAACCCAAATTTCATCCCTCTCATTTCCCATTCTCTTTGAACCAAGTGCGGCATGGGTCTGCTTCAGTTTGGGTATCTTTGCATAAAGTAGGATGCCCAGGACCCTCGAAGCTAGAATGTTGTCAGGAGATCTTGACCACTAGGAACTTAGATTTTAGGTTGATCCCAGTGGGTTCGACCGCGAACGTTCCGTTGTGAGGCGGATTCAATAAATCCTAGGCAAAAAACATCGTGACATTCCATGGGAGTGTTGGGCGATGTCGCTTAGACTCGTCTCTCAATGGACCGCTAAAAACATGCTTGGATAGCCGATAGGCAGTAGGCACGTTACATAAACATTAGATATACCCAACATACTTGGAAGAAAAATGAACTTTTAATTTATAGAATATATTGACTATATTCTTGAGCCAAGGCAAGTCAAAGTAAGGAATGATCCAACTGGGTGAGAGATCTTGAGCTATGGAAAGTTGAAGCTCTTAAAGGAATAAGAGTTCCATCCAATGCCCCATATTTTAGCACTCATTGAGGCTAATTTATTGGTTTCGTTTTCAAAACAAAAGATGGAATTCACTAGCCAATCTACTCATATTCTCAATATGTAGCAGAATATGGGGCTTGTGTGCTTGGAGCAGGATGCAATAATGGATAACTGGTTTGTGCTACACTTACTCCATTCACAACTAGGTTAGAAGACTGAAATAGTTGATTTGATGGGTTGTTGATGAAGAGCATTGCATCATATATGTATAGAGTAGAGTAGAGATCATCAGACTCAAGAAAAGAAAAAAAAAACAAGAAGAAACTTAGAAAGCCCCAAAAGAAAACTGATTATTATCAACCATTTTGGTATGGATTTGTTTGGATATTTGTTAAATGTTAAATTGGATTGATAGTGCTGTGCAAAACACTTAATTATGTGCATTAGGTTAATGCAAAGCAAGATTCATAGAGATTAGGATTTTGGTGTACTTGCATTGGTTTAAGTCCTTGGGAAAATAAAAGGTTGAAAAAGAAAAAGAGAAACCACTATACATGGCACCAAAGCCACCTTGTCATAGGGATTTCTCCAACCCATCACATCTTATTCACTCTTGTAATCCAAGAAATCTATTGGTAATTACTATTGCTGATCCATCCTTAGGATTTATAGCTGCATTTCATTCATGTTCACACTTTAGCTCACCACTTGTGGCACACCCATGCCCATCCTAGAAACCACACCCACAAATCAGTCATCGGCCATACCCACAAACCTAACTTAGTCATCACATTAGTCAGATTGTCATTAAAAAATTGTGGGCCATATACTTCCAACCTACTCATGGATTAGTCCAGCCTATACAATAGTATGCTAGAGGTCAGCACAACACTAGTCATCCACTTGCACTCATACTCATGGATTCATCCTCATCGGTATCTTCTCTTCTAGATAATTATCACTTAGTACCATTCACAAACCTAATTTGAGCAACTTGTGAGCTCAATATGCACTACCATCAATCATGTGATCTTCCTTTTTCACACAATCATTTGGTTTATTTGCAACTTGCCCATCTTTTTTCCAACACAATGCAACACTCATGAGGTTAATAGCTCATTGTTTGACACCTATGTGACAAGTGGCTTCATCCTAGCCTTGATGTCCATGTGTGCCACATTGGTCAGCTCACATTTATATGTGCCATAAGGGTGGCGTATCATCACAAGGGCATGCTACAAAAAATAGCCTTCCATTATGATTGCATGGTTTCCACTTGACTCAAGTCACAAAAAAAGAAACTCACTTAGAAAATTTATAGTTTCCACAGAAGAAGAAACTGACAAATCATTGTCATGAACAAATAGATTGGCTAACACTCATTTAATCTTGGAACCCTATCACCATTGTGCTATCATCACAACTAGCAATAGCATCTTGCATCACCCTTATCAATCCCTTGACTTGGCAATGTCACAACCTATGCTAAGATCGGCTTGCCTTGGATACCAAATGTCCTTTATAGCCATATAGGTGGTTGGCTAAAGTTATAGCAACACCCATTCCTCATCGTTACAATTAGTGCCATCACAATGTGGTCACCATCAACAACAGTATTAGACTTTAACACCCACATGGAATTAATATGACTAAGAAGAAAAGGATAAGAATACAAACCTAGGGTTTTGTGGATGGACAAGGATTTGAAAAGAGAGAAGCAAAGAAAGCATGCAAGTGTGCAAGAGAGAGAAGGGTTTATAATCTTCCAACTCAAGTGTTCACCATCATCAAGCTTAAAAAGTACAATTGTCTCTCACCTTGTGAATTTATTCATTAATTGAATTGCACTTGTATGAGCATCATAAGCATCTAATTTATTTAAATATTTTGTTGTTAGGGTTAATACTATTAATCCTAATTCAAAGGCACTGCTTATGTGCTCATTTACTCATATTGCTCATGTGCAGCCTACTTAGTTATGTGCTCATTTACTCATATCGCTCATGCGCAAGCCTACTTAGTTATGTTCTCAAAACCCACCATGGACTCCACTTCCACATCTAATCATGGGATTGGCCATCCAAGCATGCATGAGTCCACCCAATTTCATCACCACAATTACACACTTTGGTAGGCACCACCTTCACCAAACCACTCATGGCACAACCTTCATGTAGCCGCACATAGCATCACAATGAGCACACATGTGTACCATCACCATATGTAGCCACTAGTCACCTCCATTATCACAAACTTTTAGAAACATTCACTCCATGCATGTCCACAAGGAGGGACATATCAATGCAATTACTACTTGTGAGTCATTAGTGGGCTTGTCTCATAGACCTATGCCCACTTGGTATTAGGGTGAAATCATGGTTATGGAAGATCTTCACCTTTATAAATTGTGTTGCAACCACAACCTCACACTAGTTGGCACCTCCATGATCATCCAATTTTAGGCTACAAATCATCACTATGAATATAAGCATAAAGCCCTTGGTTCACCACAAGTAGGAATATACATGCAACACACACACACACACACACACACACACACACACACACACACACACACACACACACACACACACACACACATGCACGCACGCACGCACGCACGCTACTTTTAGAAATGAACACACTTGTAGTCACCACTTCCACCATATCACTCACAGCCACATTGCCTTAGAGCTCACTCTTTGGATCTTTATGAGTGTGCAGTCATAGGCATAAAACACACTACACCCCACTCATGGGGTTAGTTCACCAAGCCATTTTGTCAGACCAGTCAAGGTGTTGCTTTGGTGACCACCATCATGGGCTAGGGTAAATTAATAGCTCAAGAATCACTCATGGGCTCTAGTCCTAGCAGAACACTTATATACTTAAGCCCTTGGCCTTGTAGTCATACCCCTCAATCCTCCATTTGTAAGAACCACTACCCTCATGATCCACTCATTGGTTAGGTGACTTGACAACATTCATATGCTAGACCCTTAGCACTCATACACTAATCACATAGCTATTGATAGGGTAGTATAGCACTTTAGGGAAACACCATGGGTCCACCTAGAGTCATACATGCGCACACGCATGCACATTCACGCGCACGTGTACACACACACACACACACACACACACACACACACACACACACACACACACACACATCCATTTATGTATATACACACCTTCTTACATCACCCCAAAGTCCTAGGTTTGGAGCATTCACTCATAGCCACAACCACCATACATCTTAGGGTCATCACTCACCCATTCATGCACCTAACCCCACCTCATTTAAAGTCAATACCCGATACCACTAAGATAGCTTATGTCTTTGTCTTCCAATCGTAGAAGTTATTGTCATAAAGGTTTTCAATGTTGAAAATAGCACAACTTGCCATAATGACTATAAATGTCTACAAATGACAAGAGTATAGGCTATTGTAAATGTAACAAAACAATCCCAAAACTAATGCAAAAAGGCAAGCAAAAGGGTGGGAATAAATGAGGGTATAGTTGTCCACAAATTGCAATCAATAGAGTGCTAGAAAAAACTTTATTCTCTCCAAAAGAATGCTTAAATTTTGTAATTATAACAATGCTGAAATAAAGACATCAATATATGTTAGTCCCCGACTATGGGCAATAGCCAAGAAAGCAAGCTTCCATTGCCAAGGATATCCAAGAAATCAGAATATAAAGAATGCAACTAGCAATGACTGAGCATAGACTAGTGATATCAAAGACTATCACAAACTCAAAGTGTCAGTAAATCATGCATCGCATAAGCATATAAATCATGCGTGTAGAAGATCTCAAAACCAACTACAGTGATCAACCAAATGTATAACTGATTGAGCAAAGAGCAATGACGCTTAGTACATAACCAATATACATATATACATCACTGACAAACTATTGATAGAGGTAAGCATCGGTGTCCAAAGGATACATAATCAATTCAACCCACAAGTGGAGGTAATTACGTCCAATAGCATGCAAGAGAGCATATACATGAACCAAGAGTCCCACTGTTTGAAATAACTAAGCTCTACAAAGTGAGTGCAAGTGGCTCCTACTAGAAGCAAATCACGAATGCAAAGTAAGCAAGAAAAGCTCAAGACATATGCATCAAAGCATATGGGAAGCCCAAGTGTATCAAAAATACATCTAGGAGCATAAGTGTCCAATGAAGCTTCAATACTTGTGAGTAAGCACGGAAGCTCAAAGTAACTAACCAAAGGCCAAGAGGCATACCTGAAATACCATGTAAGCACAATAGGCATTCAGTGCGCATGAAGCTCACTATTGTATGCTTGTTGCCCAAACTATTATTATAGAAATTGATATTCAATGAATGATAAAATCAAGCTATAATAAGCTTAAAATTCTTTCAAAAGCATCAATGCATCATTCGAGCATTGCAAACATTTCCCATAAGCATTAGTAGAGCATAGACAAATCAGATGCTTGTTGTCCAAACTAGAGCTATTCTATTCTATGTAAAATAGAAAATTAAAAACTAAAAAGAAGTAGCTATTTGAGTGCTCATCTTTGTAGCCCTGCTATTTATTTGTAGCTATAGAACACCTAAATTTGATATTGTATGTAAAAGTTATGTCCAAAATATGAAAGTGTAGTCAAGATACCACAGTTGTCCATGACTTCTACAACATGCTATGTATCCAATCAAAATGGATAGAATAGCCACTTTTGAGCTCAATAAGAACTCAACAAGGCTAAGCTAAGCCATGGAAGCTCCTCGAAAAGTCGAGAGTAAGTTGGAACAAGTTAAGAGAAGGGACCACTTAATGCCTTCACCGGGAGAAAGAAACAATGGCTACCATGAAACCTTGAGTTTAAGCTTCTTCACGGGCTGAAGCAAATGATCAGTGGAGCTCCTTGAGTCCAAGCTTTGATACTAGTTGAAAGGTAGATCCCAAGTGGAAGCACACAAGAAAAAGCAAGAGCAAAGCAAGAGCTACGATGGATGGAGCAAGAGACCAAGAGAGAAAGAGAGAGAGACACTGTATGTGGGAACTCAAAAAATCATAATGTGTAACCACATTCCCTTATTGACTCAGTCATTGAAAGAATAGTTAATAAAGTAACAATTACGGGAGCTTGCTACCTACAATGTACAAGTGTGCAAGTGTCTTTACCCCCATACATGCTTAGGTAAAGCTTATCTACATTTCTCTTATATTTTTGTTGAGCTTGTTTGATCTATGCTTGCAACTCTTTATGAATATAAAATAGGCATTGAGCTAAGTCTGTAGCAATCATCTTACATGATTGTCTATCCTTGGGAGTTGACCATGATTAGGAAAGAATGTATGAATTGAGTGGAGTCATGGGAGGAAATTATTATATGCAAACTCAGCAAGGGGTAATAGATCCACGCGATTATCTTGATGATAGTTCAATGCGCATCTAAGGTATTGCTCCAAGACTTGATTCATTGTTTCTCTTTGTCCAAGCAAGGCATACATTTCCACATGAAAAGAATGTATGCAAGAAGCCACTTGAATTGATGCATTCTAATGTGTGGGTGTCCTACAAAGACTGCAACGGTGAGTGGTTGCAAGTATTATATTTTGTTCAATGATAATCATACTTGTAAAGTATGGGTTTACTTTATGTGTGAGAAAAGTGAGGTGCCCACTCACTTTAAAAGAATTAAGACTTTAGTTGAGAAGGAGATAAGATTGCATATTAAATGCCTAAGGTAGGATGGAAGGAGAGAATATCTCTCCAATGAGTTTTTTGATTTTTTACAAAAAAATGGTAAACATAGGCGGTATACATGTATATATACTTCATAGAAAAATGGAGTATCTGAGCAGAAAAGAGGTATATTTCAAAGATGACTTGTGCATTGATGTCAAAAAGAAACTTGTCTCATTACTATTGGATTGAAGTCGTTTCTACTCTTATATATACTATGAATAGGATACACACTATCAATGTACATGGCATGACATCTGAAGAGAATTTTATGGTTAGAAAGCCAAATTTGGCCCATCTGAAAGTATTTGGATGTATTTCTTATGTACATTTTCTTGATGAGTTTCATATTAAATTGGATCCCAAAGTAGAAAAATGTATATTTGTTGAATATTCTCTTGAGCAGAAGGGATATAGATATTATAACCCTATTACACGTGACCTAAGAGTTAGCAAAGATGTTGTTTTTGATGAAATGAGTAGTTGGTACAATAATGTACAGAACGCAATTGGGGTTGATGAGCATGAGAGTGTGGCTATGTAGAAAATAAGTCAGTAGTTCTACTGACATTGAGTGGACTACAAGAGTCTCCTAGTCATGGTTATGTTTGATAGACATTAGAGGTCACAAGTTACTCCACCAAGTGCATCGTATATGTCAAGAAAAAGTAAAGGAAAAGTTGGGGACTCACCTACTATGACAAATGTATCATCATGTTTCTCTCATGTTGATGTTGACTCAAATGGCTTTAAACAGAGCTCAAATGAGGAGTTTAGGATTCCAGTTATTAAAACACCTAGTGTGTGAAAGGCACTCGAAAGACACAAGAGGATGTTAAGGTACTTGGTAGTGATCCATGCCCATGCAAGTTAAGTAGAGTAAAAAAAGCCAATGTAGCAATTGATATATGATAACTATGTAGCTCATCACTATGCATACATGTGTGGAACCCACCTGTTTTGAGGATGCGGTGGATAATGAGTATTGGGACGGTGGTATGGATGTAGAAATGGCTACATATATGAATAATGACACATGGGAGTTAGTACCTTTACCTGAAGGCAAGAAAGCTATTGGATGCAAATGAGTTTACAAGGTCAAGCATAAGTCAAATGGATCTATTGAGTGCTATAAAGGCACAAGTGGTTGCCAAAGGGTATGCACAAACTCATGAGGAGAGTTTTGATCTAGTGGCTAAAATGGCCACTATAATATAGCAGTGGCTGCATCAAAAGGTTGGATTATACATCAAATAGATGTTAAGAATGTCTTCTTACTTTTGGAGTTGCAAGAGAAAGTTCATATGGAGAAAACACCTAGTTGTGTAGATGAGAATCATCCAGATTATATACACAAGCTTCGTAAGGCCTTGTATGGGTTGAAGCAAATACCCAAGCCATGGCATTATAGGATTGCAAAATACATTGTTAGCATTGGATTTTGCATAGCATAGGTTGATCACTCACTTTATGTTTATGAGATTTATGGAGGTATTGTGATATTACTATATATGTGGATGATTTAATCATTGTGGGTGATAGTAAGATAGAGATTGACTATGTAAAGGGTCTCCTCAAGACTGAATTTGAGATGAAGGATTTGGAAAAGCTACACTATTTTCTTGGCATAGAGATAATCATGAATCATGATTGTGACAGAGATAATATGCATTGGATATATTGAATAAGTATGGTATGGTGGATTGTAAGCTAATTTCTATATCATTGGATATTAATGCTAAGCTTAGTACACATGAAGGTGACTTGATTGAGGATATCACTATGTATCGGAAGATTATGGATAGCCTTATCTATTTGATAATCACCAGGCCAGATCTAAACTACATAATTGGTTGGGAGAGTTAGTTTATGTAGCTTTCATGGAAGCCACATTTGGATGAAGTGTTGCATACATTGCGCTATGTCAAGTCCACATTTGACTATGCCTTATTCTATGGAGTAGATGTATAATTGGAGTTGTATGGTTACACAAATATAGATTGGGCTAGTAGTATTTCAAATAGAGTCCTTCACCTCTCTTGTCTCTTGTTTATTTTCATCAACTAGAGATTTTGAATGATATATGAATCCCTTGGTAAGATTCTCATCAATATATTTTTTGAGTTGTGCGAATTCACCTTGGTATAGCTTATCGATGGTACCAAAAGGAGGTTGAGCTCTTTCTTGTAAATCTATTACAAAATCATAAGATCAATGTTCTTGTAGCATATCCACATTCTTCTTTTCAAATACATCCTTGAACTTTGCATATTGAGCTTGGGAATGTGTCCACCAGGATTTCATCCTTTGGCTTCTCCATTGGAATCGCATAAATTAAAAAGGATGGATTCTCCTTTGCTTGACATATGAACACCTTTTCCCCAATGTATATTGGTTAAAAAATATTACTTTTATTGTTTTGCCTTGCTTCAACCTTTCTAGACCTCCAATTGATGTCAGGGTTATGCAATTCTAGCTAGGGTAGCCTAATAAAAATGGGGCTATTTGGATAGTGGATGATGTTTAAGGCTATATCTAATACAAGACTCCTTATGGTAACTTTTATGGAGTGTTTCATACCTTCAATTATTCAACTATCAATTACTTCTACACATATTGGCTTTGCTTTCCTTAAAAGATGTATATCATGTTTTTCTATAAATTTCTCATTCGTGAAGCATGATGTGGTTTCAAAGTCTAACAAAGTTTGTCTGATTAACTATCTTCCCTCCATGTGAATCTTTATTGGTAACCTAACACTAAACATTGGATGGAAACTTCTTTTGGGTTTCTTGAAGCTTTATCCAACTGCATGGTCTCTATTGAGCTCGGATATCGTCGTTCCCTAATAGTGATGGAGTAGTGATACCATGAATTCTCATCCTTTCTTTGTTAGGAAAATATTTAACTATGTGTCCAAACTAACTATAGTACATGCATAATCCATTAATGCACCACCTTGGTTTTCCTTGAGTTGTCAATGAATTGAATGGTATCATATCAATTTGGATAGGCTCTGTCTCATATACTTAGTCTTCTTGGATAGTTAGGTCTTCAAAAGTCTTCATCATTCTTGAATTCAAAGTAGCTCCTCGATATCTTTCGTGTCTTCTTTCAAACAAGTAGCTATCACATTCAATTTCTTGAGAGATAAATTCGATAATTGTACGCACCTTTGTGGCATGGTGAACAAAATATCTTTAACATCAATTTTCAAGCTTCCATGGAATTTAATAATAAAATAATCCTCATACCATGCTAAATTGTATGTGAGTTACCAGAATTTTGATGCATATAGCGAGGTGGGTTTCGACCCTTGGTGTAGATTTTAACTACTCTTGCTTTGTCTACTTCCCCAAATGTAGCCAAATAACTCTTGTACAAGGTGTCAAAATTATATAGCAATTGAGATTCCTTCTCAAGTAAGGGGGAAAACCAAGAGAGAGCTATACCTAAGAGAAGAGTTTCTAGGAGGCTGACCTAGAAAGCATCATTTGGGTAATGATCAAGTTGCATACATATAAGCAATCACACCTACTAAAGGAGACCTCTGAATTTTGACCTTATACCATCAAATTTCTTTGGAATATTGAAATTTGGTTCTTTGCTATGTTGATCATGAAGGTTGTTAGTAGCTAATGGACCTGTGGCTTGATATAGGCTTGTCTCTTGAATTTTTTGAAGGTGTCACTATAGGTCTTGCATAGTTAAGCTACCCAAAGCTTGTGATTGCTCTACTTATAACTTTTCATTACTTTCCTAAAGCTCTTGGATTTGTTGCTAGATGCTTTTAAAGAAGTAACAATGCTTCCCATCACGAACTTCATCACAACTAGGCAAGATCATGGTAGGAGAGTCTTACCAAACTCTTATGAGCATAGCAAGCGCTCTTTGAGAGTGAGGAGATTGCTCTAACAACTTACAAGAGGAGAACTTGAAATAGAAATTGAATTAGAACTTGATTGTGAGATAACTTGATTTTGAGAGAATGATCACAAAAGAGTGGCTTGATTGTAAGACAATACTAAAATAAGATAAGAATTGGAAGAGGACTTACCTTGCAACAAGAGCCTCATAATTGGTGTTGGCAAGACTGAAGGGCTTGAAACCCATGACCTCTATTTATACTATAATCTAGGGAAGGTAAGGGGGACACATGTGGTTACAAAAGGATACCACATGATGGCATGACATATACGTCAATAAATGGTATGACATGCATACTAACACATGGCATGCTAACATCAATGATGATATAAGCAATGATATAGATATATTCTAGAATGTTCTAGAATCTTTCAAAATCTTCTAGAAACTTCATAGAACCAAGTCTTATCCTAGTTTGCATACAAATGAAGGGTTGTCCTTGCTTTAGCATCCATTACGAGTAGGATTTGTTGACATGTTGAGATCTACATGAGAGCTGGCATCCACTACGTGCCTTAATGATGTGGCAAGATATTTTGCACTAGCGTGTTAGGTGACCAACATGCAAATACACTAGTGATTCTATAGCTGCCATGAAACCCACATAGTTCATTCTTGGTTACAACACATTCATTATGCCATCTCTTTTTTCTTAGTGGGTTCACACTTAGTGACCGTATGCATATATGTTGTAGTACTTTTATATTAGTATTTTATCATGTTATCAAAGAATGATGTATGGTATATAGACTCAAGTGCCTCTAACCATATGACTTTTCATGGAGAGTGGTTTAAAGGGATGCACATTCTAGAGTCTCCAAGCTATGTGGAGATATGGGATAATACAACTAACTCCGTTACTCATGTTGGAAATATTCATTTGAGTATGCATGACAGTAAAACTAAGTACTTAGTTGATGTGTTGCTTAAACTAAATATTATAAAAAATTTAGTTTCTGTTGATTAGATGGTAGAGCAGGGATTGCAAGTTTGGTTCACATATGATGGTTGTTATGTAGAAGATTTTAAAAATGATTGCAAGTTGATTATAAATGGGAAATGTACTAGTAGATTGTTTACTCTTTATGTAAGTCTTCTTAAAATGGATGCTGCCATGTTTGCACAAGGTTTAGGTATTGTGGCTAATATTGAAATCTAGCATAAGGGAATTGGTCATGTGAATGTGCAGCGGTAATAATTGAAAGACACAATCAAAATAGATTGTGGATAGTTTGTCTATGTTTAGAGTTGATGGACTGCATAAAGTATGTGAAGTATGTCAATCTTAAAAGCAAGCAAAACATGAATTTTCACATGAAAATCATGTATGCAAGAAGCCACTTAAATTGATACATTCTAATGTGTGGGATCTTGCAAAGACTACAACTTTAAGTGGTTGCAAGTATTATATTTTCTTCATTGATGATCATACTTGGCAAAGTATGGGTGTACTTTATACATGAGAAAAGTGAGGTGTTCACTCACTTTAAAAACTTTAAGGCTTTGGTTGAGAAGGAGATAAGGTTACATATTACATGCCTAAGGTCCAATGGAGGGGGAGAATATCTCTCTATTGAAATCTTTGATTTCTTACAAAAAAGTAGTAGTACACATGTACATACATGCTGGAACAAAATGGAGTTGTTGAATAGAAAAATATGTATAGTGCAGAGGTGGCTCATGCATTGATGTTTAAAAAAAACTCTCCTCATTACTATTGGACTCAAGCAATTGTTGTTGTTATATACATTATGAATAGGACACCCATTGTTGTTATATATGGTATGATATTTGAAGAGAAGTTTATAGATACAAAGCCAACTTTTTCCTATATGCATATTCCTACTGAGTTGCACAATAAATTGGATTCCAAAGAAAAAAAATATGTATTTGTGGGATATTCACTTGAGTAGAAGGGGTATAGATGTTATAACTATATTACACATGAGCTAAGAGTTAACATGGATGTTGTTTTTGATGAAATGAGTAGCTGGAATAGTAATGTGTAGAATGTTATTAGGACCGATGAGCATGAGAGTGTGGTTGTGTAGAAAACATGTTAGAAAATCACAAATATTGAGTGGAGCACAAGAGTCTCCTAGTCATGGTTTTGTTGATAGACCTTCGAGTGGTAGATTGAGGTCACAGGTTACTCTACCTAGTATATCATAGATATTAAGAAAAGATAAAGAAAAAGTTGGAGACTCGCCTATTATGAAAAATGTATCATTAGGTTTCTCTCATGTTAATATTGATTTAGATGTCTTTGAGCATACAAGGAGTTTGGGATTTCATCTATTAAATACATGTTTTATAGAAGGCACAAGAGGATGCTAAAACACTTAGTAGTGATCCAAGCCCATGTAGGTCAAATAGAGTAAGAAAGCCAATGAAGGATATGTAGTGGGTAATGGGTATTGGGATCATGATATGAATGAAGAAATGGCTACACTTAAGGAGAATGACACATGGGAGTTGGTGCCTTACCTAAAGGCAAGAAAGCTATTGGTTGCAAATGGGTTTATAAGGTCAAAGAGTGCCATAAGGCATGATTGGTTGCCAAATGGATATGCAGAGACTCATGATGTTGATTATGAGGAGACTTTTGCTCAAATTTCTAAAATGACTATTGTAATGGTTGTCATAGTAGTGGTTGCATTAAATGGTTGGATCATGCATTAATTGAATGTTAAGAATGCGGCCTTCTTGAAAGGGGAGTTGCAAGAGGAAGTTTATGTGGAGTAGCCACTTGGTTATGTGGATGTAAGTAATGCAGTTTATACATGCATGCTTTGTAAGGACTTGTATGAGCTAAACAAGCGCCTAGGGCATGGCAAGACATGATTGTAAAATACATTGTCAGCATTTGATTTCACAAAGCACATGCTAATCACTCGCTCTATGTATGTGAGAGTGATGCAGGTATTATGGTCATTACTATATATATGTGGATGATTTGATCATTATGGATAGTGAGACAAAGATTGACCATGTGAAGGGTCTCCTTAAGACTAAATTTGAGATGAAGGATTTGGGAGAGCTATGCTATTTTCTTGGCATGGAGATAATCAAGACTCCACATGGTATATAGTTGTCATAGAGGTAGTATACATTAGATATGTTAAAGAAGTATGGTATGGCTAATCGCAAGCCTATTTCTATGCCTTTGGATATTTATGTTAATCTATTGCACATGAGGGTGACTTTATCAACCATGTATCAAAAGATTGTGGGCAGCTCGATCTATTTGACAATCATTAGGCTAGATCTAAACTATGCAATTGGTTTGGAGAGTCAGTTTATGCAGCTTCCATTGAAGCCATATTTGGATGTAGTGAGGTGCACCTTGCGCTATGTCAAGTCCACATTGGATTATACCTTATTCTATGGTGCATGTGAGTACCACTAGTCTTGCACGGTTCTACATTTGCAAATTGGGTTGGTAATGCATGCTTACTTGTTGTAGCTAATATTCAAGTGCATATGAGAATTTGGTTGTGCAACCATCTTAATTTTACCTTTCCAAGTTGGCATTTACAAAATTTATACATGCATAAAAGAAAATTTTCTACAAAAAATAATGCATGCTTTTTTATTACTATATAAACAAATGAATAATATTTTATCTTCAAAGAAAATATACCTCCATGTGTGAGTCCCTAAGTATCTAAAAAATGGAACACTTGGAGAGACCAATTCCACACACAAAAGAACCAAGTCTACACCACGATAAAAAACTAATATGAAAGTACCATAACGTACATACAAGTGGTTACTAACTATAATCCCACTAACGAAATAAGAGGTGGCACAATGAATATGCCATAACCAAGGGTGGACTACATGGGTGTAGTCCAGCTGTAGAATCACTAGCATATCGTCATGCTGGTCATCTAAAATGCCAATGAGTAATATCGTGCCATATGACCAAGGCACATAGTGGATGCCAACTCATATAGGGTTCGACATCTCAACACTTCCCCTTAAGCTCAGCATGAGCTTGTGAACTCCAAGCATAGTCTTGAAGCATTGAAGCTTCTCAACTCTGAAGGCCTTTGGTGAAAATGCCCACTACTATAATGACCCCCCTATAGCGAGGCATAAAGCAATAGGTTTTCATTGCATAAGTGATGTAAAAAGTCATTGCTTTCCTTGTCGCTATTGTACATCATTTATGTGATGAGTATCGCGAGGATATTAGCGAGACCAAAAAGTGTCGCATAAGCGGCTTAAAAATTTTAACATTGCTTTAGTTGCTTAAGTAAGGTAAAATTTGTTTCTCGTCCCTTAAGCGATGACGTCGAAGGAATATTATTAGAAAAATATAGTATAGATGATGATACCTTGCGGACAAACCTGAGCTATCCATTTTTGTCTCCTCTGTTTCTCCCCAACCATTTTCTGCTACACCCCCCTCTCTCCCTCTCTTTCTCTGTCATGCATCTCTCTCTCAATCCCTCTTACACTTACACCCAAACACACACACTCACCCACTCACACCCACACACATCTCTCTCTCTCTCTCTCTCTCTCTCTCTCTCTCTCTCTCTCTCTCTTTTCTCTCTCTCAGACACACACACACACACACTCTCTCTCTCTCATTTGTTGTGCCCTCTAGACTCAATTATATATATATATATATATATATATATATCTCATTTGTTGTGCCCTCTGGACTCAATTATCTCTCTCTCTCTCTCAGACACACACACACACACACACTCTCTCTCTCTCATTTGTTGTGCCCTCTGGACTCAATTCTCTGTGTGTGTGTGTGTGTGTGTGTGTGTGTGTGTTTTTTTTTTTGGCAATTCTTTCCTTGCACTCACTCTGGACATTGTGTACTTTGGTCCAGTCTATGCATAGGTGATTCTTTTCAAGATTTTCAGGCTGATCGCAATTGATCACAAACATGGATTATGGTAAATAACTATCTCTATTTTCTTGATACTTTATAAAACAAAATTATTAAATAGAATGAAAAATGAGTTTTTTTAAATTGAAAATTTTAAAAATACCATAGTTGAATAAGTTAAAAAATAGAATTTTGTACTTGTTTTAATGATCACAAGTCTTAATACGTGTATATGTTATAAAGAGAGAAAGGGGGCTTGCCATGGAGTCTTGAATTACCTTGAAAAGATTTTATTTTTCTAAGTATTGAATTACTTTTAAGATTCATTAATTTGTTGTATACATTCACGAAGTGTATTTGAGAGGTAGGACTCATGATGCTTGTGCTATTTTTCTCAACCTATTGCTCCATGTATAGACTGTTGTTGCATCTAGTAGTTCTTCAAGCATTTTTATGAAGGAAAGTGTGGTGATTAGTGAAGAAGAAGTAATAACATGTTAAGTATAGTGCAGAACCATGAGGTTTTTTCAAAAGGATTGGGTATTTATGTGGTCCTTCTTGGGTGCATATGATATTCGAACTAGTTGTTTGGTATGGAGTGGGTTCCTTGTAGCTTGATGTTTATATGATTTAGTATATTGTCTAGTTATTTGTTCCCATTGGCTACATAAGTGTCTCTCTTTTGGAATCTTAAAAGAAAATAAGTAAGTTCATGTGAAGTATCTAGGGTCTTCTGGTGAAGGAAAACATAAGAGGGGAGTCAAAGTGCTTGAAAGTTCTTGGAACTCTTAATTGGGTGGATCATTTACTATGTTGATATTTGGAAGGGCCTTAAGTTAGGATATTGATAAGGGTCTTAGGCTAGGACATCATCCCTAAGTTGACTAAAGGCACCCTTTGATTGTGAGTTTGCATGGTTGGGAGTTGAGGTAAAATGGCCATGCATAATGAGACATATTGAGACCCTAACTTATAGTCGATTTAGACCTACATGACCCTCTCTCACCCATCCATCTTGCTTCTAACCTTGAGATTTCTAACATGTAATGGTTTCCCCAATGTAATGGTGTGTGTTCTCATTGAGGGTGCTCGCTCAATAGTACACATGCAATTAAAGGTTATAGAAAACATTACTCTTTTGAATAGTACTCTATGTTGTTATCGTGAGGCACAACCTTTTTATCTCCTAGATACCCTTATTTTTGGCAGCCCATAGTGTCTCCTAGACACCCATCTTCTCGACGCGCTATACAACAATCAAAATTATAATAAGTAGAATCAATTAATGACTTAATGCTCTACCTTGATACTTGGGTACGAGGTACTTCGAAACTTAATACTTTGCAAAGCGGTACTCTTATGGAGTCATGTACTTTCGAACTTCGCCCATTGGACCTTGGTACTTGGGAACAAGTTGTCACATAGCATTGAATTCGGTACCTTGGCGAATAACATGGAAACCATAAACTTGTTAATATTAGAGCCTGACATGGAAATAAGATGGGTAGGGACTTCAATCCAAGAGAGGGGTTTTGCGAGGTCTCGACCCAAATGTCTAACTTTGTTAGCTTGGTACCAATGAAATAGGTGTTTCGGAACTTGATAGTTTAAAACCAAGTGCTCTTATGGGACCACGTACTTTCATACTTGGTTTAGGGTTCTTGGTACTTGGGGACGAGTTGATGCATAGCATTGAATTTGATATCTTAGTGAAAAACATGGAAACTACAAACTTGTTGATGTTAGAGCCTGACATGGAAAACCACAAAGTTGTTGACGTTAGAGCATAACATGGGAATAAGACAAGTATGAACTTCAACCCAAGAGAGGGATTTTGTGATGTCTCGACCCAAATGTCTAACTTCATTAGCTTGGTACCAATGAAAGAGCTACTTTGGAGCTTGATAATTTAAAACTAGGTACTCTTATGGAACCACATTGGATGAAACTTGGTACAATAGTTCTTGTACTTGGGAACGAGTTAATGCATAGCATTGAATCTGTTATCTTGGTGGAAAACATGGAAACCACGAACTTGTTGACGTTACAGCCCAACATGGAAAACCACAAAGTTATTAACGTTGGAGCATATCATGGAGATAAGAGGGGACGTAGGATCTTCGACCTAAGAGAGGGATTTTGCGAGGTTTGGACCCAAATGTATGACTTCACTAGCTTGGTACCAATGAAGGAGGTACTTCGGAACTTGATATTTTAAAAAAAGGTACTCTTATGGAACCACGTATTTTGGAACACAATACAATAGATTTTGGTATGTACTCTTATGGAACCTACACACACTTTGAATTTCAGATACATACTTGTTAACTTACCAACATATAAATAACTTTTGGATATATACTACTCTCAACAAACTAAATAACGATAAAAAAATTCAAATATGAAACCAACAAAGGTCAATGTATACCATCAAGAAGTATCTACAAATGTGTATATACAAAGCATGCATGTCTGAGTGTATTAACATCATCCCTCTCCTATACAAAATAGACAAACATACGTCAATGCACATCATCAATAAATATGTACAAATGTGTGCATACAATATAGGTCTAGTCAATCCTCCCATCTACAAAACGTATAAATAAATGCCAGATATCACCGATCAAAAAAATCCCTAAATAGAGTTACCATGCTTCGCAGGCTCGCACGAGCCCTCCTCTGTGTCGCACTTGCTGTTGTTGCCGCCATCTCCACCGCCACCACCACCACCACCACCACCACCACCACTAGTAGCCTCTCGACGCCGCCCCTCTGCCTCCTGTGTCGAGCCACCTTTGTCATGTTGCTCTCTCCATGCTGCTCCTGTATTAGTTAGTGAAATCAAATAAAAACACTTTGTTAGTAAAATCAAATAAAGAAAATATTATATTTATCTTGAGAAAAAACTAAAATTATAAAGGTTATACTCACAAGTGGGTTGGTACTCTCCTGAAGTGTTGCGCACAAGGCTCGGTATCCGTGGCCCACATCGCGTATTGTGTCTCCAGCTCCGTAGGCGCACGACCATAGTCTTTGGTCTTTATTGAACAGAACCAAATAATTATTGATTTCTCCACTTAGTATTATGCGTAAAAGTCTAAATTTGACCAGCCTATACTTACAAATGTTGCCACAAATCCAGCTCGTCCCATCCGGCGGCCTAGTCTAGACGTGTGAGCAGCCGCCACTCGTCTCTGTGCAGCCTCCTATGTAAATTTCATAAATAAGAATTGCATAGTTTAGAGAACATTTATAATACATCTAACAAAGATCACAACAGCTCAAATGTAAGCTATTTATTGCACATACCCTTTGCTAAGGAAAGCTTATCCGTAGGTGTCTCTCCCTACGAAAGTGCTGCCACGTCTCCATGCCCATATCGGCCGGCCTTTTGTCTCCACCATATAGTAGTGTCTATTTTTTTCCCATGCTAAAGTAAGTATTAATTCTATAATATCAAGTAATGCTTATTCTAGTATGAAAAAAAAGGGGCTACTGTATAGTAGAGACAAACAAAAGGAGGATTGCACGCGCACTTGCGCGCGCGTCCACACACACACACACACGTATACATTATGTGTGTGTGCGTGTGTATAGTTTATTCTTCACATAATAAGCTCTATAAGATATCACAAAACCTATTAGATTTTGTTGTTATATTAGTTTTATGGTTCTTTACTATAATTGATCCTTCAATAAATGTCTCATATTTTTGTGATTCTTGATAAGTAGATTTAGATAGGTCAGAGGGTACACTGCGGCCTCCTACTGATGATGGCTGGGTTCTAGTGCTGCACATGGACCTACATATGATGATTTTTACTATAAGAAGCATGTGATATGTTGGTGTGATCATTGTCAAGGTACATATTGGAGGCCATGACAAAAGTGCCATTCACTTCAGATGCAATACGATATTTATGATCAAGCGCCAGCACCTGAGGAGTGACATGAACCTATGATATGTGTGACTGATCTTTCTTACTTTCATTATTAGTTTTTGTAATGAGCATTGACTTATATATGTGATGCGAACTATGTTATATATGTAGGGACCCTCGCTTGATAAGGAGGATGACTACAATATTGGTGGGGCACATGTCCCTCACACACGGCATGGACATGACATTGGTTAGTTGCAGTTTGAGGTTTCTCGATGACCTCTTGCCCCTAGTATGGAGGTTGAGATGGCTAGAGATCTCATCCATTGCCTACTCGTTTGCGTACTCTAGTACAGATATAGGATCATAGAGGATATGAAGGATGGGAAAGGGGATCACTTCCATTAGATGGAGAGGTTTTCAACTTTTGGGGTAATCGGTACATGATTGCTCTATCCACTATTAGTGGAGCAGGATGAGGCTGATTTATTGCATAGGATTTACATGTGCCCCCTCATTCAGAGGTCACTCTTATGTCCTTTTGTGGACCTATATATATGGGTGGGGACCATGGCATCAGCTTGCTCGCTACATCTAGAGCATGAGTACTTATGGGCTGTGTCTCAATGCAACCTCTCTTTTAGAGAGAGGCATCACACATGCAAAAAGACTCTATATTGATGGGAGACCTTACTCTCAAGGAAACATAGTAGGTTTGATCAATACTAGTTGAGGAGGTAATTGAGGAGGAAGCGCAAGAACCAATTGCACATTTGTAGAGAT
The DNA here is from genome assembly GCF_053477565.2 of Lygodium microphyllum. Taxonomy (NCBI): domain Eukaryota; kingdom Viridiplantae; phylum Streptophyta; class Polypodiopsida; order Schizaeales; family Lygodiaceae; genus Lygodium; species Lygodium microphyllum. Next base: position 67,616,501 of record NC_141146.1, read on the forward strand.
TGAAAATAGTCATGAGCCAGGACATATGATAGAGATGTACCAAGATACATAGTTGTGAATGATATTACATCATTGCGTGTTGGAGATGAATTGTTAGTTAACTATGGTTGGCATAGGCCTCCACGAGCACCCTTTATAGATGAGGATTAGGAGCTCCAGTGTATACAGATTATATATATATTTTTGGAACCTTGTACTACAATTTTGGACTTCTGTACTACAGTCTCATAATGTTATAATCTTTTTGGGCAATCTTTGAAAGCTTTGTATATGTACAACAAAGTGTGGTTCTCATTATTCTTAAATTTGTAGCCATTGAATTATGTGTGCTTGCATGTGTGTCTCTCTCTCCTTTTATGGTCAAAGCATGCCATTGATGTATGTCTTCTTTGCCTTCAAATATGCAGCATACGGATCATGACATTGATGATGTCATAAATCAACCTTCACATGGCACATCACGTATGTCAGTAGAGTGCATGAGGATCCTACGTAGGAGCGATCCTAACATGTATGCAAGACTAAAATAACAATATTCCAAGGAGTTTGATCCATGTGATGGCATCTTTGACGATGACGACGGCATGTGTGATTTTGTTGATGATTGGTATCAAAATGATGGTGTGAGTGATATTCCTGACAACGAGAAATATCTTCGAGAAGAAGTTCTAAAGTGTACCTATACAGGAAGCCAATTGACATGTCTAAGTGCAAGCTTGCTTATTCTCAATCTTCAAAATCAATTTGGATGGAGTAATGTATCTGTTACAGTGTTATTGAAGTACGTGACATACTTTTTTTAGTGAATTCCATTTCATTGTTGTGTGATTATGCTTTTTATTATTTCCTATGCTTGATAGCTTGTGTAATTGACTTACAGGCTACTCTATAAGAAGTTTCTACCTTCAAGTAATGCCCTCCCTGCATTGCATGATGCGGTTAAAAAAATGATAAATATGGACTTGACTATAAATCTATACATGCATGCCCCAACAATTGTATCTTGTATAGAGGTCAATATAAGGATGATGTGACGTGCCCAAAATGTCGAATGTCTCATTATAAAGAAGGCAAAGGTAAGGTTCCTAGAAATGTATTAAGGCATTTTCCCTTGGATCCACATATAAAACATATGTTTCAAAGTCCAAAACTAGCTAAGCTTATGTCTTGGGGAGCGGAGCATAAGGGGAAAGATGGAGTAATGCGAATTCCATCTGATAGTCCTGCATTTGAGCACATTGGTTTACGCTGGCTAGATTTTGCAAAAGAACCATGAAATATTAAGATGGGCATAGGATTGGATGGTGTGAATCCATTTTCCATGAGATCAAGTAAATGGTCTACTTGGCAGGTGGTAGTTATTAACTATAATCAGCCCCCTATCTCAGTATTAAGAAGGAGCATTTAATGCTCTCCCTCTTAATTTTGGGAAAATGTCAAGTTAAAGACCTTTATGTTTATTTGGCTCCTCTCATTGATGATCTTCAAGATCTATGGAGAGGGATTGATGTCATGGATATGTCCAAAAGCAGTGGTCAAATACAATTCATTGTTCATGGAATTGTAACATGGACTATCCACGACTTTCTAGGATATGGTTTTTGCTCAAATACATGGTTCAACATATACACATTGTCTCGTGTGTTTTTATGATGTTTGTCAAGTAGGTCATTCAATTAATTTTTTTTTGTAGGGATATCTACCAAGGGTTATAAAGCTTGTCATGTGTGCGGTGATTGGTTGAGGTCAACATATAGCAAAAGTCTCAACAAAAATATATATATTTGGCATAGATGATTTTTACTTGCAAATCATCATTTATGAAGCAAGGGACAAGCCATGAATTTTAATGGAAAGGTGGAGAATGGGAGATGTCCCATGCAGATGATACCAATGGATTGGTATCAAAAGTGGACTGTTGGATCCGCTATCAATCCGAAGTCGAAAATCATAAGTGGCGATGAGAGCGATGACGTCCAAATGCAAGCTAGAGGAAAACGTTCTTTGGTGTTAAGTCCCTCGATATGGTATGCTTTAGAATACTAGAAGGATTTGAAGATTTGTCATCTTCTTGATCCTATGCATATAATCAAGAACATTGGTCATTCCTTATGGCAACACCTTGTTGGTTTGAAAGACACAATTACAGCAAGAAATGACTTAATGAACCAAAATTCAAAGCCCAATCTATGGCCACAATTTGATGAAACTATAGGTGAGAAAACTTATGAGCCCACCCCATGGGTGCTCACATTAGAAGAGATGCAGATTCTCAACCAACGAATTCAATCTATTCATACGGTTATAGGGTATGGCCCGTCTTGTTGAACCATGTTCACAGTAAATGACAGGAGCTTATGAGCCCACCCCATGGGTGCTCACATTAGAAGAGATGCAGACTCAACCAACGAATTCAATCTATTCATATGCCCATAGGGTATGGCGCGTCTTGTTGAACCATGTTCACAGTAGATGACAGGAGCTTGTCTAGCCTAAAAACACATGATTGGCATATTTTTTTGAAGGTAAATCTCTCTCAATTTTTGAAAGTAATTTTGAATACCTTCCTTGTTTCATTCATCGAGCTTATCATGGTCATATGTGTAGCATGTCTCCTACCCCTTCTTATTGATGGATGCACTACAAGAGGCGTCCGAGATATCATTTACCATCTTGGGTCACTTACAAGGTATTCGTTTGCTTGTTAATTTGCAATACAAAAACATTCAAAAACATATATAATATATATTTTTTCCTCTATAGATGGATTACATATAAGGAAATTGACAAAGGGTCCATTCCACAAAAGAAGTGTGAATGCATAGAGCTTCTTTGTTTAATGGAGAAGGAGCTTTCAACATCCTTCTTTAATATCCAGGTTCATGTTCTGATCCATGTAGTGGACAAGATAGAGATCGTCGGTGTTGTGAGAACTCGATGGATATTTTGGGTCCAAAGATTTATGGGAGTTTTAAAAAATTATGTATGCCAAAGGGCGAAACCAGAGGATTCCATTGTCAAGGGATGGGCACTCGAGGAATGCATGTATTACGTCTCTGAATACCTAGAGTCATCTGATGAGGAGGCTCCATGTGCATGGACAAATAAGTCTTCGTCTACCATGTCAAATGATGTATTGTTTGGTCAGAGAGTCCCTTTCTGCCTCAAGGTCCAAGGCAAATTGGATATATCTACTTTCATAGTCTACAATAGCGAATGCATGCAACAATTCGTTGATGAGTATGATGCAGAACTTGCAAGAAGACGAGTTGGCAAATGTAGAAAGAGGAGATCAAGATGTCAAGACGATGTAAATGAAGACAAGGATGCACCTTCTTTCATGGATTGGATATACACCTGTACGCAACGCGGATGATTAGAAATCATGAGCCTATCTCAGATGAATTGAGAGAGTTTATGGTTGGGTGTGAAAGAAAGGTAACCTTTTTTTAAATTTTTTTTTTCGAGAACTTTGGACTAAACAAGTGGATTTTATATCAGCTACTTTTTTATGGTCTATTTGTTGGTTCAGGGTAGCATGTACAGAAACATGTGGGCTTATGGACAACATGTAAGGGTGAAGAATATTGATGACTTACATCTCACTCAAGTTTCCTGCGTTGTTGCCTCTTTCAAGCAAGTATCACGTGCAAGTTCAAGAGACACAAATCTTGTCGACACTGAACTTGGCTACGTGGGAGCCATAGTAGGCATTTATGAAGTATCGTAGCGTATCTTCGAGCAAGTAAATAAAAAAATCTCTTGAATTGTGTACTCGTGACATCTAGACTTCTTGAATTTATAATAATTCTAAAGCTTCAATTCATGCGCTTTAATAGGTGGTTTTGAAGGTGGATTGGTTTTGAGCAGAGTACAAAGGTAGTAATGCCACAATAAGACAAGAGCCATCTAGATTTTGGTCCGCCGTCAATTCCTCCAAGTTAATATGGGCTTCAAAGGAGCCATATATTTTTCCAGCTCATGTTGAACATGCATTCTTCTACAAGAATACACATGCTGATCCATGGTAGTAAGTTGTGCATGTCCAGCCTAGAGGTCGACAGTTGTTTGATAGTGTTGACATAGTGGTGGCTGATGATCGAGATGAATTGGATTTGCCTTCCGATCAAAATGCATCAATGTTGGACAATCATAGAGTTCTTCTTTCCGATCATGATGACCTTGTTGACGTTTAGAATAACAATGATCTGCACTTGACACTACAGACACCGGAGGAGGAAACAATGGATGCCGAGCCTGTAGTGGAAATGAACATCAATACAGGTTTAACAATGGAGGAGATTGAAGAAGTCAACAAGGATAATGAAGATGAGATTCTATTGACAATTGACCTTAGAGATGACGACGAGGATTACCAGTATTAGCTAGAAAACCTACAAATCAACCAATTTCAAGGGATGCTTATTATTTCCAACACTAGGTAATGTATCCACTCTTAATATTTCATTATGTAGTTCCATTGTATTCTTACTAACAAGGGAGGGTGGGCAGTGAGTCTCGTGGTGATAGCCGCATATGGCTAGTGTTGGGGTTCAATTCCCCTCAGACTCTCTCATATGGGATAAGCTTAATACCGTATCCATTCCTTTCTCTTTCTATCATGTACTACAATCGTGAATGCCCACATAGAGTACTTGACGGTGGTTGAACAGTGCATCTCATTGCATAATGCACAATGTATCGTTTACACTTAGAATTGACATGTGTATCATTGAATGAAATGCCCTCTAGTCAACTTTCTCTCTTCTCTAAGTAGAAATCCTCTGCATGATGGGCTGATTCAATTAAATGAACAGTTCTATGTGTACTTTGCAAATGAAGTCGAAATGATTCAATCAATGCAACTAGGCACTCAAGACAGCTTGTCTAAATGAAGTCTTAAGAGTTATCAAGCTGAAGTATGACATTTATTTATACATACCATCTAGGTGAATTTGTGATTATTTATAAATTATTTATACATGCCATATAGGCTGAAATATTCTCTTTCTTTTTTCCACCAGTGCACAATTATAGAGTTCTACCAAGCACCGACTAACATCCCTACCAAAGAACCCCATCCAACCCTACTAGTCCCCCTACCATGGGGGACCACTCTTGACATAGACACCGTAAGGTGCCGAACCTAGCGACCATGCCCGACGGGCCCCCACCCATGCAAGAGACACATGGTGTGGATCCAAAGGATACTACTACGCCACTGAGAGGCCATACCCCACCGCTTCAGCCTCTCTGTGCTAGATAGGCCCATGTGGGACATCTTAGAATGACCACACTCCATGAGTAGTTCCACACTGTGCTTGAAGTGCATCGAGATTGTATCTAGTATGTATACCATTTTGTACCTACCTACTCACTTAGTTTACCATAGCACTAGATAGCCGCTTTATTGGACTTGGAAAACTTTCCAGACATTCTATATGTAACTTTTTGGTCTCATAGGCCAACTTAGATGCTAATATAACTTTCTTTCTTCTTTCTTTCTTTCACACACACACACACACACACACACACACACACACACACACACACACACACACACACACACACACACACACACACACACACACACACACACACACACACACACACACACACACACACACACACACACACACACACACACACACACACACACACACACACACACACACACACACACACACACACACACACACACATTCATATCAAAGCTTCTCACAGTGCACGGCCATGTCGATGGGCCATAAGAGTAGACATTGCTTGCAAAGCCACTTATGGCTCCATCCCGTCCCATACTCCAGCTCTGATACACTGATGACATATTTCTTGTCATCCTCCCACTGATCACTGCATTGAAAAACAAGGCCCATTAGTAGTTTTAAATAAACACATTTTATCATTTTTATGTTAATTAATACTCACCCCCACGGAATGTGGACATGTGGTATATAGGAGTAGCATAGCTCTCCCATCCGACGTCAAAAGGCAATGCTTGCTCTTGAGTAGTCAATGGAACCGTTGGGTGCAATGTAGCAAGTAACACCTAGGGTGCCGATACAAGGGCGCATCGGGACTCTAGCTACGGATAGTGGTGGCTGAGACTGCTAGGCTCCATTGTCGCCTGTCATCAGGCGGTGTGCTGCTCTATCGATGCTTACATGCAATAGAAAAATAAGACAATGAATTCCTAATTTTTGAAAAACACACTTAACTTGATGTGTTGTTGTCATAAAGGATATACCTTTGTGTCTCCTGAGTAATAGGAGGTGCATTAGGAGGTACAGGTTGGCTCGATGGTCCTAGCAAAGGTATAGGAGACCTAATGTATACATAGACATCAAGGAGATATTAAGATTTTTAGATTACTATTTTTATTGTTTGAGATGCTTTCTATTTTATCGTTTGAGATGCTTATTGATACGCTTTGGCGATACCTCTAGCTGGAGAGGTGCCTCCTCTTGTAGGTGGCTGAGACAATGTGCCCTCCCTAGGCTACATGGGCTACAATGTCCTCCCCCGTAATGCAATTAGTAGTGTCCAATGCTCCATCGAACAACTCCTTGTAGTCCACCATGGCCGCGTGCAGATCATCATGTGACTGTCCACGAGCTCATAGCATGGTCTTTATGGTCACCAGCCTCGCTCTACGGCCATGGTCACTCACAGTGCCTGCGTATTAAAACAACCATTAATAAAAAATAAAATACATTACTCTCTTTCATTAAAATTAATAAAATACTATGTGATAACAAGCTGGATACTATAGGGCAACACTTGTATTGAGTGCTTATTGCTCATCTGATATGCTTATGTGATATTGATTTGATACTAACATATTGATAAGTGTTTGGTCCTTGCTTGGAGTTGCTTTCTAAGCTATGTTGCTCACTTATTTATTCGCGCAAGTATATGCCTATGGCTACTTGATGCTTTTCGGGCACTTTGGATGCTACATTAGTATTTAATGTATAAAGCACTTAATTGTATTTTTATTGTATATAGTTCGGAGAGCAAAGGATATTATTTGTATGATCCTCATACTTGAAATATTTATGTCAATGAAGATGCCATTTTTGTTGAAAATGCTGCTTGTTCTTAGGATCAGTTTGAGATGCAAGCCACTTATGAGTCTACTGATGTCTTTGAGGGTCTTTTGCCACTTATATTGGGATTCGAGCCTGCTGTAAATGTAGAAATAGATGTATTATAACAAACTGTTGCTACTCCATCTGCCCCAGATCAACCCTTGGTTGATCATGTTTTGCCTCCAACAATGGACTAAGTAGTTGAGCAAGAAAGGTATGCTATAAATGTAACAAAAGAGTCTTGAGTTGGCTGTTGCTGGCTAGCAAGAAGGCTATTGGCACTAAATGAATTTTTAAACTCAAGCGCAAGGCTAATGGTTCAATTGATAGGTACTATGCACTTGATCTTGAAAACTCTACCTTCCTGATCTTGAAAACTCTACCTTTCTCATCATTATGCTTGCAAAATAGACTAACTTGATATATTGAGAAAGCTTCCCTTTTTGCATTAAAGTAGCTCCAATAGCATTTGTCCCCATTGTAAGATTCATATAAAAGCATTTATTCCAATTTGGAGTTTGAAAATTATCCAAGTTTTCGAATACCTCTTTCACCCAAGGAAACACCTCACACTCCATCCACATAAGGTTTGAAATCAATTTTAGATGTTGATGCCTCTTCCTCATCCATTTCATTTAAAACAAAATTTTAGCTTTTATTTTCTTCCTCCTCTTCCCTTTCATCCTTTGTTGGTTGCAAACAAAAAATAGATGAGAGTAATGAAGGCAATAGCCCGAAGGGCATCGAAGAGTAAAACTAGAGGGGGTGATTGGTCTAATCGAGAGTAGTCTCTATGCCTTTTGCTATGGGTGAATTTGAAAATATCATGAAGAAAGAACTAAAAGAGTAGAAATAGAAAAGGGAAGACCAAGAAGAGCAAAGAGAAGAGAAAAATGGGCCAAGTCTAATGGTTAGGATAGTTAGGTATTAGAAGTTTTTTGCCAAAGTGACAAGGGGCTTGGGGGGGAGGTCATGGTGGGGTGGCAAGAAGGGGGACTAGGTTGGACGGGGTACTGAGGCACCATGTTGCATAGAGGAGGGAAACATGTCTCAAGAGTAGTTTAACATATGGGCCATGGTAGACAACAACTATTAAGCACATGGTGTGTTAGCATTTTGCGTGGATATAGAAAAACTTCACCTCCTTCACCTATCCTTCAAGATTAGGATTGCAAACACATTTGTCTAATGCATTTTTGGTGGGTGCATTTCTAGCATTTGTAAATGAGCTTGGAAACATTTTTTAAAAGAAATTTCATCTCCTTCACTTGTCCTTTGAGATTGGAATTGCAATAAATATATTTCTCTAATACATTTTTTGTGGGCATATTTTACGCTTGAAACAATAGTTTAAATGGACTGGCTTGAGCTAGCTATTGCTTCGAGCATTGGTGGTGGTATTGTATGTTGAGGAGGGGTAGTTTTCTTGAGGAAAGTAGTGGCAATGGTTGTTCCAAAGGGAGGTGGGTATAGTGATCATTTCAACTACCTTGAGTATTGATGTGGCACTGCCTCGAGTGTCAAGGAGGAACAAACTAGGATCATTAGAAAAAAAATGAACTCCAAATGGGTCTTTTAGCCCCCCGTCTCCTCCTTAAAATAAGGAAAAGAGGAGAGAAGAATAGTAAAATAATCCTATTCTCTCTCCACTTTTGCAATCTAGTTTTGCCTTTTTTTATATTATCTACAAAGATATACTCAAATTCCTTCTCTCTCCAACCAAATTTTATATTAAAAAAGGAGTTAGTTACGGGAGTGTGGTGCTTTGTTTTCAATGCAAAATGATTAGTAGATACAAGGTAACTGATTTTTAATCAAGAACAAGGAAAATGAAAATTTGAAAGTTCCTTTTAAGATATTTTGGGGATTTTTTATATTCTAGCTTTTGATCAACCAACTGGTCAAATTTCGTGTTTTTTGGAAATGTTTTTGGAGGTAAAATAGAAATGTCTAAAATAAGAAAAGTCTTGGACATCCCTACCCTCTGAGCTATTTTTCCCTATATCTATACTCTCTCATGGCTCTATTGTGACCTTTTCTATGTGTTTATGCAACCTCCATTAATAGAGTGAATTACTTACACCCTCCTTTCCCTTGGCACCTTTGTGTGTCTCTCTATGCATCTTCACTCTACCTCCTATGACAACCAAGTAGGCTCCCCATTTCTATTAATAGTAAAATGAATACAGGAAAGAAGGAGCTGCATATTGAGGCAGAGATTGAATACGTCCCATTATTCAAAAGAACCCAAGGTACTAGTGTCCAAGTAAATGGGGTTGAAACATGTGGATTTGTGGGTTGATGGGGGAATCTACCCAATTGACCCCTTAAACAATAGACCTCTAACTTTCTCAAGAATCACAAATTTGTTGAAGTATGTGTGCGAGGTTGAAAATGGGTTACTCAATTACACTAGGCTGCTCAATGATCAAGCGTTCAAAGTATTTACAACTTGCCAAGCAACCATAAAAAATTGCCATGATGTGATTGCTGGACATCAACTTCATATACAATAGCTCATAGGACAAGTAATACAAATGAATGACACTATAATTCAACAAAAGAATCAAATTATTTCAATGTAGGACACTATCCATGACATTGGTATCTCATATGAGGAGGCAAAGGCACAATTGGATGACTTGAGAAAGATCAACAGCAAGCTAACACAGGAGCACAAATGAAAGAAGAAGCCAATCAATGAGTTAATTGTGAATAGCGGCTAGTGGAAGTGACATATCAAAGCATGTAAGGTAGCTCAGAAAGAGAACCTAGGTGAGGGTGAGGTTGGATTGTGTATTAGTAGATTGCTGAAGGCAAGTACATTGGAAAACGCTTTGAGAAATCCTAAGTTTAGGGCTATGAAGGAAAATGTGATTGAGTGCACATTAAAAGATGTGTCAAATGAGTTCTCAAATATGGATGCACAATCTATTTGTGACAAGGCCGGTATTAGCACAATGACTTACTCAAAGATATTCAAAGGTGTGAAGGCTAGGTTTGGTCGTGTGCTGAAGAGAAATAGAATCGTGCCTCTTTCTTAACCTTCAAAGTTAATAGAGGCCCGATGACAACTTAATACAAAGGCTTTGGAGCTGATAGGAGATCCCATGCATGTTCAATGCGTGGAAACACTAAAGGTCAGGACAAAAAATGCATATGAGGTGAAGTTCACCGAACTCAACAATTACTATTTACATTTATACAAGGTGCAGTTGGCAATGGTAATGTACTATAATATGTCTGTTGGAGAATGTAATGGTAAATTGTATTTTGTTATAAAATTAGATAAAAGTGAGGTCGTCAAAGGAGTAAAGCTTGAAAGAGTTAGTGTAACTTTGATGAATAGAGCTTTACAATTCGACAAGAACAACCCAAGGAACTTTAGTATTCAATCAAAGCACCATGTGTGGTGGCTCGCTGCATTTGAAGTTCCTAAGGAAACATTTGAGGTGCTATAGCTATTCTTTGTGCACACAAGCATTCCAAGCATCATCAATCATCAGGAACATGGTGAGATGCTCTCGATTGAAGGGTATGGTCAATACTTGGTTAAATGGCATCTTGCAGGAGACTTGAAAACTTTAAAATGCATGTGTGGAATCTCCAATGGTGTAAATACAAAGAATCCATGTCTATATTGCTTGACAGAGAGGGTGGAAGGAAATGACGAAAAGAAGAACTGACAAAGGGTGACAAGTGCTGCACCGACGCGCAATAGAGAAGATCCCACTTGGAAGCCCATCTTCAACATTCCATTGGATAGTATTCACATTTGTTCATTGCATGCTTTTTGTTAGAATCATGGAGAAACTTGTATATGAATACATTTTCTTTGCTTATAGGATGCAACCAGAAAAAGAAGCCATTGCAACGTGTAGGGATGTGGAGCAAGTGCTATCAGAAATTGAGCTACGCAAGCATCAAGTGACAATTGAAAAAGATGAGAAGAGATCAGGAAAATCTGGTAATTTGCCAAAAAAAGCCTTACTTTGGAGGAGCAAAGGCTAGGAAGTTTCTCTCATCACCCATCAATGAGAAAGGGAGTGTCATGGTTCGTAGACCGCAGGACTACGATGGGTGGAAAAAGTTACATTTTGCAGTTCCTGATCAAAGTAATGGAGGAAAAACAAGGTTGGCCAAAGCTAAGGTTTGGATAAGTCTTAACAAATTGACTCCCTTACTTCGCAAGATGGTGTTTAACAATGAAGATAAGCAAGAATTTATCAATGTTGTGCATAGCTTCTACGAAAACATGGTGGAAGCGTGGGCAAAAGCTCTATCATACATTGCATGGTGCGTACTAAGTTAATATTTTAAAATTGTATGAATTGTATAAAGTGTTGGGCATAGTTTTACTCATGTGTGATATGTGTCTTTGTAGCATATCCTTGAGACACATGGGCCATACTTTGTAGAAAAGGGAAGCATCGGAATTTGGTCCACACAAGGGATGGAAAATTCACATTGGATAGCGTATGGTGCATACCAAAGAAAAACTGATCATGGTGGAGGGATGAATGGTAGCAATCCAATGATCCAATTGCTATCTTGGTGGTATAGGATTATACTAGCGGATGAAGCTAAACTCTTACAAAAGACAAAAAATAAAAGTGCTTATGAATTGGTTGCAGACATTATGGAATCACGTCGTGTCACTAAAAGAGTGCATTATGAAGCCTCAAGTGCCAAAGAAAACCATGCCAAGTGGCTAGAAACAAGGCTTTGACGAGGCAACAAATGGATTCAAAGAGAGCTAAGATAGTAAGATGAACAATGTATTCAGTGTGAATACAATTCATAGTTTAAGAGAGAAAGAGAGAGTGTGCATCTATGTGAACGAGTCTTACAGTTTAGGGTTATATAAAAGAGGGTTTCACTTTCTATCTTCTTCATTGAGTTATCATAGATCTTGTGTAGGAAAGATGGCTAGGTCTAAGGTAGTTGCAAATAAGCTTCCGCTCAGAGTCCCATATCATGTTCAGCCCCTTGGAGCATCTACTAGCCCAGATGCACCCCCTTCTAAACCTAACCCACCTTCCTCAAGCCGCCCTCACAAGGGTCCTCCTCAGCATCCCCATAAGAAACACGTGGAAGCTAGGTACAATGGCCTTGAGAGAAATTAGGAGGTATCAACGGTCTTTTGATCTCATCATTCTGAAGGCGAGCTTCTGAAGACTTATTCACGAGATTGTGCAAGGCCTCTACCACATACAAAGCAGGAGGTGGTTTTTGGCACAAGGTTAAGATAGACTTGATCGCTTCACAAAAGAATGACTTCATGCTCTATAGTGTGATGTAGAGGCCTTTTTAGCTGACTTGATGACTGATGCTCAACGTTGTGCAATACATGTGAAGCGCAACACTGTAAATCCCAAGGACTTCCAACTTGTAAGAAATATTCAAGTAGTGAAGGATGCATTTGTTCCAATGGAATGAACACAGTTTGTAATGTTATCTTTTTTGGCATAGTGTTATCCTTGTGCATTGGATATATGACTATGTCCCAATGCAAAACTATTGTATGTGCCCTTAAAATATGAATTAAATTTTTACTCTTGTCCTTCGCTCTCAACTTTGACGGTGCATCTTCACTGTATTTTCAATTCTTACTTACAGTTTTTATTAGTACTGTCAATTTCAATAGGAAAAACATACAAAAATTTGCCATTTCTTGTTGCAAACTTTACTCCTGATGTCTCTGTATAGTCTATGTGGTACGAAGTTTCTAAGGGCCAATAGTCATGATGTTGATTTATCAATTATCAATCCATCCATAATTTTGGTGTGGGATAATTTTTAAAATACTAAACTATATCGGAATGCGACAAAATATGAAAGTGGCTCCAGACGGTAGACTTTGGACTAGGGGTTTGCAAGTATTTTTTTTTCAAAAAAATAATGATTTGGGCTCTTGGCCACCTAACAAGTGCATGTTTGAAGTTTCATCACATTTCGATAAAAGATTATGGATTTACGATTACATGATGGACAGTGTGTATGAAGCTGCATTAACCTAGTTTTGGGATTTAAATGGGTTAAAAGTTCATTCTTCTTCTCATTTTCACATCTTTCTTTCTTGCTTCCTCCATTCTCACACCCCCAACCTCTATCTCTTCTCCATCTTGCCCTCCTTGAGCTTGCATGGCATGCACCAAGCAAGAATGCCACTGTTTTAGTCTCGAAAAGACCTCATGCCAAGGCCTGCCACGTGGAGCACAAGGTGGAGCCTCCTCTAGTGTAGTAATAGGTGCTCCCCATAGAGCACAAGGACCACCACAGAAGAAGAGGAGATGGAAACCGGGCTTTATCGCCCTTCGAGAGATAAGGAGAATCCAACGCAGATACGAGCTTCTCATTCGGAAAAGTTCTTTTTATAAGGTTGTTTAGGAAGTCATGCAAGACTTGGAGCTAAAAGGGATGGCAAGATTTTTGGTGCGAGTGCGGGATGGCCCACCAGCAGGAAGGTGGACTGTTGCAGGTATGGAGTCCCTACAAACAGCTGCAGAGGGGTTTCTCACATTGACTTGTTCAATGATACACAGCTTGTAGCCATCCATGCAAAGCGTATCACAATCACAGATAAAGACATGAACTTTATCATTCGGCTTTGACACAGCAAGGGGACTCCTCCATAGGTTATGAGATTAATGATGCAAGGTTTTGTAATGAGTGTTATAGCACCATAGCATCTTGGAAGGCCAAAAAATTTTGTATACTCTACCACATTGGAATATTTATTTATATATACATAATGTCTCATGCAATGTGTACTGAATTCTAATAATTGAGTAAAGTTGTTTTGTTTTGTTTCTTGAAATGCACGACTCTTAATTTTTGTTTAACATATGAATGCATCGAAAGTAGTAATACGTGCAGATACGAGTTACGTTATTGCTTATGTATAATCGCAAGTGCAGTACTATGCGTTGAATTATGTTAATGTATGAAAATGCGTCATTCACGTACCACACATTATCGTCACACTTACACAATCGCAAGTGCAGTACTATGCGTTGAATTATGTTAATGTATGCGAATGTGTCATTCACGTATTACACATTGTCGTCACACTTACACAAACCACATATTTATTCAATAAATAATTATTTATAGAGACAAAATAAAATCTTATATTCATTAAAAAAATACATGCAATGGCTGATAGTGATGGTAGATACAAAAAGCTGATAGCCAATAAGAACTCTCAATTGTTCCTTGGCTTTTTCATCGGAGGAGGGGCCACCTTTCGATGAAAGTATAAGTTCATTCTTTGATTAAAAAATGATGCGCTTCCCCTTCAGCTCTTTCTCTAGGAGAAGCAGATCTAACACTTTAGCAAGGTCACCTAATGTAGCAATCACACACATTGCTTCACCACGTGTTTGGTCAAACAAGTAAAGAAGCTTTGATCACTTGATTAGCACCACCTTCTCCAAGATAAATGTTACAGGTATTGCTCAAAAAGGTTTAAACTTGGTCAAAACTCGAATTTTCATGATTATTTCTTGCCCTCCTGGTAAGCACTTCTTACGAAAGACCACCAAGTCTGTAACAAGGTTGCCAATGTACTCCTTTAGAGCTGAATCCTTCTGTCGATCCATGTGCCGAGCTCCTCCTTTCCTTGATGTAAACTCATCTATATATAATATGTATTTAATGACAAAGTCAAATCAAACAATATATTTAGTGACTAACCTAGAGTTATCAGAAAGTGACGAAACTTGACGATAGGGTGCGTCGGGTCCCCTGGAGTTACTGGTGAAATCTTGGCAAAAAATGATGCCTGTAGCTGCCCTGTCCAAACTCTGGTGTCTGGGGCCACTTTTGACCGAAGTCTGGTGCCTAGGGCCACTTTCAGAAGTGGCCCTAAATGCCAGACTTTGGATAGGGCAACTGCAGGCATCATTTCAGTGCCAGGACTTTGGACAGGGCAATTGTAGGCATCATTTCAGAAGTGGCCTTAGATGCCAGACTTCGGACAGGGCAACTACATACATCATTTTTTGCCAAGATTTCACCAGTGACTTTGGGAGACAGAAAGTGGCCCCAGATGCCAGACTTTGAACAAGGAAGCTATAGGGACCATTTTTTGCCAAGATTTCACCAGTGGACTCTAGGGGAGCCGACACACCCTACTGACAAGCTTTGTCACATAAAAATATATGGTAGTTAGAAATATCACCTTCTCCAGATCATCTTGTATCTTCATTTCCTTGTGTGTCAAGCACCTCTTTGGGCAAAGGGATCTACAAACTCCTTGGTAGGAAGTTGGGGCCTTAGTCCAAGCAGATCATGTTGTAGTGCTTCAAATTTAGCATTTGGCACAAGGTAATCTTCCTCAACTAAGGTAATATGCTCATGTGTTGCTATGATGACACTCACTGTATCTAAGCTTGTGCCATCATATCTTCCAATCTCTGTCATCGTCGGATGCACATCCATGTAATCATAATCGATCAGGTCTTCCATCGAGTCCTTGACTAGGATGGAAAACAACTCTTCTTCCTTCATTTCCAAGTATTGCAGCACATCTGATAGAAGCAAGTATTGTACACCATCTACTTTAATGGGCGTCAAGGAGGCAAGGTTGGGTTTGTCGACTTGTGATTTTTCTGAAGAAGATGGCACCATGAGAGCCAACCCTTGCTCTGCCACCACTCCATGTTCCTCTTCAATATTTATGAGCTCTTCAATTGGTTCTTCTCACGTGTATGTGATATCAACAACCTGTGGAGTTGTATCTTCATTGCTCTCTTCCTCTAGGGGTATATCCAATGCAAGGAGGTAAATTGCCAATGCGCCATCACACTCTAGGAGATCCAAAGATGTTGTACCTGGTGCACTACTCATGGGAACAGTGCATATTCTCTGCGAATGATCCACATGGGCTAGACACCTATTCACCACTTTTTGGCGATTCTTCCCTAACTGAAATACCATGAGCTGTTCCAGAGGCACCCAAGTCATGTCGGATCCCTCGATGGAGTATGTGTAGGTAGCAACAATGGTGCTCACAAAGTCTTCCAAAACCTGAAGGAGGGAGGTCCAATAATGAGAGCACACTTTCAAGGTTGAAGTTCTTAGAGAAAACTTGAAATATCTCGTCACCCTGGTTGGAAAAGATAGTCTTGTGGATCCACTCATCAAAGTGTGCACAAGCATCCATCATAGCAGGTAGGAGGGATGTGATGGATATAAAGAGATGAAGAGAGAAAGTGTGAAATGAAACAATGAAACAAGAACTAAACTAGTTCTACCTTAAAAATTTTAAGTTTTAAACCATTAAGGGCTATTCCCATATGATATTTAGTTATGGCTTTACTTACATCTTTGTAAAGTTTACATGCATATGTAAATGTGTTGATGTGAAAAGTGTATAACAAGTGCATGATTTTGCATAAATATCATAAATTTTACAACTTGTGGTGTTGGGATTTTAGGGAGACTCTACAATTTCTAAAATATGTGGAGCCATATACTTTCCACTAGTAACAGTATCCTCAGCTCGGCTTTGAATTTTTCTACCATCTAGTTTAAAATAGAAGCTAATAGGTGGATTTTGCATTAACATTGTAATTTCCTGGTGTATTATAATCAAGGACCAATCATCCTCCATTTGCAACACTTGGGGCTCGCGGCCCTCACAAATGATAGTAACATCCATAGCTACACTTTCACACATGTCTTGATCAAGGCAAAACCATTTACCCTTGAGCATCCTCCATCTATGATACTTGAACAAGTCTAGGCATAAAATATGTCGTGTGACAAAGTACTTATAATTGGAAAGGACAGTTAGCCAATTCATCCCAAGTAAGATAATAGTCAACTAAGAGAGAAAAATTTTACTTGAAATCCATGTTCCTTGTTGTGACTCAGCACTCCACTATGTCAGGACTGTGAGTCATTTTTTATGTCCACCAAGCTTTGCCTAGAATCCTTATTACATAATTCTCTGATGCACTTTTTATAACATACGTGCTTTTGGTATGTTGTTATCGGGTTGTGAGAGAGGCTATTTCAGCTTCCTCTCACTGTCTCTCAAAAATTTTGCATTTTCCCTTCACTAAACTTCTAGAAAATTTCGAGAGGGAATACGCACTTTTCTGAGACTCTATTGATGTCTTGGACTTTTTCTATATTCTGAGAGAGGTCACAGGTAAAAATCAGACAAGGAAGCTGAAGAATTCTTGGAAGTCGCCTACTGTAGCTTCTTCCGATACTAGATATGCGAGGGCTCCACATGATCCATGTCCTCCTCGCGATCAGCTTCTTCTTCAGCTTCCCTTTTACTCGTCACCCTGTGTAGCCTTTGTCGAGCTTCGCTAGCAGCCTCCTTTTGAAGAAGAAACCTCGTCGTAGCTGCAACTCGGACCGCGCCTTCTTCATTGTAGTAGGCTGATTCTTCCCGACGGAGCAAAAGCTCCCTGTCAAGGTCGTTGTCTTTATCCTCGAACTGAGTTGGACTCCTATCTTCTACTTTCATCCTCCTTTAGTCAGGATTGATGAATCGTCAACCTGCGTTCGTCTTTGACGTCAGATTCTTCATCGCACCATTCCTTCCTTCGACTTGACCTCTCTTCGCTTCGGCATCCTCGTCCTCCCAGCTCCTTTGTCGTTGTCTATAGGCTTTGTCAAAGCCTTTTCGTCTTCATCACCTTCTTCTTCGTACCCTTTCTTTGCCTGAACTGAGAAGGATTATGAGTTGAACTCCGAGGAAAGCCCAAATGATTGCCTTGCTGGAACTAGCCTCAGTATTCCCAAGATAACTATGTTGATATGCACTGTGCCAAGACATCATGGAACTTTCATCGCCAGAAGTTCGGTTTCCATTGTTTGTATTTTCACTAGAATCGGGTGAGTTCCAACTTCTGCGCTTGTACTGTCCAAAAGTAGCAGCTTTTCCCATGGCAGCAGCACCTGTGTGGCATACACTATTCCCCTTCCTGTGGTAGATTCTCTACCAAGAGAGCCACCAAGGTCCTAGGGATTTCCAGTTACAACTACTGCTGAGTGACCATGAAATTTATCCTCATACTGTAAAGTTAAGATTGACAACTTCAAGTTAGGGATGATTTTTTGTATCCACATCTAACCGAACAATCTGTCACAAGAAGCACCCTGGTCTTCCTTGCACGGAACTTTGCAAGATGTATTTTTCTGGCTGCCTGATCCATGGATCCATAAACATTTGACAGTTCAAGGCCCTCTCTATGCAAAAGCTCTTGCAAGAACTCATCATGATGTTTTGGAAGAAAATATCAAAGTCTGCTGGTCTGATCCAATATGTTCTCTCACCAAATTGACTAATACTGCAGGTTTCTCCTCAGGCATCTCTATAAATGTAGCTATTTCCATAGTTTGCTGACAAAATGGTCCATAGATAGTACCATCTGAATCCCTAGTAGCAATGATGGCCTCTTTATATAGACTCTTTCAGACTCACAGAATGGAAAGTTCTTGTCCAATTGAACCCTTTGGTGTAGCATTAGAGCAGCTTCCTGTTTTTCTAACACCTGTTCATCTTGTGTAATAACTTGTTGATTAAAAACAACCGATACTTAATAGCCAAAACTCTCTCCTTGAGTTTTTAAAATTGCTTCTCTTTGACAACCCTCATTGCTAAACATCTCCTCTTTGCTTCATTGTCTTCAACTTTGTACGTTGTTGTTGCCCTTAAATCTGTATGCTGTTTTATGGCTGCAATGCTTTTGTGCCATGATTCTTGTATAAACTCCAATGCAGTTTTGACATTCTTGGAATTTTCAAAATGAATCTATATTTTTATGCAATGTGCCCTAGCAGAAATATGATTTGGTAGGAACTTCGTGCTCAACCATACATGATTTGATAAAAAATTGCAATTGATCTATGATATGCAATCAATCAATCCATGGTATACATAAAATAATGTATGCTTTGAAGAATCGTCCCTAGCCTATCTAGATGTGATCGTTCGTCATGCAAAATGCAAATAAAATTCCTTATTAATTTAAAATTCCTTATCCTCACCTCTCAACTCTCATAAGAAGATATGATATACTCCACTCCACCCGCCCATAATCTCACATCACTTTAGAAAATGGTGGTCCTCAAGATGTTGACCAAACATGAACAACCCTTCTTACAATTGATGGCGTCCTTCACGACCCTCTAACTCACCCAACCTCCTTACACACTCAACCAGAGGTTCCTAACTTGGTGATGAGCATCCCAAATATCGTGCGTGCAAGAAATGTTCATGCTCAATGACAGGTGCTCTCTCATGTGCACGTGCATCTAAGATTTACTGCATATAGTTGCAGTGGACCTCATGTCGTGCTAGTGCTCAATGATGGTGTAAGATGTGCTTAATCCCAATCCATGGCATGGAAGTATTTGATAAGAACAGGAGATGACCCCCGAGTGCAGTGCATCAACAAGTGCAACGTGAAGTGCTCGTGAACCCATTATCCCCTGTGATGTGCAAGAGTCTCAACAAGAATACATACCTAGCTCCTCAATGTTCGGTAGCTAATAGCAAACTCCAACTTCAACCTGTCCAAAAAAATACCAAGCTCGACCAAGGCTATCAAGTTTCACACTCAACAAATCAAACAAGATGACAAAAGCAAATCCTTGGCTAAACAAACACAAGAAATCCAACTATGAAATAACAAAACAAATTGTCACACAAACAACTAAGCTAGCAAAAATCAAACCTAACTACAATTTGACTAGGGGATTTCAGTTTTCAAAAAAATGCTTGACAACGTCTCAAACCCTTACATTCCTTGAACATGTGTGCAAAAATTGCAATCGGTATGAATGTGTGAAATGTCACTACTACACAATGGCCATTCTATGCTATTGAGATTTGATATGTGCATAGAATCAAGGGTTCCATATTCTCAACCCCCCTTGGGCAATATGTACTTGCAGTCATAGAAAAAAATAAGGTCCTCTGCAAGCTGCTTAGTTGTATGCCCTTTAAAGAGCAATCTACCAATTTCGAGGTGGTAATACTTAAAAGAACTTATGAAACTCTCAACATTTTTCCACTCACAATAATTCAAAGGGTATACTTCTATAAATACGAGACAAGTTGTTACATAGATATCATGAAATTTCTCATTCTCAATGAGTTGCAAATACTTACTATTTACAATGTTTCACTGAAAGGGCACAGTGGGTGCAATATGTATTTGTTTTTGCATGAATACATGCTATAAAAACGCCTTTATTACAAGGTGAGAATCAACATTCCTTTGTCTGAGAGCTAAAATTTTACCCTTCTAGTGCTTTGATAAATTTGCAATTGTATATGCTTTCATCCTGAAAGCTCCCTTCATACTTGGACGCATATGTACCCAAGACAAGCAATGATACGTATCAGTGATTCAATTCCCTTCTTCATCTTTTCTGTTACACATACTTCTATTGAGAAAATTCTTGTTTTTCTCTCAGGGATTATAACCTACGCATTAGATGCAAAGAAGTATGTATTAATCCCTAAATAATAAGCATTTTAAGTCTATCTAGTAATTACCAATATGCCATACAAATCAACATGGCATTAAGAGATGTTTACACTTTTGTAAACAAACATAAACATTGATATCAAAACACATGTGGATATGTACATTGACACAAAGTATAGATTCAATTTCAAGGCATTACTTTAATCATACCATTTACATGAAAGATAATGAAAAGAATAACACAAGAATACTCAGAGAATTTTGCCAAAATAAATTTTATTTTAATGAATAGGAGTTTCATTTGACTCAATACATTGTATGAAACGTGGGTATTATAGAGTAATTGTTACAAAAATAGTAGCCACATGGCATGCAAATCTTAATAGACACATTGGATTGACACCTCGAGATATTCTAAGACTCAATACATTGTGTGTTATATGGATGATATGATACAAGAGTTTCATGGATCATTGCCAATCGGCATGGAGATCTGAATGGACACATATGACCAATAAAGTAGAGGATCTTTGAACCATTGACTTCTAGCAGATCCATATCATCCAATACAAAAGAATCACTCACCACATCAAAATAGTCGATCGAGAATTATGTGCTTCACCTGAACCTTGTACAATACCTACATGTACAAAAAAAATACATGCATGAATCCCTTTTAACAAAAATACTTGCATGAATCCCTTTTAACAAAAAAACTTGCATGAATCTCTTTTAGAAAAAAATATCTAGATAACTGCATGAATAAAACCAATACAAAACAAGGCCAATTTACCTATAAGCTCGTTTGATGAAGATAATATTGAATCGTTGCTGATCAAAAACCATTCCAAATGATGGACATAAGAAAACATCAATCCCATCAAACATAAAATTCACTAATTAAATGAATAAATTTTAGCACCACAAAATATGGCAGCTGTCAGAACTCTATAGAAATAGAATTTGTATCATTTTTCATTAATTTTTCTATATAATGATTTATCAAATTTATTTACTTTGCACTAATTAGATATAAAGAAAAGTGCATTGAAGCTGGCCACCACTGATGAGTGGTCACAGGTTATGGTGGACCCACGCGGTGGGTTAGAGAAAAGATAGTTCACACTTCCACCTATATGGCCCGATTGGGCGCCTGTGACTAGAACTCACGTATATCAGGGTTAGACTCGCACATAGAAAGGATTGATGCCTTGAAGTGTGGGCTAGATCCACCAGAACAAACAGTTACAATCAACAAGATGGCATGATCATGAAATGCTTGTATAATGTGCATGTGTGGGCTGAAAGCTTGAAATGCACATTTCTTTGCATAGGAAAGTCACATGAAGATTCAGATACCATTTTTTCAATGTACACGGAAAAAGCTTTCATATGACACCCATATTGGGGGGGGGGGGTCCCTAAATTTTAGGAGATCCCTAAATTTTAGGAGGTCCCTAAATTTTAGGAGCCTTGAATTAGCCTAAAAATGCTAGTCCTAAAAAATAGGGATGTTATTCTAAAAATAGTAAGTTCTGTACTCTGACTGTGCTTACTAAATTTGGTTGTTTCTATTCTTGACAGTATTCAACCCAAAAAGGAAGGCCATAGAGAAGAGACAAGTGTCAAGACACTTGTCACACAAGTTTCCAAGTGTCCCTCCACTTGTCACATCTCATGACATGTGGGTGGACACTTGTCTTGTGCTACTCCACTTTCCCCTTTTGTACTAGCTCTTCCCTCTCCTATAAATAAGAGCTCGGCTTTCTTCATTTAGCATCATTTTTCTTTGCTGTAAACTCATGTACAGCACCCACAGATAGCTAGAAACTGGCCCCATCTATCCCCATCATCATCCCCCACTTCTCCATTATCAAATTCCTCCATATTCCCTCTTCTATCACTGTTGTTTTACAGGACAGCAAGCTTGTAAATTCATTACAGCACCTCCTTTTCAAGCTCTTTCTTCCATTTTAGCAACAAGAAGCAAGCCCTATCCATGTACTACTGTTCAACGATGGAGAAGGCTGATTTCCCCTTTTTCTTCTCTCATACAATAAAGAAATCAGTTCTTATCATTGCATAATAGATAATGCGTGTGTGTTTGTACATCTTTGCATGATCTTGTGAGAGTGAGAATTACTTCTTCTCACTGTTAGGTTGATTGTAACTGAGCTCTTTCCTAAGGGGCTTGGGTTGAGCAGAAATACATTCCTTGGGGGGGGGGGGGGGGGGGGGGGGGGGTTTCCCATCTTCAACCGTCAATATTGTCTCCATTACTTTTACATTTTCATGGCTGTAATTTTGTGAGTAATTTTCATTTTCAGCTTTAAGTGTTCATTCTCTTTTATATTAAATCTCGAAAACAAGTGAATATCATAATTGTTAAGCATACTACGCTATTCGGGGCGTGTATAGTGGTATTTTAGGCTAATTCGAGGCTCCTAAAATTTAGGAACCTCCTAAAAATAGTAAGTTTTGTACTTTGACTATGCTTACTAAATTTGGTTGTTTCTATTCTTGACAGTATTCAACCCAAAAAGGAAGGCCATAGAGAAGAGACAAGTGTCAAGACACTTGTCACACAAGTTTCCAAGTGTCCCTCTACTTGTCACATCTCATGACATGTGGGTGGACACTTGTCTTGTGCTACTCCACTTTCCCCTTTTGTACTAGCTCTTCCCTCTCCTATAAATAAGAGCTCGGCTTTCTTCATTCATCATCATTTTTCTTTGCTGTAAACTCATGTACAACATCCACAGATAGCCAGAAACTGGCCCCATCCATCCCCATCATCATCCCCCACTTCTCCATTATCAAATTCCTCCATATTCCCTCTTCTATCACTGTTGTTTTACAGGATAGCAAGCTTGTAAATTCATTACAGCACCTCCTTTTCAAGCTCTTTCTTCCATTTTAGCAACAAGAAGCAAGCCCTATCCATGTACTACTGTTCAACGATGGAGAAGGCTGATTTCTCCTTTTTCTTCTCTCATACTGTAAAGAAATCAATTCTTATCATTGCATAATAGATAATGCGTGTGTGTTTGTACATCTTTGCATGATCTTGTGAGAGTGAGAATTACTTCTTCTTACTCTCAGGTTGATTGTAACTGAGCTCTTCCCTAAGGGACTTTGGTTGAGCAGAAATACATTCCTTCGAGGGGGGGGGGGGGGTTCCCATCTTCAACCCTCAATCTTGTCTCCATTACTTTTAAATTTTCATGGCTGTAATTTTGTGAGTAATTTTCATTTTCAGCTTTAAGTGTTCATTCTCTTTTATATTAAATCTCGAAAACAAGTGAATATCATAATTGTTAAGCATACCAGTTGTTCGGGGCGTGTACAGTGGTATCACAGCTTTGGCTCGGTCCTCACCCCCAACACTGGTAGTTCTTACAATTATAAGTTTGTTTGTTTTCAGCCCTTGCATTGAGTGCTTGAGCATATTTTTTGTTCTTAAGAGTCTCAATGGATCAATTGAGTGCTATCCTTCAAGCCATTCAAAGTTTGAGAGAGGAGAATCAGTAAATTCGTGACCAACTTCTCAAACTAGAAAAAGTTGAGAATCCCAAAGAATTCAAGGAAAGAAGCCCATCTGCTTCAAGGAGACAAAGCCATACCAATGAAAGGAGCCGATCAAGAAGTCCAACTACTTCTAAAAGGCAGTCCCATTCTATTTCAAGACAAATAAAGAGATCGCGTCGAAGCTCATCCTCTTCTTCAAAGTCATCTGGCGCCTACTGTGATGGATCCTCTTCTAGTAACGAAGAGTCGCACCCTTCTCGTGGAAGACCTCATCATCGTCAAAGGCGTCGACATTCTTCACCCTCATCTCCATCTTCATCCCCATCAAGCACTTCATCATCTTCAACCTCAAGATCCGGGCATGGACGAAGGCATAAGAGGAAAAAGAAGACTAAGTCACTATCTCAACTTGAAAAGAAGATCAAGTTCAGTATGTATGATGGTTCCAGAAATCCTGATCTTCTTCTGAAGTTTATTTGTCAATTTCAAAATTTTTATGGTCGTGACAAGTATAAAGAAAAAGAAAAGATTAAGTTTGCAGCTTTACATTTAACCGACTTAGCCTATACTTGGTGGACAGGGTTGGAAAATGATCATGCTGCCCCAAAATCATGGCGGTCCTTTGTTCGCATGATACAAAGCCAATTTCTTCCTGTTCATTTCAAAAGAGATGTAAAAATGGAATGGGATCGGCTTTGGAAAAGGAAAAATGAGTCACTTGGTGACTATACCAAGAGATTTTGGGAGCTACTTTTGAAGGTCCAACATTTTAAGAAGATCAGCAGTTCGGAAAAGTTTAGGAAGTTTCAAGGAGGTTTGCATTTTAAACTTCGTATTGCTCTTAATCATTATCATTATTCTAGTCTCAAGGAACTCATTGACCATGCTGAGACATGGGAAATGGAGCACAATGGCAACAAATCATTCCAAAAGAATGATAAGAAGAGAGTAGCTGATGACGAGGAGTATTCAGCCCCAAATGAAGGACAAAAACAACAGCAAAAGTAGCCATCAAATCAAAATAAGATGAAGCCCTATGCACCTCTTAATGCTTCTCAATTTCGCTCCAATCTATACCCATAAGCAATGCAACTTTCCGAAGAAGAAAAGCAACGCTTCATGAAATAAGGAAAGTGCTTTAAATGTGGATAAACAGGCCACATAGCGAAGCAATGTCCAAACAAGGGACAAAGCAAGGTTTTTGACATCAAGCCTAAGTCACCAGTGAAAATCAATGCTATCAGTGATGTAGTTGCAAACACAACTCACACTCCAGAGACACACAAATTATTAAAAGCTTGGGGACAGTTGCAAGGTAAGCAAGCACTATTCTTGATAGATCTTGGGACGAATGAAAATATCATCTCCTTGCAATTAGCTAAAGAGCTTGGATTAAAGACTGAAGAGATGGACACTTCGCCGCCAAGCTTTAAATGCTGATGAAGGTGACACAGTGAAGACTGTGATACCCTACATTGGCAAGCTCAAGTTTCAAATTCAAGGCTACAGTGATGAAGATACCTTCTGTATCGGAGACCTTGATGATTGCAATGTGATTCTTAGAATGCCCTGGAATCATAGAGTAGATTCAACCATCTTCTCTCAAAAGAAGAAGGTAGAACTCACCAACAAAGGCAAGAAGTACGAGATCCAAGCTGGAGTTTTTGGAGACACCATACCTATGGTAAGCCATATGCAAGTCTTTAGAGCAATTAAGGATTGTGTTCAATGTTGTCTGCTTTATGTCACTGATGTAAAAGATAATATGAATGCTGAAAACCAAGAGTGACTTCAGCTCTTGGAAAAGTATAAAGATTGTTTTTCAGAAGATCTTCCTTATCAAATTCCCCCAGAAAGGCCAGAAGACCATCATATTGATATTATCCCGGGAAATTCTCCTCCTAATATAGCACCATACCGTGTGAGCCGTCCTCAACAAGAAGAAATTGGAAAGCAAGTCAAAGACCTACTCAACCGTGGGCTAATTAGGCCAAGTAGCTCACCATTTTGTTCACCGGTTCTTCTTGTTCAAAAGAAAGATGGCACATTCAGGATTTGCATTGATTATCGAGCCCTCAACAAAATCACTGTGAAGAATCGATTTCCTATTCCTAGAATTGACGATATTTTGGATCGTCTAGGAGGCTCAAAGGTTTTCAGCCGCATTGATCTAAAGAGTGGTGATCATCAAATTAGGGTAATACCACAAGATGTACACAAAACTACTTTTCGCACTTCATACGGTTTTTATGAATTCTTGGTGGTTCCTTTCGGATTAACCAATGCACCAGCCACCTTTAATCGAATGATGGAGCACATCTTTAGAGAGCATCGACAATATGTCGGTACTTTCTTTGATGATATTCTTGTCTTTAGCAAGAATGAAGAGGAGCATCATCAATACTTGGAAATTGTTCTACAATTACTTCAACAAAATCAACTCTTGGTAAATGGTAAAAAGAGTGAATTTTTCATGCATAAAATAAATTACCTTGGGCATGTCATCTCTTCTGAAGGGATTCAGATGGATCCTGAAAAGATCAGGATAATCCAAGAATGGCCTCATCTTCATGATGTACATGAGGTGCGATCGTTTCTTGGCTTATGCTCTTATTACCGCCGCTTCATCAAGCATTTTGCACATATGGCTTCTCCACTTCATGACCTTACAAAGAAGAGGATCTCTTTCCAATGGAAGGAAAAAGAGAAGGCAGCCTTCACAAGGCTGAAAATAGCTCTTACTTCTGGACCTGTTCTTATCATTCCAGATCTAGTAAAACCATTTATGGTGGAAGCAGATGCTTGCGGTGATTGTATTGGTGCAGTGCTAAATCAGGAAGACCATGCCGTAGCCTTTGAAAGCCGCCGTCTAAATGATGTGGAGAAAAGATATGACATTTATGAAAAGGAGCTCTTAGTAGTGGTTCATGCTTTAAAGATATGGAAACATTATCTTTTAGGCAATGAATTCCTTATTAAAACTGATCATCAAAGCTTGAAGTATTTCAAGACTCAAAAGCATTTGCAGGAGAAACATGCAAGATGGGAAAATTTCTTGTCTATGTTTCATTCTTAAATTATGTACACTCCAGAGAAACAAAATGTAGTTGCTGATGCACTTTCTAGAGTGCCTCGCATTGCAACTATTACAATGGCTCATCATGAAGATTTTCGAACGATGAAGAATACTTATGATGAAGATACTGATTTTGCAGCAATTTGGTCAAATTTACAGCAAGGAGGTTCTCATCCATATTATTCCATCAAAGACGGTTATCTTCTCATGAACAATCGCCTTTGTGTCACTCTTCCTGTTTGACAAAAGGTTCTTAAAGAAAGTCATGAACCCCCTTATGCAGGGCATAGAGGGAGGGCAGCCACTCTAAGTGCAATTGAGCGGTACTTTTATTGGCCAACATTACGAAGAGATACACATAACTTCATTGAGGCTTGTTTGGTATGCCAAAAATCCAAAAATGATAGGCAGAAGATTCCAGGATTGTTGCAACCTCTTCCAGTGCCCAAAGATCCATGGGAATCTATCACAATGGATTTCATCTCAGGTATTCCAAGAACACCTCAAGGTCATGATATGATTTGGGTCATAATTGATAGATTCAGCAAACAAACACATTTTATTCCATGTCATAAAACATTGAAATCCACACGAACTGCAAGACTTTTCATTCAACATATCTTCAGATTACATGGTATGCCTTCTAAGATCATTTCAGGTAGAGACTCCAAATTCACAAGTAACTTTTTTCATGCTTTATTTGAGAATTTGGGAACCACTTTAAAGTTCTCCTCAGCTTTTCATCCTCAAACTGACGGCCAAACAGAGGTGATGAATCTCACTCTTTTGGATATTGTGAAAGCTTATGTTAGTGAACATAAGTCACAATGGGAGAAATATCTTCCATTATTGGAGTTTGCTTACAACAATACAGTGCACTCATCCACACGGAAAGCTCCAAATGAGATAGTACAGGGTAAAGTGATTCCTCCTCCAATTATTCGCACTAAAGATAAGATTTTTGCTCTGCTGATGAGTTTGCTTCAGATTTAAAAACCGCAATGGATCATGTTCAAGCCACTATCAAAGTTGCCGAAGAGCAACAAAAGAAGCAAGCAGATAAAGGAAGAAGACCTTTGGCTTTTGAAAAAGGTCAATATGTCTTGCTAAAGTTTGATAAAAGCAGGCTCAAACAAGGTTCTGGTCAAAATTCATCTTTTCCAAAGCTCTCCAGTAGATACTTTGGACCCTTCAAAGTGATTGAGAAAATAAATGAAGTTTCTTATCGACTTGAGCTTCCTACTCATTGGAAAATACACAATGCTTTTCATGTAAGTTTGCTAAAACCTTACATAGGACCAGAACCAAAGGAACCCTTTTCTGAAGATCCCTCAGAAGTTGAAGAAACAGAGCAACTCTTGGAACCTGACAAGATTTTGTTTCTCAAGGATCGAACCACGAGAAGTGGCCTTGTGACACGAAAATTCTTACTAAAATTCAAGAATCTACCCACAACAGACGCACAGTGGGTAGATGAAAAATTCATGAAGGATTACCCAAATATTCTACAGCAATATCAAGAAGCTTTTCAGCTGAGGACAGCTAAATAAAAGCCAGAGGGCTGTCACAACTCTATAGAAACAGAATTTGTATCCTTTTTCATTAATTTGTCTATATAATGATTTATTAAATTTATTTCCTTTACACTAATTAGATATAAAGAAAAGTGCATTGGAGCTGGCCACCACTGATGAGTGGTCACAGGTTATGGTGGACCCACGTGGTGGGTTAGAGAAAAGATAGTTCACACTTCCACCTATATGGCCCGATTGGGCACCTGTGACTAGAACTCACGCATATCAGGGTTAGACTCGCACACAAAAAGGATTGATGCCTTGAAGTGTGGGCTAGATCCACCAGAATAGACAGTTACAATCAACAAGATGGCATGATCATGAAATGCTTGCATAATGTGCATGTGTGGGCTGAAAGCTTGAAATGCACATTTCTTTGCATAGGAAAGTCACATGAAGATTCGAATACCATTTTTGCAATGTACACGGAAAAAGATTTCATATGACACCCATATTGGGGGGGGGGTCCCTAAATTTTAGGAGATCCCTAAATTTTAGGAGCCTCGAATTAGCCTAAAAATGCTAGTCCTAAAAAATAGGGATGTCATTCTAAAAATAGTAAGTTCTATACTCTGACTGTGCTTACTAAATTTGGTTGTTTCTATTATTGACAGTATTCAACCCAAAAAGGAAGGCCATAGAGAAGAGACAAGTGTCAAGACACTTATCACACAAGTTTCCAAGTGTCCCACCACTTGTCACATCTCATGACATGTGGCTGGACACTTGTCTTGTGCTACTCCACTTTCCCCTTTTGTACTAGCTCTTCCCTCTCCTATAAATAAGAGCTCGGCTTTCTTCATTTAGCATCATTTTTCTTTGCTGTAAACTCATGTACAGCACCCACAGATAGTCAGAAACTGGCCCCATCCATCCCCATCATCATCCCCCACTTCTCCATTATCAAATTCCTCCATATTCCCTCTTCTATCACTGTTGTTTTACAAGACAGCAAGCTTGTAAATTCATTACAACACCTCCTTTTCAAGCTCTTTCTTCCATTTTAGCAACAAGAAGCAAGCCCTATCCATGTACTACTGTTCAACGATGGAGAAGGCTGATTTCCCCTTTTTCTTCTCTCATACTGTAAAGAAATCAGTTCTTATCATTGCATAATAGATAATGCGTGTGTGTTTGTACATCTTTGCATGATCTTGTGAGAGTGAGAATTACTTCTTCTCACTGTTAGGTTGATTGTAACTGAGCTCTTTCCTAAGGGGCTTGGGTTGAGCAGAAATACATTCCTTGGGGGGGGGGGGGGGGGGGTTTTCCCATCTTCAACCGTCAATATTGTCTCCATTACTTTTACATTTTCATGGCTGTAATTTTGTGAGTAATTTTCATTTTCAGCTTTAAGTGTTCATTCTCTTTTATATTAAATCTCGAAAACAAGTGAATATCATAATTGTTAAGCATACTACGCTGTTCGGGGCGTGTATAGTGGTATTTTAGGCTAATTCGAGGCTCCTAAAATTTAGGAATCTCCTAAAAATAGTAAGTTTTGTACTTTGACTATGCTTACTAAATTTGGTTGTTTCTATTCTTGACAGTATTCAACCCAAAAAGGAAGGCCATAGAGAAGAGACAAGTGTCAAGACACTTGTCACACAAGTTTCCAAGTGTCCCTCCACTTGTCACATCTCATGACATGTGGGTGGACACTTGTCTTGTGCTACTCCACTTTCCCCTTTTGTACTAGCTCTTCCCTCTCCTATAAATAAGAGCTCGGCTTTCTTCATTCAGCATCATTTTTCTTTGCTGTAAACTCATGTACAACACCCACAGATAGCCAGAAACTGGCCCCATCCATCCCCATCATCATCCCCCACTTCTCCATTATCAAATTCTTCCATATTCCCTCTTCTATCACTGTTGTTTTACAGGATAGCAAGCCTGTTAATTCATTACAGCACCTCCTTTTCAAGCTCTTTCTTCCATTTTAGCAACAAGAAGCAAGCCCTATCCATCTACTACTGTTCAACGATGGAGAAGGTTGATTTCCCCTTTTTCTTCTCTCATACTGTAAAGAAATCAATTCTTATCATTGCATAATAGATAATGCGTGTGTGTTTGTACATCTTTGCATGATCTTATGAGAGTGAGAATTACTTCTTCTCACTCTCAGGTTGATTGTAACTGAGCTCTTCCCTAAGGGACTTTGGTTGAGCAGAAATACATTCCTTCGAGGGGGGGGGGGGGGTTTCCCATCTTCAACCCTCAATCTTGTCTCCATTACTTTTACATTTTCATGGCTGTAATTTTGTGAGTAATTTTCATTTTCAGCTTTAAGTGTTCATTCTCTTTTATATTAGATCTCGAAAACAAGTGAATATCATAATTGTTAAGCATACTACGTTGTTCGGGGCGTGTACAGTGGTATCATAGCTTTGGCTCGGTCCTCACCCCCAACACTAGTAGTTCTTACAATTATAAGTTTGTTTGTTTTCAGCCCTTGCATTGAGTGCTTGAGCATATTTTTTTTTCTTAAGAGTCTCAATGGATCAGTTGAGTGCTATCCTTCAAGCCATTCAAAGTTTGAGAGAGGAGAATCAGTAAATTCGTGACCAACTTCTCAAACTAGAAAAAGTTGAGAGAACCCAAGGAAAGAAGCCCATTTGCTTCAAGGAGACAAAGCCATACCAATTAAAGGAGCCGATCAAGAAGTCCAACTACTTCTAAGAGGCAGTCCCATTCTACTTCAAGACAAAGAAAGAGATCACGTCGAAGCTCATCCTCTTCTTCAAAGTCATCTGGCGCCTACTCTGATGGACCCTCTTCCATCTTCATCCCCATCAAGTACTTCATCATCTTCAACCTCAAGATCCGGGCATCGGGCATGGACGAAGGCATAAGAAGAAGAAGAAGACGAAGTCACTATCTCAACTTGAAAAGAAGATCAAGTTTGGTATATATGATGCTTCCTGAAATCTTGATCTTCTTTTGAAGTTTATTCGTCAATTTCAAATTTGTATGGTCGTGACAAGTATAAAGAAAAAGAAAAGATTAAGTTTGCAAGTTTACATTTAACCGACTTAGCCCATACTTGGTGGACGGGGTTGGAATATGATCATGCTACCCCAAAATCATGGCGGTCCTTTGTTCGCATGATACAAAGTCAATTTCTTCCTGTTCATTTCAAAAGAGATGTAAAAATGCAATGGGATCGGCTTTGGCAAAGGAAAAATGAGTCACTTGGTGACTATACCAAGAGATTTTGGGAGCTACTTTTGAAGGTCCAACATTTCAAGAAGATCAGCAGTTCGGAAAAGCTTAGGAAGTTTCAAGGAGGTTTGCATTTTAAACTTCGTACTGCTCTTAATCATTATCATTGTTCTAGGCTCAGGGAACTCATTGACCATGCTGAGACATGGGAAATGGAGCACAATGGCAACAAATCATTCTAAAAGAATGATAACAAGAGAGTGGCTGACGATGAGGAGTATTCAGCCCCAAATGAAGGACAAAAACAACGACAAAAGCAGGCATCAAATCAAAATAAGATGAAGCCCTATGCACCTCCTAATGCTCCTCAATTTCGCTCCAATATATACCCACAAGCAAAGCAACTTTCCGAAGAAGAAAAGAAATGCTTCATGAAAGAAGGGAAGTGCTTTAAATGTGGACAAACAGACCACATAGCAAAGCAATGTCCAAACAAGAGACAAAGTAAGGTTTCTGACAACAAGCCTAAGTCGCCAGTGAAAATCAATGCTATCAGTGATGTAGTTGCAAACACAACTCACACTCCAGAGACGCGCAAATTATTAAAAGCTTGGGGACAGTTGCAAGGTAAGCAAGCACTATTCTTGATAGATCTTGGGGCGAATGAAAATATCATCTCCTTGCAATTACCTAAAGAGCTTGGATTAAAGAATGAAGAGGTGGACACTCCGTCGGCAAACTTTAAATGCTGATGAAGGTGACACAGTGAAGACTGTGATATCCTACATTGGCAAGCTCAAGTTTCAAATTCAAGGCTACAGTGACGAAGATACCTTCTGTATATCGGAGACCTTGATGGTTGCGATGTGATTCTTGGCATGCCCTAGAATCGTAGAGTAGATTCAACCATCTTCTCTCAGAAAAAAAGAAGGTAGAACTCACCAACAAAGGCAAGAAGTACGAGATCCAAGCTGGAGTTTCTGGAGACACCATACCTATGGTAAGCCATATGCAAGTCTCTAGAGCAATTAAGGATTGTGTTCAATGTTGTTTGCTTTATGTCACTGATGTAAAAGATAATATGAATGCTGAAAACCAAGAGCGACTTCAGCTCTTGGAAAAGTATAAAGATTGTTTTTCGAAAGATTTTCCTTATCAGCTTCCCCCAAAAAGGCCAGAAGACCATCATATTGATATTATCCCGGGAAATTCTCCTCCTAATATAGCACCATACCGTGTGAGCCGTCCTCAACAAGAAGAAATCAGAAAGCAAGTCAAAGACCTACTCAACCGTGGGCTAATTAGGCCAAGTAGCTCACCATTTTGTTCACCGGTTCTTCTTGTTCAAAAGAAAGATGGCACATTCAAGATGTGCATTGATTATCGAGCCCTCAACAAACTCACTGTGAAGAATCGGTTTCCTATTCCCAGAATCGATGACATTTTGGATCGTCTAGGAGGCTCAAAGGTTTTCAGCCGCATTGATCTAAAGAGTGGTTATCATCAAATTAGGGTAATACCACAAGATGTACACAAAACTGCTTCCGCACTTCATACGGTCTTTATGAATTCTTGGTGGTTCCTTTCGGATTAACCAATGCACCGGCCACCTTTAATCGAATGATGGAGCGTATCTTTAGAGAGCATCGACAATATGTCGGTACTTTCTTTGATGATATTCTTGTCTTTAGCAAGAATGAAGAGGAGCATCATCAACACTTGGAAATTGTTCTACAATTACTTCAACAAAATCAACTCTTGGTAAATGGTAAAAAGAGTGAATTTTTCATGCATAAAATAAATTACCTTGGGCATGTCATCTCTTCTGAAGGGATTCAGATGGATCTTGAAAAGATCAGGATAATCCAAGAATGGCCTCATCTTCATGATGTACATGAGGTGCGATCGTTTCTTGGCTTATGCTCTTATTACCGCCGCTTCATCAAGCATTTTGGACATATGGCTTCTCCACTTCATGACCTTACAAAGAAGAGGATCTCTTTCCAATGGAAGGAAAAAGAGAAGGCAGCCTTCACAAGGCTGAAAACAGCTCTTACTTCTGGACCTGTTCTTATCATTCCAAATCTGGTAAAACCATTTATGGTTGAAGCAGATGCTTGCGGTGATTGTATTGGTGCAGTGCTAAATCAAGAAGGCCATGCCGTAGCCTTTGAAAGCCGCCGTCTAAATGATGTGGAGAAAAGATATGACATTTATGAAAAGGAGCTCTTAGTAGTGGTTCATGCTTTAAAGATATGGAAACATTATCTTTGAGGCAATGAATTCCGTATTAAAACTCATCATCAAAGCTTGAAGTATCTCAAGACTCAAAAGCATTTGCAGGAGAAACATGCAAGATGGGAAAATTTCTTGTCTATGTTTCATTCTCAAATTATGTACACTCCAGAGAAACAAAATGTAGTTGCTGATGCACTTTCTAGAGTGCCTCGCATTGCAACTATTACAATGGCTCATCATGAAGATTTTCGAACGATGAAGAATACTTATGATGAAGATACTGATTTTGCAGCAATTTGGTCAAATTTACAGCAAGGAGGTTCTCATCCATATTATTCCATCAAAGACGGTTATCTTCTCATGAACAATCGCCTTTGTGTCACTCTTCCTGTTCGACAAAAGGTTCTTAAAGAAAGTCATGAACCCCCTTATGCAGGGCATAGAGGGAGGGCAGCCACTCTAAGTGCAATTGAGCGGTACTTTTATTGGCCAACATTACGAAGAGATACACATAACTTCATTGAGGCTTGTCTGGTATGCCAAAAATCCAAAAATGATAGGCAAAAGATTCCAGGATTGTTGCAACCTCTTCTACTGCCCAAAGATCCATGGGAATCTATCACAATGGATTTCATCTTAGGTATTCCAAGAACACCTCAAGGTCATGATATGATTTGGGTCATAATTGATAGATTCAGCAAACAATCACATTTTATTCCATGTCATAAAACATTGAAATCCGCACAAGCTGCAAGACTTTTCATTCAACATATCTTCAGATTACATGGTATGCCTTCTGAGATCATTTCAGATAGAGACTCCAAATTCACAAGTAACTTTTGGCGTGCTTTATTTGAGAATTTGGGAACCACTTTAAAGTTCTCCTCAGCTTTTCATTCTCAAATTGACAGCCAAACAGAGGTGATGAATCTCACTCTTTTGGATATGTTGAAAGCTTATGTTAGTGAACATAAGTCACAATGGGAGAAATATCTTCCATTATTGGAGTTTGCTTACAACAATACATTGCACTCATCCACAGCGAAAGCTCCAAATGAAATAGTCCAAGGCAAAGTGATTCCTTCTCCAATTATTTGCACTAAAGGTAAGATTTTTGCATGCTGATGAGCCAAAGGTCTTCTTCGTTTATCTGCTTGCTTCTTTTGTCGCTCTTGGGCAACTTTGATAGTGGCTCAAACTTGATCCATTGCGGTTTTTAAATCTGAAGCAAACTCATCAGCAGCAAAAATCTTATCTTTAGTGCGAATAATTGGAGGAGGAATCACTTTACCCTATACTATTTCATTTGGAGCTTTCCGTGTGGATGAGTGCACTGTATTGTTGTAAGCAAACTCCAATAATGGAAGATATTTCTCCCATTGTGACTTATGTTCACTAACATAAGCTTTCAACATATCCAAAAGAGTGAGATTCATCACCTCTGTTTGGCCGTCAGTTTGAGGATGAAAAGCTGAGGAGAACTTTAAAGTGGTTCCCAAATTCTCAAATAAAGCATGCCAAAAGTTACTTGTGAATTTGGAGTCTCTATCTGAAATGATCCCAGAAGGCATACCATGTAATCTGAAGATATGTTGAATGAAAAGTCTTGCAGCTTGTGCGAATTTCAATGTTTTATGACATGGAATAAAATGTGATTGTTTGCTGAATCTATCAATTATGACCCAAATCATATCATGACCTTGAGGTGTTCTTGGAATACCTAAGATGAAATCCATTGTGATAGATTCCCATGGATCTTTGGGCGCACTGGAAGAGGTTGCAACAATCCTCGAATCTTCTGCCTATCATATTTGGATTTTTGGCATACCAAACAAGCCTCAATGAAGTTATGTGTATCTTTTCGTAATGTTGGCCAATAAAAGTAGCGCTCAATTGCACTTAGAGTGGCTGCCCTCCCTCTATGCCTTGCATAAGGGGGTTCATGACTTTCTTTAAGCACCTTTTGTCGAAGAGGAAGAGTGACATAAAGGCGAT
The DNA here is from genome assembly GCF_053477565.2 of Lygodium microphyllum. Classification (NCBI taxonomy): domain Eukaryota; kingdom Viridiplantae; phylum Streptophyta; class Polypodiopsida; order Schizaeales; family Lygodiaceae; genus Lygodium; species Lygodium microphyllum. The sequence continues at coordinate 67,652,625 of NC_141146.1, forward strand.
TGTTCATGAGAAGGTAACCATCTTTGATGGAATAATCTGGATGAGAACCTCCTTGCTGTAAATTTGACCAAATTGCTGCAAAATCAGTATCTTCATCATAAGTATTCTTCATCGTTTGAAAATCTTCATGATGAGCCACTGTAATAGTTGCAATGCGAGGCACTCTAGAGAGTGCATCAGCAACTACATTTTGTTTCCCTAGAGTGTACATAATTTGAAAATGAAACATAGACAAGAAATTTTCCAATCTTGCATGTTTCTCCTGCAAATGCTTTTGAGTCTTGAAATACTTCAAGCTTTGATGATCAGTTTTAATAAGGAATTCATTACGTAAAAGATAATGTTTCCATATCTTTAAAGCATGAACCACTGCTAAGAGCTCCTTTTCATAAATGTCATACCTTTTCTCCACATCATTTAGACGGTGGCTTTCAAAGGCTAGGGCATGGCCTTCTTGATTTAACACTGCACCAAAACAATCACCACAAGCATCTGCTTCCACCACAAATGGTTTTACCAGATCTGGAATGATAAGAACATGTCCAAAAGTAAGAGCTGTTTTCAGCCTTGTGAAGGCTGCCTTCTCTTTTTCCTTCCATTGGAAAGAGATCTTCTTCTTTGTAAGATCATGAAGTGGAGAAACCATATGTGCAAAATGCTTGATGAAGCGGCAGTAATAAGAACATAAGCCAAGAAACAATCGCACCTCATGTACATCATGAAGATGAGGCCATTCTTGGATTATCCTGATCTTTTCAGGATCCATCTGAATCCCTTTAGAAGAGATGGCATGCCCAAGGTAATTTTTTTAATGCATGAAAAATTCACTCTTTTTACCATTTACCAAGAGTTGATTTTGTTGTAGTAATTGTAGAACAATTTTCAAGTGTTGATGATGCTCCTATTCATTCTTGCTAAAGACAAGAATATCATCAAAGAAAGTACCGACATATTGTCGATGCTCTCTAAAGATTAGCTCCATCATTCGATTAAAGGTGGCTGGTGCATTGGTTAATCCGAAAGGAACCACCAAGAATTCATAAAGACCATATGAAGTGCGAAAAGCGGTTTTGTGTACATCTTGTGGTATTACCCTAATTTGATGATAACCACTCTTTAGATCAATGCGGCTGAAAACCTTTGAGCCTCCTAGATGATCCAAAATGTCGTCAATTCTGGGAATAGGAAACCGATTCTTCATAATGATTTTGTTGAGGGTTCGATAATCAATGCACATCCTGAATGTGCCATCTTTCTTTTGAACAAGAAGAACCGGTGAACAAAATGGTGAGCTACTTGGCCTAATTAGCCCAGGGTTGAGTAGGTCTTTGACTTGCTTTCTGATTTCTTCTTATTAAGGACGGCTCACACGGTATGGTGTTATATTAGGAGGAGAACTACGCAGGATAATATCAATATGATGGTCTTCTGGCCTTTCTGGGGGAAGCTGATAAGGAAGATCTTCCAAAAAACAATCTTTATACTTTTCCAAGAGTTGAAGTTGCTCTTGGTTTTCAGCATTCATATTATCTTTTACATCAGTGACATAAAGCAAACAACATTGAACACAATCCTTAATTGCTCTAGAGACTTGCATATGGCTTACCATAGGTATGGTGTCTCTAGAAACTCCAGCTTGGATCTCGTACTTCTTGCCTTTGTTGGTGAGTTCTACTGTGGGAGCTTTCGCTCAACCACCAAGACCCTCGGATCGCTTATTCTTTCAAGCATTTCAAGCGAGCTCCAATGGCTATCTCTCACCTAGCCAGCGCGCCGTCGATCCTAGGAGTGTAGTGAGCTTACCTTGATGCTCGATCGAGTACCCTCCTCCCTCTTGCACTCCAGTAGCTCCACGATCCTAGATGCTAGCTCAAGCATCCTCAAGCCTCCTCCATCTCCAAGCTCCATCCTCCATAGCCACGCGTGCAAGAGGAGAGAAGAGAAGAGAAGAGAAGAAGAGGAGAGGAGATGGTGAAGAGCTTCACCCTCTTGATCCTTCACTCTCACACACACTCACTCCCTCACACTTTCACACTTCCTCTTTCAAGAGCACACACAAGCAAGAAGGAGAGAAGAAGAGAGGAAGAAGAAGACTCCTTTTGCCACACACCAAAGAATAAGCTTCTCATTCACTTTTCAACTTTATATACAAAACCCTAAATCCCTTTTGGATGGTCATCCCCTTTTCCCCTTTTTACATGGCCGGCCATAGCCTAGGCCCTTTTCCCCATTGTCCTTCTATCTTCCTAGCTTCCTTTTCACTGCCCATCTACATTTACAAATTGCACGCGCGCTCTTTTACAAGATTTCAGGGTGCGCCTTTTTATTTAAAAATGCGCCTTTCCCCTTTTGTATTTGCCTTGGACTTTTAAGGTTGCCCTTGCGCTTTTGGACTTTTCTCATTTTCTTTCTTCAGTCGGGCTACCTTTTTTCCGCCTTTGCCTTGCATCTTTTCCACTTCCTTTTGCTTTCTTCATGTTGGGGTTAACATTACCCCCCTCCTAGACGAGTGCCAGTCCCATGGCACTCATTGTCGTAGGTAGCAAGTGGTAGCATGCACCGAAGACGTGGGTGACAAGGACGCATGTGGTTTTCGTGGGGTTTGCATTGGTGGCCGGCTTACGTGTTGGTTTGTTGGGGATTCTGCACATGACTATTCTTTCCGGGCTTGTCGGATGGTGAGGGGTGAGCAGTCAAAGTTAGGTGTTGATGAAGAACGAATGACACTTCTGTTGTGGTCTTCAACACCTGCAATTGAAAACCTCTCAGGTGGTCTCTCCCTAAGGGTAGTGCTAGTTTTCCCTATTGTGCACAAGACATATTTGATTAGTTTGGGAGACAGGTTGAACTCTAAGCAAGTTGAGAGTATTGTCCTGCACTTGAGGACCCAAACTATGAATATACTTCAGTGCAGGCATTATGTGAGTGCTTGTGCATACTTAGATATTACTTAGTTAGAAAACTGTCGGCCTGGTTCCTTGTATAGCAAGGGGTCGGTGAAGCAAGGGGCTAAGTTGATGGAAAAATGTGTCAATGAAGACATGGAGTACACTTGAAGATTGCTGGAGACGTCATTATGGTTTTTCCATGGTCTTTCAAGCCTTGCTTACCACGGTGGGTTGTAATGGCATTGAGATGAGTGCAAAAGAATATCATGGGCGAGGCGAGCTCCCTAGGTATGTCCTGCCCTTAATGTGCCTTCAACAATTGTGGGGGATGTATGAAAGGGCTAGGAGATTAGGGACGGAGCCAGCCGACCAAGGTCGATAGTCATACCTAAGTTGAGGACCCCTAGGTGCGGTGCTGTGATCGTGTGTGCTTTTAAAAAAAAAAGCATGAGGAGGCGTATACATGGAGGCAACGGTACAAGGGCATGACAGGAGTTTACTCCTCGTCATCTGAATAGTGGGTAGGGGTTGGTGGAGGGCGGGGGGCCTTGTTAAGGAATTTTCAACTCAACAAGTAGCCTTTGATGTGGAGGCAGGTTTTGAGGGTGGTGGTAGAAAGAAAGGGGTGGTTGCACTGGGTGAATTTGCTGTCGTTCATGTCTTCGAGTAGTGCACCACAGAAAGATGGCAAAAGAGAAGCACGCATCATGAGGCGAGTCATGGTGTTGCTGTCTATGGCATTGGGGTCAAAATAGAGGGGTGGGAGGTGGCGTTTTTGGGGTGCGGGCTCTTGGTGGACTAGGATCCTAATTAACCTAAGATAATTACAAGTGGTGATGAATGCGGGGTCGGGGCAAGAGGTGAATTCGCTAAGAAATTTATCTATAGAGCTATACAAGTCGGGGAGGGTGAAAAGGAGGGCGTTTCTATGGGAGGTGCTATTGGTATTATAGATGATGGGGAAATCAAACCTGCCGTGGATGGACGGATTGAAGTCCCGGATTGAAGTCCACTCCTACCCTTTGAGGATACGGCATGAAAGTGGGGTCGTTTCTCTTTGAAGGGAGGGTGTTGCAAAATGCCATCCATGCTTCCAGGTTGACGTCAAAAATGCGTCTCCTCTAGGTAGGTTGGCAATTATAGCCTTCCACTGATCTAGGCACCTGGAGGACTTTATCTTGCCAAAACTCGTGGTCCTCGGCTCCCCAAGCAGTTGGGTGAGCCTCACGCTCCGCTAACCATTTGGCTTTGAGCCTTGACCCCATGGTAATGACATCCTCCACCAGTTGAATGGGCAGTACCCTATTCAAGGCAAGGGGAAACTCAAAGTGCAAGTCGAAGGGGTCGTGGTTATACTCCTGCTATTCCCAGATAATCAATTCGGCACGAAATTTGGCAGGGGAGTCTTGGGTGCGCAATAGGAGGGGGGCAGGCTGTCTCGGGATAGGTCTGGCGTTCAACTTTCTTCTTGCCTTCTCCACCATCTCTTTCCTACGATTAGTTTGGGCCGCTCTTCTCTCGGCAGATGTATCAGGGGGCTGTACTTCAGCTTGTTGTGGTTGAGGGGGTGGTGGGACGTATTCCTCCTCTTGAGATCCTAGATCGAGCTCCGGTTCACCCCCTTCTGCTTGCTCATCTTCTTGTGTTTTTTCCTCTGTGAAACCGAGGTCATCTATCTCCTGCGCTGTCAGGCCTACTTGTGCAAGATATCTTCTTTGCTCTTCTTGGTTCTGCAGCGGGCCTCCTAGCTGCAGCAGCACGTGCATGCCTGCTGTGAGAGCTCTGCGCACAATGGTTAGTTTCCTTTGCAGCTGATCATTGGCTTCATCTCCTTCTGGTCTGGTGGCATGGAGCAGTGTATTGAGAAAGGTGTGCTGCTGGGCTATCATGGAGAGCTGGGCTGCTTCTGCCTGATTCTCAACCAGCACCCTGTCTCCTTCGGCCTTGGCTAGCCGGTGTTCTAAGTCCCATACTCTATGCTTGTTACGATCAGACCATTCTTTTGCCCTTCTTTCCATATCTTCCAGGCTCTCCCCCTGATGGAGGGTCATTGCCATGAGTTGTTGGTGCTGGGCCTTGAGCTCACGGTGCAGGCGGGACTGCTCCTAGCGTTCCTCTGCGATTTGCGCATTGAGCTGGTCCAGCTTCACCTGCATCCTTCACACCTGTTCTGCCCTTAATTGATCCAGCTCTGCAGCCTCCTGTATGATTTTGTCAAGCTGGCTTTGTGCTTCGAGGTTGGCTGCAGATAACTGATCATTCTTGCGCCGAAGGTAGGCATTCGTTTCCCCCTCCCCGTTGAGACGCTTCATCAGGATTTTCCTTCTTCCCTCCCAGGCAGCATCGCATTCCTTCAGGGCTCTTAGTTCTTCTGCCTCCTTAGTGCTGGCTTCCTCCCTGAGCACAACGATTTCACTTTGATATTCTGTTATCTGCTTCACTCTGTCCAGCTGGAGGGCGGCTTGTGATTCTCGTTCCACTGCCAGCTCCTCCACGGCTATCCTCCTTTCCTGTCTAGCTCTTTGCAACTGTGCGAGCAGCTCCTTCACGTACTCGTCGTAGTGGCCTGCTAGAGGTGGGGGGCGGGGTATGGTTGTAGTGGTGGAAACCTCTTCTAATTTTTGTCTTTTCAATTCCGACCTTGGCTCCAGTTCGGCCGTGGCTGCCCTTTTGGCTCATGAAGCTGGGGTGGCCACCACGGCCGCTTCCCTTGCCAGCTCCCTTTCCACCAGAAACTATAGCCAGGTGACCACATTGCTCTCGTCGACTTTTGGGGTGTGCTCCTAGGTGGCGGTGGCAGGGGGTGTCACCATGATAGGGGTGGCTTGCATGGGTGGCATGAGGAGAGGGGAAGCTGGCCTGATTAGGTCATTTCCTTTTCCTTCTGCAGGGGGCAGGTGCACAATTTCCGACACACCAGTACTGGGACCGGGTGCCTCAGGTTGGTGCGGACCCCCTGCTCCTTCCACGTCTCTTCTTTGCTGTTCCTCGATGGAGCGACGGGTTGCCAGCTCCAAATCTTCCTCTTCCTTCCTTCTTAGCTCCTCCTCGGCCCTCTTTTTTCTTTCCTCCTCATCCCTTACCAACTCCCTTTGGGCCCATTCGAGCTCTTCCTTCTCTTTCTTCTTTTGCTCCTCCTCTCTTTTTCCATGTAGGGCCTTAGTTCGTTGTTCCGCCTTCCTTTTTGGTGTAGCCTGGGGTTCTCCCTCCTCGTCAGTGTCTGTTTTCGTTTCATCAGACCGCTCTTCTGCGTGAGGCTAGGACTGTGACGGTGATTCGCCACTTTTCTCGTCACCTCCCTGTTGTCTTCTCCTGCTTGTCCCTACCCTATCGCTTCGTGAATGATTGCAGTAAGGACACCTCCAAACCCTATGGTGGAGGCCTTGGAGGATGAGGCTTTGTGGGTCGATCGGGGTGAAGGGGATTCTCCTGCCACGGCTCTTCCTCCTATCACAAGGGCTTTTGCCGAAGCCTCAATTGTCTTTCTTACGAACCCATTGAGGTTCACCTCATCCAGCGATTGCGCCGCGATGCTGTCGAGCAGAGGTACATTGATTCTGGTCATAATGCTGTTGTATCGCTGGCTTGAGAACAGGGCATGCATCATCTTTGCCTGCAGCTGAATCTCTTCGTTGGGGATGTCTGCCAGGCTAATTCCATCGTTGGTGTGGACCTTCACTTTATTCATCCCCAACATGGCATAGACGTCTCTTTTTGGTTTCCTTTCCACCTTGTTTGGCAGCCCTAGTGCCCTTTCCACCACCTCGGGGGTTAGCTCTATCTAGTAGCTTCCCTGTCTCGCACCGTGACGGTGCCCCTATTTCTGTTGAAGGTACGCAAGATCTCAGCGCACAGGGTGTAGTTTATCCTTTGGCTCACTGTGTCCAGGTACCTCTATAGGTGGCATTGCTCTATAATTTGACGTATCGCCGGTTCTTCGATGACTACGTCTTCTAGGTTGAATATGTGGCGGAACTTTAGCTGGTTGAACGCTCTTGTTTCCACCGTGAGGCCGTACTTCACTTGTTTTTACTTCAAGAAGGGGAGCTTGCTAGCTTTGTCTTGGTTTGCCATGGTCACCACCTGCACATTTAGCCAATTCCCTTTTTAGTATTTTTTGGCAACTAATTTGCTAGACGACCAAAAGCACAGCAGATTTTATTGCCCATAGCCCTAACTTTTCCTTTCAGACTTCTATCACCTCCTTTTATATGGCATTTCAATTTTGAGCCTTTCACACTTGGCTTACTTTTTAAATTTTATTGCCCATAGCCCTAACTTTTCCTTTCAGACTTCTATCACCTCCTTTTATATGGAATTTCAATTTTGAGCCTTTCACACTTGGCTTACTTTTTAGATTTAACTTCGTTTATCCTCTTACTGCCCCTTCCCCCTTTTGGAAAAGAAGAATCCGTCCCAAGATTGGAGGTTGTGGGGCCAAGGCGTTCATGTTTATTTGTGTAGGAGCCAAACATAGAAGTTGGGGTTATATTCCAGGTGTGCAGCACAGTCCACGTCATAGGGTCGAATGCCTACATGCGTGATGTACGTGAGGACATCTGTGAGCAAATCATCGGAGTCGACCCGACTTGCGATGTGGAGCTCTTCCTCTGTTAAGAGGCGGTCGAGATAGGGGTGCCCTGAGATATGATCCCGACCCCGAAGAGTGGTTAACACTCTATGCGAGGTAGGTGCGATGTAGGTGGGATCATACTCGGCCGTTTTGATGGCTCGGCGTTGTTCGACGTTGGTCATTATGCGGCATCCGTCAACTTCCCATTTCAACCTAAGAGCGTACCACTACTTCAAGAAGGGTGATCCCGTATCCGCCAGGTGGGATAACCTTGCGCTCTCTTGGTCAGTGATGGCAGATGTTGTCCGTGGGTCAAATGATGTGATGAGGCGTTGCTTAATGGCTTGCTCTTTGGAGACCTCGCTAGCGAGCAACTCGGCGGCAGAGCAAGAAGCCTGTGCAAAGGCGAATTCAAAAGTCTCCCAAGAGCAAGGCATATTGCGCACGTCTGTTGCAAAGGGTTCCGCTAATAGTCCCAAGTCCAGGCGATCATAGCTAAGGGCCAGTGCAACAAAGGTGGCATCGAGCTGTTTGATGCAGTCCACCACATAATCTCCAGTGTCCTTTGCAAGGTCAGCGGCCAGCGTTAGAAATGACTTTCGTTCATAGGAGGGCTTAAGGCCAGCGGGTGGTTGAGGTTTGTTGGAGCTGGAGGTTCTGACAGTACAGAGTTGCAGTAGGGGGTCCATTTGAGTCAGCAACCTGGGTGTTGGCAAGATGGATGGGTCGGGTTTGATCTCAAGGGCTATGCTACTGCAGTCAGCTAGGCTGCGGAGCGGCGGGTTGAGTTGGTTGGATGATGCCACTTGTGGTGATGGCCGTTGTTTGGGCCGATAGGCGTGTGCAACACTCTTGGGTTGATACGTAGAGGGGTCGGATGAGTGGGGTGAGCCCTGCGATTCATGGTCTTGAGGCATCAGGGGACAAGGACTGATTAGACTTGAGGTCGACATAGAACTAGTGCATTTGACAGTCGGGATTTTAGGGATCCACAGCGAGGCATTTCCACTCATAGTAGCCTTGTGCACGCAGGAGGATTTTAGGGACCCATATTTGTTTAATCACGCGGCACTTGCGATGATGGCGTCTTGGTTTCCTAGGTTTAGATTTGTAGGTTTTCTGCAGACATGTGTGTCTAGTTCTAGGCGGTTCTCGAGGCTACTTAGGTACCCATTGCAAGTGAGGCTGTTGGGGTTTTGCTTTGGGTGCTTCGGGCTGCGGTTTATGGGGATCTGGGTGCGGTAGATATGCATGGGCCCCCTCCTTAGTCCTACGTACGGCTGTTTCTATCAGTGGCCCTGTGAGTAGTGATAGGGTTGCGAGGCCCTTGCTGAAAGTCGTGACAATATGCACGTTACCGATTGTTAAGTGGATGCATTGCGACTCATAATCAACATTGCAGTGGGTTTGCTTTTTAAAGGTTTGCCCGAGCAATGACTTTGTGCTTGCATCCATGATATTTGGCAATACGTAAAACAGCATGGGGATAGTTTTAGACTCGATAGAAACGGTGACTCAACATGTGCCGAGAAGCGGGTAGGATTGAGCCCCGTATGGGCTTAATTTGGTTGTTGTGGGATGAAGTATTGGCTTGCCGAGCTGGATCCAATGCTTGTGCGTTAACACGTTAAAATCCGCCCCCTCATCAATCAGGGCGTTGAAGGAGCACGTCTGCTTGGCAATGACCGTGACACGGAGGTAGATGGGTTCTACAGGCTCCTCCTCATTCTCATAGATTTCCGTAATTGTGGCTACTCGTATTTTGACGGGTAGTTCTACCATTGGTGGCTCATGCAAAGGATGAGTGGGCGGGTAGTACTTCTTGACCCGGCTACCATTGAAGAAGCCCATTCCTTCACCATCCAGTGTTTCCAGCTCGACATTACCAGTTCGGTTGATTGCCCGGACCTTGAAGGGTCCGAGACCTCTGAATTTCATCTTTTGCTTATGTCCTTTAACTGAGTAGAGGAGCACTAGGTCACCCTGCTCAAACTCCTGTTGCTTGACATGTTTGTCAAACCAGCTTTTGCGTCGGGCTTTCTCGCAGATAAGTGTGTGGGTGGCTAGAAGACACAGGCATTCCAGCTCAACCAAGCGTTGCGTCCATGCTTCCTTCCCTTCCCACCGTTCTTGGAGCGCTATCCTCAGGCTAGGGACGAATAATTCTAATGGGAGAATGGCTTCAGTCCCATAGGTTAGCCTAAAAGGTGTTTGACCGACGGCCATTTTATAAGCTGTTCGGTAGGCCCACAAGGCTGCCATCAACTTGTTATCCCAGTCGCTTCGTGAGGCTGAGACCACTTTAGTCAGGACATTGATGAGAATTTTGTTGGTTGATTCCACCTGGCCATTAGCCTGAGGGTAGTATGGTGAGGATTTGCGATGGATGATGAGAAAGGCGGATAGGAGATGGGCTATCACTTCGTTGATGAAGTGTGTTCCCTGGTCGCTAACCAGTTCGATGGGGCAACCAAAACACGAGATTACTTGCTCCCATAAGAACTTGGCAGTCGTCCTAGCATCGTTACTCCACGTGGCTCTCGCCTCCGCCCATTTGGTGAGGTAAACCGTGGCCACCACGATGTACTTGGCTTGTGAGTATTGCGCCGTGGGGCTGATGGGTCCTATGAAGTCAATCCCCCATTTTTCGAAGGGTTAGCGAGCAATAACAAGGGTTAACTCCATCTGATCTTTATGAATCGGAACTTTTGTCCGTTGGCACTTGTCACAATGCTTGACGAATTGTGTAGCATCGCGGAAAAGTGTGGGCCACCATAGCTGGGACTGCAGCACCTTCCGTGCTGTCATGTCTCTACTAAAGTGTCCTCCTACAATACCGTTGTGCGCCTCTGAAAGCACATCGTGCATTTCATACTCACATACGCACCTACGTAGCAATCCGTCTTGCCCTAGCCTATAGAGCAGGCCTACAATCAGCTGGTAGGGCTGGATTTTCAGGATCAAGCGCCTAAGCCGTGCCCATTCTATTGGTCATTCGGGCAACCCATGCTCGAGCACTTGAACTATGTCATCTACCCAGTATGGTGTCAGATCGGCCCTGAATAGGTCTCCTTCGCTGGACAGATGGAATAAGTGGCTGTCTGGTAACTCGTCCATGATGCCCTGTCCAGCGGCTTCTCTTGTGGGTATACAGGACAAATGATCAACCATGTAATGTTGTTTTCCCTTCTGCACCACCACAAAGAAATCGAAATCTAGGAGCAGGAGAAGCCATCGAGCTATACGTCCTGTAGCACAAGGTTTGTTTACTAAATAGAGCAAGGCTTGATGGTCTACGAAGAAGGTGAAGGGGGTGGCCAGTAGATAATGCCGGAACTTCTTCACGGCGAACACCATGGCTAATCCCTCCCTTTCCATTGTCGAATAATTCATCTCCGTCTCAGTGAGTTGCCTGCTAGCAAAACTCACTGGGTAATCTAGGTTATGCTCACCAGGTTGGCACAACACTGCCCCCACGGCAAACTTAGAGGCGTCAATGTGTACGTGGAAAGTAATGGTCCAGTCTGGGGCTCGTAAAATAGGTGCCGTTGTTAGAGCATTTTTCAATTCTTCATACACCCGTTGGCATGCTTCGGTCCACTCGAATACAATTAGCAGCTTGTACAATGGCCTAGCGATCAACGCGTAGTTCAGTACAAACCGCCGATAGTATCCTGTGTGACCTAAGAAGCATTGAAATCCCCTGTAATTACTTGGGGGTGGAAGGTCAACGATAACTTTGACCTTCGAGAAGTCCGTGGCAATGCCATTCTTTGACACCATGTGTCCTAAGATGCATCCGTGCTTCACCCAAAACTAACATTTCAAGGGGTTCAGGGAGAGATGGTATAAGTGACACCGTTCAAAGACCGCGCGGAGTTTGTCTAGATGTTCAATCCAGGTCGAATGGACACACAGGTCATCGACAAAGACCTCTAACTACTTGTGAAGCATGTCCTTGAATATGGTGTACATGAGGCATTGAAAGGTGGTGGGGGCATTGGTTAACCCGAAGGGCATGACAACGTACGCAAAGACGCCCCACTCAGTGGCGAAGGCCGTCTTGTGCCTGTCTGCAGGATGCACTTGCACCTGATTGTACCCCGAGAAGCCATCCAGGAAACTTTAGGCTTCCTTACCTGCCACTCTCTCAAGCATGTGCTCGGTGTACGGTAAGGGGTAGTTGTCTCTCTTTGTAGCAGCATTCACCTTCTTGTAATTGATGCATACTTGAATCTTGCCATTTTTCTTCATCACAATGACTATGGGTGACACCCAGTCTATGTGCTCAATTTCGTAAATGAATCCAGCTCTCATCAGCTTGTCGATTTCCTCCTTGACAGCATGAGCATGCTTTGGATTCATGGGGTACGGTTGCTGCTTGACCGGCATTGCATCCGTTGTCATGGGTATGTTGTGAGTCACAACACTCGGATCTACCCCTCGTAGCTCATCTAAGGACCAAGCAAATACGTCCATGTACTCCCGCAAAAGAGTGACAAGACTGGACTCTTCTTCAGTGGTCAAGTCCTTGGCAATGAACACTGGTCAGGGTACTTCCCCTTCCGGGGCTAGGTTTACCTCCTTGACCTTGGCTAGCCCTTCGATTGGTTCGCTGGTTTGCCCTTGGCGCTTGGCACTTAGCAAAACCACTATCCTGTCCCCTCTTTTGAATTTAGAGAAGCGTTTAGGGAGGTCTTGCCGCTTCCTTTGTTCCTCTGATCGTGCATCCTTGGGATGCTTTGCCTCATCCTGCCGCAACCGTCTGCGCCTCAGGTGGACAGGTAAGTCCCCCTTGGTGCATCTGGTCATGGGTGGCCTAGGGATTTCTGGGTCACTATCCGAAGTAACTTTCGATTTAGAGTTAAACCCCCCATTTTCATTAGAGGTGGTGGTCTCCCCTGGTGGCCGCAGTTCAGATGGCGATTCGGTTCGAAGCAGTGCTGCCGTTCCTGGTTGGGCTAGGCCGGCTTGCTCAAGGTCTACTGCTTCCATCCATTCCAACCAAGCACGATCACATTTCGTACACATAACTACTTGGTCCACTCTAAGGGCCTGTCTCTTCTGCGGCTTAGCATCTGCCCGGATTTGCTCAATTTCTCGCCCTTCAGTGTCGTATTCTATGGTATCTACCTCACCCTCACTTTCATCATCGAAGGATTGGCAATGTTCATATTCATCACAGGAATCTTTATCACTCGACTGCTTATCGTCTCCCAAGGCTTGCTCTGCCTCGTCTTGTTGGTCGGGAGCCAAAGCCCAGTTATACCTGAGGTTTAGTTCGTGTACCCTCGTTCACTTCCACTCGGACTCTTCCAAGAGGTCCTAGAGTGGCTTGAGATTGGCGGCTGCGTTGCCTGCCAGTCGGTCCGTTAAGTGCTCCAGTATTCCTTGGAGTTCCCTCTTGTTGGAAGGTACTTGGAAGATGACAGGCTTAGGCCCTTCATGGAGGCTTGCTGCCATCATGTAGACAGGTGTAGAGAGTGTTTCATTTGGCTTGCCAAATGTTTTGACAGCCTGCTCGTACGCTTCATGGTCTGAGAATGGCAGGTCAAGTGTAGCGAGAACGTGCATCCAATCCCGCTCATCCTCTGGGCATGGGATATACTTAGTTAAGGACCCATAGGATTCCTTGACCTGAGTGTTCCCCTTGAGCATAGTAGAGATGGCGTCTAGGTCAACTGGCGAGGTCTTCCAAGTGTCCATCTATATTCTCACGGCGTTAGTTTGGTTGCCAAGGAAGATCAGGCTGTTACCCCAATCTTCGATAACTCTAGCATTGCGCATTCAGGGTCGACCCAATAGGATATCATAGTCCACTCCCTTCATGACTATAAAGTTGACAGAGAACTGGACTCCTGCAATCTTTACTGGCCAATTCTTCAAGACCCCGAATGGCTTCACTCGCATACCGTTTGCTAGCGTGACATTAAACCAAGCAGCTTCGACAAGCAGGTTTTCCCATGTCTGCAGCACTGCATGGCTAAGCACACTAACCCCAGCTCCTGTGTCTACAATTCCCTTCCTCGTTGCGTCCCCCAGGGCTAGGACTGGCAGGACCGTGTGCATCTCCGAGCCCTCCCAGAAGGCGTTGACGTGCAAGGATTTAGTCCCGGAGTGTAGCGTCAAACTTAGCAATTGTGTTTTCGCATCCTGGTCTTGAGGATCTGCCGGGGCTTGCTCTTGCGGTCCCTCGATCCACTGCTTGAGGTCTTGCCATAGGGTAGGGTGCTGCTTAAGCAGATCTCCCAGGCCAAACGTTACAGGGGTGGTCACTAGCGTGGTCAGGAGATTGCTAAACACTCGTCCTTCCCTTAGCCTAGACTGTCCGGGCCAATGGCCATGGCTGATTTGTGGCTCTGTTGCGTCTAGGCTTGGCCTCAATGGCACTGCTTGTGGCATAGTAGCCACGGCCGACTTAGGTTGAGGCGGTGATATTGGTGTGCTTATGCTGGAGAGATCATCGATCTCATCCTCCGTGATGGGTTCAACATCCTTGGGGTGCTGTTGAGCCTCCCTCACCCATTCCTTCACCTTTTCTATGGCCTCTAATTGCCGCTTGGGGTGTGGGTATTCCCCTATCTTAGCGCTTCCCTTTTGGGCAGTTTTAGGGGTTGAAGTCTCTGCCTCTGCATCTGAGACTTTCTTCCCATGAGGTAAGGTCGTAACACTGTCGGTTTTTAGTGCGACCGTAGCCTCCGATCTCTTCTTTTTCCACCTACGGCTTTTCTTTCCTACTGAGGTCGCGTCAAGATTGCTAGGTCCTGGCAGAGAGATACCGACCTGCTTCGTTTGTGCTCGGGTCATAAATCGCAAGGGAATAGGTGTGGCCTCCCCATCGGGGTTTTCAACACCAAACAGCCCCAACGGGATGGATGGAAAATTAGCTGAATCGGAGGGAAACTTCCGTTTTGGGCAGTCTATGAAAAGATGGGTGATTCCGCACTCTGCGCACCTTTGGTTAGCTTTGTCCCTATTTTGCTGCTCTCTTTCGGGGCAGCGCGATGAGACGTGACCGGGATGTCCATAAGTCCAACAAGTGACTGGATCCTGTGGTTGCCCTCCTAGGCCTCTACCCCATCCTCGTCCCAGTGCCATCACCAGCATGGGTCAGTAATCCATGAGGACCGCATTGCCCTCGTCGTCATGCGAGACGTAAGGGTATAGGTAGGTCTCTTCATCACTAGACTCCTCTACGTAGTGTATGGGAGCGTTGCTCGGTGGGTGGGTCACATAGGGACTAGGCGGCCTCGGAATGCTGGTAGGATTTATGTCCAGTCTAGGGACAGCTGGTTTCATATCATTAGGCGCAGGTAGGGCTAGCGGGGCTCCCCGTCCGAAGAATGGCTGCGGCCTGTTAGTCGGATAAGGCTGGCCATAGGGTTGCGCGTATGGTAGTCTTCGTGGTAGTCTACAGTGTGCGGCATTGTGGCCGAACCTACCGCAGTTAGCGCAGGGTCTTGACTTAGGGTCTTGACACTCTGCTGGTAGGTGGTTTCCTCCATAGTACATGCACTCGATGTGGGGACGCGTCGGTCGCCTCAACATGTCTTGTATTTTGGCCAATTCCGTCTTGACCTCGGCCAAGCCGTGGTCCGTCTCAGTGGTCTTTTCCTTATCTTGGGATGATGGGTTTGATCGCTTGCTAGAGGTTGACATTCGCTCTAAACTCCGTGGGTTGGTTTCTTCTAGGTTTGAGCTCCTGGAGCTCCGCTCTTTCAGCTGGTCATCGAACCTGATGGCTTTCTTAAAAACCCTAGCCACCACGTCTCGTTGCAAGCTTGAGTTGCTTGCCAGTGCCTTGTACAATTCCTCATCTCGAATTCCGCTGATGAATACAGTCGATACTGCCCTGTCAGTAAGGGGATTCTTTTAAGGAGGCTTCTCACGTGGGTCACATAGTCATGGATGCCCTCCTTCTCCTTCTGCTTGACGTTCATCAGGCGTACTAGCAAGTTGTCAGAGTATCCGGGTTCGGCAAACCTCTTGACAAAAAGGTCCTTGAGGTTATTGAAGTTGGCTTGTTCTATGGCGTCCAGGCTTGTATACCACGTCCTACCCTTATTGCTTAAGCAAAGTCTGAATGCTTGCGAACGTTGAGCCTGGTCGTTGAGGCAATTGGCTTCGCAGACTTGCTCAAACTGCTCGACGAAGCTGTACGGGTCGTCAGGTGGCTAGTACTTGTCGAGTTGCTTGGCGAAAATAGGTATTTTGGCTTGGCTCTTTGAGCCCTGGTTTGCCCCCAACCCTGCGAGTAGCGATGTTGCTTGCGCAGTGACACTCTGCTCTACCGCAGTGTTATCTAGCAGTCGTTTCATGAGGAGCTCGCCCAGCGTCAGGTCTTCCTCTAGTGCTCTTTCCTGGTCTGTTCGGTTCCGGCCAGCCAAGCTTAGCACTCACTGCACCTCATGCAGCTCCATGCTTTGCCTTAGGCTCCTGGCTTGTTGGTCCCTATTATACTCGGTTATGCCCTGCAATGCCTTGCGGGCTAGCCTTCTCTCCTCCTCTAGGTCCACAATGATTGCATCTGTCGTCCTGCCACGGTGCTCGTATCGGGCATGCACATCGTAACTGCTCACCATCTGCTATATAGCGTCTGGGAATGCGCTCACATCGAGCTCCCCTGTAAACCGATGGTCTGAGCCTCCCTCTGTCATGGTTGAATTCTTGCGCCCGGTCGTGAGACAGATCTTGGTCGTTGACGCTCCTTGCTTGATTCTACCCTACGCTTCGCGCGTTTGCCCATACCTTGGGTCTTCTCCTATTGGTGGGTTTTTTGGGCGATTTATCTCAGTGAGTTCCTTTAATTTTTGAATGCAGTGCTCAACTTATGGTCACTCGTGAGTGTGTTGTTCCTCGTGCACTTGTGCTCAATCAGGCTTTCAGCTTTCCTAAGTGTACTTCAAGTGCAGAAATTCAACATGAGTGCTGTGAGTAATTCCCCGGCGTCTCACTCACTCTCGCTCATTTCGGGCCTGATAGGCTTTGCTACTCCAGTCCTGGCCGTTCTACGGGTTCTAGGGTCTTGTGCTGCTTCCTGTTGTTCGCCCGGGGGTGGGTCGCTGGGGAGTGCCCCAGTGCGTCCCTGGATGGGTCAGGTTTTTGTTTTGGTTTGACTCTGGGACTCGGACGTCCGATTTACCAGTGGTCCGATTCTGGGAATCGGACCAGGTGTATCAGGGCTGAGTGGTAGTCTCAAGGTCCGAGTGTCCGATTCTCAAAAATCAGACAGGCAAGTGTTCGATGAATTGGACAAGGGGGGTCTGATTCTGGGCTGCTTCGATTTTGGGTGGTCCGATTCGTCCGAATGGTCCGATCGGACAGGGTGGTCCGAATTCTAGAATCGGGCAGACTGATCCGAGTGTCCGATCCTAGTGGTCCGATTCTGGGAATCGGACCGGGCAGGTGGTCCGATTGGTGACGTATTAATTCGTCCGATCGGACAGGGTGGGTCCAAGTCAAAGCGTCCGAGTCGAACGGGTTGGTCCAATTCTAGTAGTCGGACAGGTTGGTCTGATTGAACGGTTGTCTAAGTGTCCGATTCTGGGAATCGGACACTGGGTCGAACATCCGAGTCCGTCGGTCCGATGAGCTTGCACACACGGATTCGCCCAAATATCTCCAGATGTCTATTACTATTGACCACGAAATTCACCAGCGATGGAGTTGGAGTGGTGAGGGGAAGATCGGTTACCTGGGGATCGCCGAATGCAATGTCCTCTGTGCCCTGGTCGATCCAAACTCGCTCTCTCTCTCTCTCTCTCTCTCTCTCTCCGTTGGTTGGAAATAGGGGTTCTCTTGCCCTCCCAGAATTTATACCCTGCTGGTTCTTCCCTGAACACCACAGATCCCTTTCCTGGCATTTCCTATGCAGTTACCTTCGCATTTACTCTATTTTCCCCCTGTTTTCTGTGATTTTCTCCCTGTTTCATAGCAGCAACCCTCTGCCTCTTCGTGTGTGATTTCCTACTGTTAATCTACCTTAAACACAACATAAATCGAAAGCAAAACACTGAATTAGTTTCTCCATGTTTTCCAATCATCAACAACCAGAATATCCCAAAATACTTACCTGTTCTGAAGATCAAAAACACCCAACTTCCTACCTATCTCAAGCTCCGTTTTGGGGATGAATACCCTACTTCGATGCTCGATATGAGATGCGCAAGTGCACAAGCTTGAATCCGTTGGTCCCGGCAACAATGGAACCAAAATGTGGGAGCTTTTGCTCAATTGCCAAGACCCTCGGACCGCTTATTCTTTCAAGCGTTTCAAGTGAGCTCCAATGGCTATCTCTCACCTAGCCAACGTGCCGTCGATCTTACGAGTGTAGTGAGCTTAACTTGATGCTCGATCGAGTACCCTCCTCCCTCTTGCACTCCGGTAACTCCACGATCCTAGATGCTAGCTCAAGCATTCTCAAGCCTCCTCCATCTCCAAGCTCCATCCTCCATAGCCGCGCACGCAAGAGGAGAGAAGAGAAGAGAAGAGAAGAAGAGGAGAGGAGATGGTGAAGAGCTTCACCCTCTTGATCCCTCACTCTCACACACACTCTCTCCCTCACACTCTCACACTCCCTCTCTCAAGTGCACACACAAGCAAGAAGGAGAGAAGAAGAGAGGAAGAAGAAGACTCCTTTTGCCACACACCAAAGAATAAGCTTCTCATTCACTTTTTAACTTTATATACAAAACCCTAAATCCCTTTTGGGCGGTCATCCCCTTTTCCCCTTTTTACATGGCCGGCCATAGCCTAGGCCCTTTTTCCCATTGTCATTCTATCTGCCATCTACATTTACAAATTGCATGGGCGAGAGCCCGGCGCTCTTTTACAAGATTTCAGGGTGCGCCTTTTTATTTAAAAATGCGCCTTTCCCCTTTTGTATTTGCCTTGGACTTTTAAGGTTGCCCTTGCACTTTTGGCCTTTTCTCCTTTTCTTTCTTTAGTCGAGCTACCTTTTTTCTGCCTTTGCTCTGCGTCTTTTCCACTTCCTTTTGCTTTCTTCGTGTTGGGGTTAACATCTACCTTCTTTTTCTGAGAGAAGATGGTTGAATCTACTCTATGATTCCAGGGCATGCCAAGAATCACATCGCAACCATCAAGGTCTCCGATACAGAAGGTATCTTCGTCACTATAGCCTTGAATTTGAAACTTGAGCTTGCCAATGTAGGGTATCACAGTCTTCACTCTGTCACCTTCATTAGCATTTAGAGCTTGGAGAACTTCTGCCGAGTGTCCATCTCTTCATTCTTTAATCCAAGCTCTTTAGCTAATTGCAAGGAAATGATATTTTCATTCGCCCCAAGATCTATCAAGAATAGTGCTTGATTACCTTGCAAATGTCCCCAAGCTTTTAATAATTTGCGCGTCTCTGGAGTGTGAGTTGTGTTTGCAACTACATCACTGATAGCATTGATTTTCACTGGCGACTCAGGCTTGTTGTCAGAAACCTTGCTTTGTCCCTTGTTTGGACATTGCTTCGCTATGTGGCCTGTTTGTCCACATTTAAAGCACTTGCCTTCTTTCATGAAGCATTGATTTTCTTCTTCGGAAAGTTGCTTTGCTTGTGGGTATAGATTGGAGCGAAATTGAGGAGCATTAGGAGGTGCATAGGGCTTCATCTTCTTTTGATTTGATGGCTGTTTTTTTCGCTGTTTTTGTCCTTCATTTGGGGCTGAATACTCCTCATTGTCAGCTACTCTCTTGTTATCATTCTTTTGGAATGATTTGTTGCCATTGTGCTCCATTTCCCATGTCTCAGCATGGTCAATGAGTTCCCTGAGACTAGAACAATGATAATGATTAAGAGCAGTACGAAGTTTAAAATGCAAACCTCCTTGAAACTTCCTAAGCTTTTCCGAACTGCTGATCTTCTTGAAATGTTGGACCTTCAAAAGTAGCTCCCAAAATCTCTTGGTATAGTCACCAAGTGACTCATTTTTCCTTTGCCAAAGCCGATCCCATTCCATTTTTACATCTCTATTGAAATGAACAGGAAGAAATTGGCTTTGTATCATGCGAACAAAGGACCGCCATGATTTTGGGGTAGCATGATCATATTCCAACCCCGTCCACCAAGTATGGGCTAAGTCGGTTAAATGTAAAGCTTCAAACTTAATGTTTTCTTTTTCTTTATACTTGTCACGACCATACAAAATTTGAAATTGAGGAATAAACTTCACAAGAAGATCAGGATTTCGGGAACCATCATACATACTGAACTTGATCTTCTTTTCAAGTTGAGATAGTGACTTAGTCTTCTTCTTCTTCTTATGCCTTCGTCCATGCCTGGATCTTGAGGTTGAAGATGATGAAGTGCTTGATGGGGATGAAGATGGAGACGAGGGTGAAGAATGTTGATGCCTTTGACGATGATGAGGTCTTCCACGAGAAGGGTGTGACTCTTCGTTACTAGAAGAGGGTCCATCAGAGTAGGCACCAAATGACTTTAAAGAAGAGGATGAGCTTGGACGCGATCTCTTTCTTTGTCCTGAATGGGACTGCCTCTTAGAAGTAGTTGGACTTCTTGATTGGCTCCTTTCATTGGTATGGCTTGAAGGATAGCACTCGATTGATCCATTGAGACTCTTAAGAAAGAACAAAAAAAAAGAAGCTCAAGCACTCAATGCAAGGGCTGAAAACAAACAAACTTATAATTGTAAGCACTACCCGTGTTGGGGTGAGGACCAAGCCAAAGCTCTGATACCACTGTAAACGCCCCGAACAACGTAGTATGCTTAACAATTATGATATTCGCTTGTTTTCGAGATTTAATATAAAAGAGAATGAATACTTAAAGTTGAAAATGAAAATCACTCACAAAATTACAGCCATGAAAATGTAAAAGTAATTGAGACAAGATTGAGGGTTGAAGATGGGCAAACCCCTTAGCCCCCCCCCCCGAAGGAATGTATTTCTGCTCAACCCAAGTCCCTTAGGGAAGAGCTCAGTTACAATCAACCTGAGAGTGAGGAGAAGTAATTCTCACTCTCACAAGATCATGCAAAGATGTACAAACACACATGCATGATCTATTATGCAATGATAAGAACTGATTTCTTTACAGTATGAGAGAAGAAGATGAGAAATCAGCCTTTCTCCATCGTTGATCAGCAATACATGGATAGGGCTTGCTTCTTGTTGCTAAAATGGAAGAAAGAGCTCGAGAAGGAGGTGCTGTAATGAATTTACAGGCTTGCTGTCCTGTTAAATAGCAGTGATAGAAGAGGGAATATGGAGGAATTTGATAATGGAGAAGTGGGGAATGATAATGGGGATGGATAGGGCCAGTTTCTGGCTATCTGTGGGTGCTGTACATGAGTTTACAGCAAAGAAAAATGATGTTGAATGAAGAAAAACGAGCTCTTATTTATAGGAGAGGGAAGAGCTAGTACAAACGGGGAAAGTGGAGTAGCATAAGACAAGTGTCCAGCCACATGTCATGAGATGTGACAAGTGCTGGGATACTTGGAAACTTGTGTGACAAGTGTCTTGACACTTGTCTCTTCTCTATGGCCTTACTTTTTGGGTTGAATACTGTCAAGAATAGAGACAACCAAATTTGGTAAGCACAGTCAGAGTACAGAACTTACTATTTTTAGAATGACATCCCTATTTTTTAGGACTAGCATTTTTAGGCTAATTCGAGGCTCTTAAAATTTAGGGACCTCCTAAAATTTAGGGATCTCATAAAATTTAGGGACCCTCCCAATATGGGTGTCATATGAAAGCTTTTTCTTTGTACATCGCAAAAACGGTATCAGAATCTTCATGTGACTTTCCTATGCAAAGAAATGTGCATTTCATATACTTTCAGCCCACACATGCACATTATACAAGCATTTCATGATCATGCCATCTTGTTGATTGTAACTGTCTGTTCTGGTGGATCTAGCCCACACTTCAAGGCATCAATCCTTTCTGTGTGCGAGTCTAACCTTGATATGTGTGAGTTCTAGTCACAGGTGCCCAATCGGGCCATATAGGTGGAAGTGTGCACTATCTTTTCTCTAACCCACCGCGTGGGTCCACCATAACCTGTGACCACTCATCAGTGGCCAGCTCCAATGCACTTTTCTTTATATCTAATTAGTGCAAAGGAAATAAATTTAATAAATCATTATATAGACAAATTAATGAAAAAGGATACAAATTCTGTTTCTATAGAGTTGTGACAGCCCTCTGGCTTTTATTTAGCTGTCCTCAGTTGAAAAGCTTCTTGATATTGCTGTAGAATATTTGGGTAATCCTTCATGAATTTTTCATCTACCCACTGTGCATCTGTTGTGGGTAGATTCTTGAATTTTAGTAAGAATTTTCGTGTCACAAGGCCACTTCTCGTGGTTCGATCCTTGAGAATCAAAATCTTTTCAGGTTCCAAGAGTTGCTCTGCTTCTTCAACTTCTGGGGGATCTTCAGTAATGGGTTCCTTTGGTTCTGGTCCTATGTAAGGTTTTAGCAAACTTACATGAAAAGAATTGTGTATTTTCCAATGAGTAGGAAGCTCAAGTCGATAAGAAACTTTATTTATTTTCTCAATCACTTTGAAGGGTCCAAAGTATCTACTGGAGAGCTTTGGAAAAGATGAATTCTAACCAGAACCTTGTTTGAGCCTGCTTTTATCAAACTTTAGCAAGACATATTGACCTTTTTCAAAAGCCAAAGGTCTTCTTCGTTTATCTGCTTGCTTCTTTTGTCGCTTTTGGGCAACTTTGGTAGTGGCTCGAACTTGATCCATTGCGGTTTTTAAATCTGAAGCAAACTCATTAGCAGCAAAAATCTTATCTTTAGTGCGAATAATTGGAGGAGGAATCACTTTACCCTGTACTATTTCATTTGGAGCTTTCCCTGTGGATGAGTGCACTGTATTGTTGTAAGCAAACTCCAATAATGGAAGATATTTCTCCCATTGTGACTTATGTTCACTAACATAAGCTTTCAACATATCCAAAAGAGTGAGATTCATCACCTCAGTTTGACCGTCAGTTTCAGGATGAAAAGCTGAAGAGAACTTTAAAGTGGTTTCCAAATTCTCAAATAAAGCACGCCAAAAGTTACTTGTGAATTTGGAGTCTCTATCTGAAATGATCTCAGAAGACATACCATGTAATCTGAAGATATGTTGAATGAAAAGTCTTGCAGCTTGTGCGGATTTCAATGTTTTATGACATGGAATAAAATGTGATTGTTTGCTGAATCTATCAATTATGACCCAAATCATATCATGACCTTGAGGTGTTCTTGGAATACCTGAGATGAAATCCATTGTGATAGATTCCCATGGATCTTTGGGCACTGGAAGAGGTTGCAACAATCCTGGAATCTTCTGCCTATCATATTTGGATTTTTGGCATACCAGACAAGCCTCAATGAAGTTATGTGTATCTTTTCGTAATGTTGGCCAATAAAAGTAGCGCTCAATTGCACTTAGAGTGGCTGCCCTCCCTCTATGCCCTGCATAAGGGGGTTCATGACTTTCTTTAAGCACCTTTTGTCCAACAGGAAGAGTGACACAAAGGCGATTGTTCATGAGAAGGTAACCGTCTTTGATGGAATAATCTGGATGAGAACCTCCTTGCTGTAAATTTGACCAAATTGCTGCAAAATTAGTATCTTCATCATAAGTATTCTTCATCGTTTGAAAATCTTCATGATGAGCCATTGTAATAGTTGCAATGCGAGGCACTCTAGAATGTGCATCAGCAACTACATTTTGTTTCCGTGGAGTGTACATAATTTGAAAATGAAACATAGACAAGAAATTTTCCCATCTTGCATGTTTCTTCTGCAAATGCTTTTGAGTCTTGAAATACTTCAAGCTTTGATTTCAGTTTTAATAAGGAATTCATTGCCTAAAAGATAATGTTTCCATATCTTTAAAGCATGAACCACTGCTAAGAGCTCCATTTGATAAATGTCATACCTTTTCTCCACATCATTTAGACGGCGGCTTTCAAAGGCTATGGCATGGCCTTCTTGATTTAACACTGCACCAATACAATCACCGCGAGCATCAGCTTCCACCACAAATGGTTTTGCCAGATCTGGAATGATAAGAACAGGTCCAGAAGTAAGAGCTATTTTCAGCCTTGTGAAGGTTGCCTTCTCTTTTTCCTTCCATTGGAAAGAGATCTTGTTCTTTGTAAGATCATGAAGTGGAGAAACCATATGTGCAAAATGCTTGATGAAGCGGCGGTAATAAGAACATAAGCCAAGAAACGATCGCACCTCATGTACATCATGAAGATGAGGCCATTCTTGGATTATCCTAATCTTTTCAGGATCCATCTGAATCCCTTCAGAAGAGATGATATGTCCAAGGTAATTTATTTTATGCATGAAAAATTCACTCTTTTTACCATTTACCAAGAGTTGATTTTGTTGTAGTAATTGTAGAACAATTTCCAAGTGTTGATGATGCTCCTCTTCATTCTTGCTAAAGACGAGAACATCATCAAAGAAAGTACCGACATATTGTCGATGCTCTCTAAAGATACGCTCCATCATTCGATTGAAGGTGGCTGGTGTATTGGTTAATCCGAAAGGAACCACCAAGAATTCATAAAGACCGTATGAAGTGCGGAAAGCAGTTTTGTGTACATCTTGTAGTATTACCCTAATTTGATGATAACCACTCTTTAGATCAATGCGGCTGAAAACCTTTGAGCGTCCTAGACGATCCAAAATGTCGTCAATTCTGGGAATAGGAAATCGATTCTTCATAGTGATTTTGTTGAGGGTTCGATAATCAATGCACATCCTAAATGTGCCATCTTTCTTCTGAACAAGAAGAACCAGTGAACAAAATGGTGAGCTACTTGGCCTAATCAGCCCACGGTTGAGTAGGTCTTCGACTTGCTTTCTGATTTCTTCTTGTTGAGGACGGATCACACGGTATGGTGCTATATTAGGAGGAGAACTACGCGGGATAATATCAATATGATGGTCTTCTGGCCTTTCTGGGGGAAGCTGATAAGGAAGATCTTCCGAAAAACAATCTTTATACTTTTCCAAGAGCTGAAGTCGCTCTTAGTTTTCAGCATTCATATTATCTTTTACATCAGTGACATAAAGCAAACAACATTGAACACAATCCTTAATTTCTCTAGAGACTTGCATATGGCTTACCATAGGTATGGTGTCTCTAGAAACTCCAGCTTGGATCTCGTACTTCTTGCCTTTGTTGGTGAGTTCTACCTTCTTTTTCTGAGAGAAGATGGTTGAATCTACTCTATGATTCTAGGGCATGTCAAGAATCACATCGCAACCATCAAGGTCTCCGATACAGAAGGTATCTTCGTCACTATAGCCTTGAATTTGAAACTTGAGCTTGCCAATGTAGGGTATCACAGTCTTCACTATGTCACCTTCATCAGCATTTAAAGCTTGGCGAACTTCTGCCGGAGTGTCCATCTCTTCATTCTTTAATCCAAGCTCTTTAGCTAATTGCAAGGAAATGATATTTTCATTCGCCCCAAGATCTATCAAGAATAGTGCTTTCTTACCTTGCAACTGTCCCCAAGCTTTTAATAATTTGTGCGTCTCTGGAGTGTGAGTTGTGTTTGCAACTACATCACTGATAGCATTGATTTTCACTGGCGACTTAGGCTTGTTGTCAGAAACCTTGCTTTTTTCCTTGTTTGGACATTGCTTCGCTATGTGGCCTGTTTGTCCACATTTAAAGCACTTCCCTTCTTTCATGAAGCGTTGCTTTTCTTCTTCGGAAAGTTGCTTTGCTTGTGGGTATAGATTGGAGCGAAATTGAGGAGCATTAGGAGGTGCATAGGGCTTCATCTTCTTTTGATTTGATGGCTGCTTTTTTCGCTGTTTTTGTCCTTCATTTGGGGCTGAATACTCCTCATTGTCAGCTACTCTCTTGTTATCATTCTTTTGGAATGATTTGTTGCCATTGTGCTTCATTTTTCATGTCTCAGCATGGTCAATGAGTTCCCTGAGACTAGAACAATGATAATGATTAAGAGCAGTACGAAGTTTAAAATGCAAACCTCCTTGAAACTTCCTAAGCTTTTCCGAACTGCTGATCTTCTTGAAATGTTGGACCTTCAAAAGTAGCTCCCAAAATCTCTTGGTATAGTCACCAAGTGACTCATTTTTCCTTTGCCAAAGCTGATCCCATTCCATTTTTACATCTCTATTGAAATGAACAGGAAGAAATTGGCTTTGTATCATGCGAACAAAGGACCGCCATGATTTTGGGGCAGCATGATCATATTCCAACCCCGTCCACCAAGTATGGGCTAAGTCGGTTAAATGTAAAGCTGCAAACTTAATCTTTTCTTTTTCTTTATACTTGCCACGACCATACAAAAGTTGAAATTGATGACTAAACTTCAGAAGAAGATCAGGATTTCAGGAACCCATACATACTAAACTTGATCTTCTTTTCAAGTTGAGATAGTGACTTAGTCTTCTTCTTCTTCTTATGCCTTCGTCCATGCTCGGATCTTGAGGTTGAAGATGATGAAGTGCTTGATGGGGATAAAGATGGAGATGAGGGTGAAGAATGTCGATGCCTTTGACGATGATGAGGTCTTCCACGAGAAGGGTGTGACTCTTCGTTACTAGAAGAGGGTCCATCAGAGTAGGCGCCAGATGACTTTGAAGAAGAGGATGAGCTTCGACGCGATCTCTTTCTTTGTCTTGAAGTAGAATGGGACTGCCTCTTAGAAGTAGTTGGACTTCTTGATTGGCTCCTTTCATTGGTATGGCTTTGTCTCCTTGAAGCAGATGGGCTTCTTTCCTTGAATTCTTTGGGATTCTCAACTTTTTCTAGTTTGAGAAGTTGGTCACGAATTTGCTGATTCTCCTCTCTAAGACTTTAAATGGCTTGAAGGATAGCACTCGACTGATCCATTGAGACTCTTCAGAAAAAAAATATGCTCAAGCATTCAATGCAAGGGCTGAAAACAAACAAACTTATAATTGTAAGCACTACTAGTATTGGGGTGAGGACCGAGCCAAAGCTCTGATACCACTGTAAACGCCCCGAACAACGTAGTATGATTAACAATTATGATATTCACTTGTTTTTGAGATTTAATATAAAAGAGAATGAACACTTAAAGCTGAAAATGAAAATTACTCACAAAATTACAGCCATGAAAATGTAAAAGTAATGTGAGACAAGATTGAGCGTTGAAGATGGGCAACCCCCCCCCCCCCCCCCCTTGAAGGAATGTATTTCTGGATTTTTTGTGCGAATAATTGGAGGAGGAATCACTTTACCCTGTACTATTTCATTTGGAGCTTGTCCTGTGGATGAGTGCACTGTATTGTTGTAAGCAAACTCCAATAATGGAAGATATTTCTCCCATTGTGACTTATGTTCACTAACATAAGCTTTCAACATATCCAAAAGAGTGAGATTCATCACCTCAGTTTGGCCGTCAGTTTCAGGATGAAAAGCTGAGGAGAACTTTAAAGTGGTTCCCAAGTTCTGAAATAAAGCACGCCAAAAGTTACTTGTGAATTTGGAGTCTCTATCTGAAATGATCTCAGAAGGCATACCATGTAATCTGAAGATATGTTGAATGAAAAGTCTTGCAGCTTGTGCGGATTTCAATGTTTTATGACATGGAATAAAATGTGATTGTTTGTTGAATCTATCAATTATGACCCAAATCATATCATGACCTTGAGGTGTTCTTGGAATACCTAAGATGAAATCCATTGTGATAGATTCCCATGGATCTTTGGGCACTGGAAGAGGTTGCAACAATCTTGGAATCTTCTGCCTATCATATTTGGATTTTTGGCATACTAGACAAGCCTCAATGAAGTTATGTGTATCTCTTCGTAATGTTTGCCAATAAAAGTAGCGCTCAATTGCACTTAGAGTGGCTGCCCTCCCTCTATACCTTGCATAAGGGGGTTCATGACTTTCTTTAAGCACCTTTTGTCGAAGAGGAAGAGTGACACAAAGGCGATTGTTCATGAGAAGGTAACCGTCTTTGATGGAATAATTTGGATGAGAACCTCCTTGCTGTAAATTTGACCAAATTGCTGCAAAATCAATATCTTCATCATAAGTATTCTTCATTGTTTGAAAATCTTCATGATGAGCCACTGTAATAGTTGCAATGCGAGGCACTCTAGAAAGTACATCAGCAACTACATTTTGTTTTCTTGGAGTGTACATAATTTGAGAATGAAACATAGACAAGAAATTTTCCCATCTTGCATGTTTCTCCTGCAAATGCTTTTGAGTCTTGAAATACTTCAAGCTTTGATGATCAGTTTTAATAAGGAATTCATTTCCTGAAAGATAATGTTTTCATATCTTTAAAGCATGAACCACTACTAAGAGCTCCTTTTCATAAATGTCATATCTTTTCTCCACATCATTTAGACGGCGGCTTTCAAAGGCTATGGCATGGCCTTCTTGATTTAGCACTGCACCAATACAATCACCGCAAGCATCTGCTTCCACCATAAATGGTTTTACCAGATCTGGAATGATAAGAACAGGTCCAGAAGTAAGAGTTGTTTTTAGCCTTGTGAAGGCTCCATTCTCTTTTCTGTAAACGCACCGAACAACGTAGTATGCTTAACAATTATGATATTTGCTTGTTTTCGAGAATTAATAGAAAAGAGAATGAACACTTAAAGCTGAAAATGAAAATTACTCACAAAATTACAGCCATGAAAATGTAAAAGTAATGGAGACAAGATTAAGGGTTGAAGATGGGCACCCCCCCCCCCCCCCCCCCCCCGAAGGAATGTATTTCTGCTCAACCCAAGTCCCTTAGGGAAGAGCTTAGTTACAATCAACCTGAGAGTGAGAAGAAGTAATTCTCACTCTCACAAGATCATGCAAAGATGTACAAACACACATGCATTATCTATTATGCAATGATAAGAACTGATTTCTTTACAGTATGAGAGAAGAAAAATGGGAAATCAGCCTTCTCCATCGTTGAACAATAGTACATGGATAGGGCTTGCTTCTTGTTGCTAAAATGGAAGAAAGAGCTTGAAAAGGAGGTGCTGTAACGAATTTACAAGCTTGCTATCCTGTAAAACAGCATTGATAGAAGAGGGAATATGGAGGAATTTGATAATGGAGAATTGGGGGTTGAATCGTTGATGATGGGGATGGATGGGGCCAGTTTCTGGCTATCTGTGGGTGCTGTACATGAGTTTACAGCAAAGAAAAATGATGTTGAATGAAGAAAAACGAGCTCTTATTTATAGGAGAGGGAAGAGCTAGTACAAAAGGGGAAAGTGGAGTAGCACAAGACAAGTGTCCAGCCACATGTCATGAGATGTGACAAGTGGTGGGACACTTGGAAACTTGTGTGACAAGTGTCTTGACACTTGTCTCTTTTCTATGGCCTTCCTTTTTGGGTTGAATACTGTCAAGAATAGAAACAACCAAATTTAGTAAGCACAGTCAGAGTACAGAACTTACTATTTTTAGAATGACATCCCTACTTTTTAGGACTAGCATTTTTAGGCTAATTCGAGGCTCCTAAAATTTAGGGATCTCCTAAAATTTAGGGACGCCCCCAGTATGGATGTCATATGAAAGTTTTTCATGTACATCGCAAAAATGGTATCCGAATCTTCATTTGACTTTCCTATGCAAAGAAATGTGCATTTCAAGCTTTCAGCCCACACATGCACATTATACAAGCATTTCATGATCATGCCATCTTGTTGATTGTAACTGTCTGTTCTGGTGGATCTAGCCCATACTTCAAGGCATCAATCCTTTCTGTGTGCGAGTCTAACCGTAATATGCATGAGTTCTAGTCACAGGCGCCCAATCGGGCCAGATAGGTGGAAGTGTGAACTATCTTTTCTCTAACCCACCGCGTGGGTCCACCATAACCTGTGACCACTCATCAGTGGCCAGCTCCAATGCACTTTTCTTTATATCTAATTAGTGCAAAGGAAACAAATTTAATAAATCATTATATAGACAAATTAATGAAAAAGGATACAAATTCTGTTTCTATAGAGTTGTGACAGCCCTCTAGCTTTTATTCAGCTGTCCTCAGTTGAAAAGCTTCTTGATATTGTTGTAGAATATTTGGGTAATCCTTCATGAATTTTTCATCTACCCACTATGCATCTGTTGTGGGTAGATTCTTGAATTTTAGAAAGAATTTTCGTGTCACAAGGCCACTTCTCGTGGTTCGATCCTTGAGAAACAAAATATTTTCAGGTTCCAAGAGTTGCTCTGTCTTTTCAACTTCTGGGGGATCTTCAGTAATGGGTTCCTTTGGTTTTGGTCCTATGTAAGGTTTTAGCA